>NW_027555736.1:104746320-105286320 GCF_003287225.1 Phascolarctos cinereus | reverse complement strand
TCAGAACTGGGATTAGAATTTAGGTTGTAACTGTGTTTAAAACCCTTTTTGTTATACCACGTTGCTTCTTTGAATATGGGAAAGGGGCAAAAAGATAATAACTAAAGAAAACCTAGGTTTAGAGCCTGAGTGATTAGAAGGATGCCATAAACAGAAATTAGGAAGGTTTGAGTAGGGGCAGCTTTTTTCAGGGGGAGGGGTGATGGGAGTAGAGTGTGGTATGGACATGGTAAGTTCAATTTTAGCCATGTGGAGTTCGTTGTATATAAAGGTAACCCTCCTAATTTATCATCACCAGGAAATGGATCCTGAATGCTATTTTTTTTGAAAACTTAAATATTTATTTGTAATTTAAATTTTTTCCCCAGTAATCACTTTTGTGGTTAGATGGATGGATTGGACGAGGGAAAAATTTGAGGCAGGCAGATACACCAACAAGATATTGCAATAGACCAGGCATGAGATGGTGAAAGCCTGATCAACATGTTGGTGGCATTATCAGAAGGGGGGGGGTATATTTCAGAGATGCTTCAAAGGTGAAACCAGCAGTCCTTGTCTATGGATTGGATATGTAATGGGAGAAGGTGAGAGATCATGAGGAATTGAGGATGACACCCAGGGTTGTAAACCTGAGGAATTGGGAAATGGCTTTGGCCTTGTCTGTAATAAGGAACTTGTAGGTTAGGGGTAGTTAGGGAGAAAGATAATGAGTTAAGTTTCAGACATGCTGCATTTAAGATTTCTTCTGCACATCTAGTAAAGTTTATGTCTTCCCTGGCTCCACAGCCTCACTACATCTATATACACTTAGCTAGAATTCAAATCATACTATAAATTCATCTCAAACACAAGGGAAATATTAGATACTGCTATTTTTAGGGGGAGATATGGAAAATTACTATAGTTAATAAGTTGCTTAATTTCAGATAAAACTTAAGGAAGTAAACAATTAATGGCTTCTTAAAGGAAAATAAATCCCCCCCCCCCAGTCAGTATTCTGAAGGTTTTAGCTAATCAAATAGCAATAAGATTTGGTATAGAAGAGACCTGGACAGTCTCATATTATTGTATATAACATGAACCTATGGAATATTTTGCTTGTGATAATGACTTCAAGTTTCCCCACTTATAAGTAGTTATGCCACAATTTTCTCAAAGGAAAAATACACCTATATATTTTTGTCTGCAATGGCTAAATTCCTACTCACAATAAATCTTCAATGAGTTTAAATTTTTTTTCTAATTTATTTTTTATTGTTAATTTTCAACATTTGCTTCCCTCATTGATTACACTCAGTTTTGCTGGGTAGGTGATTCTTGGTTTTAATTGTAGCTCCTATTCCAAGTGCTCTTATCCCTTAATGCGGAAGCTGCTAAATCTTGTGTTATCCTGATTGTGTTTCCACAATACTTGAATGGTTTCTTTCTGGCTGCTTGCAATATTTTCTCCTTGACCTGGGAACTCTGGAATTTGGCTATAATATTCCTAGGTGTTTTCCTTTTGGGATCTCTTTCAGGAGGTGATTGGTAGACTCTTTCAATTTCTATTTTACCTTCTGGTTCTAGAATATCAGGGCAGTTTTCCTTGATAATTTCTTGAAAGATGATGTCTAAGCTAATTTTTTGATCATGGCTTTCAAGGTAGTCCAATAATTTTAAAGTTATCTCTCCTATATCTATTTTCCAGGTCAGTTGTTTTTCTAATGAGATATTTCACATTGTCTTCTATTTTTTCATTCTTTTGGTTTTGTTTTATAATGTCTTGATTTCTCATAAAGTAATTAGCTTGCATTTGCTCCATTTTAATTTTTAAGGAATTATTTTTCTCAGTGAGCTTTTGGACCTCCTTTTCCATCTGGCCAATTCTGCTTTTTAAGGCATTCTTCTCCTCATTGGCTTTTTGGACTTCTTTTTGCCATTTGGGTTAGGCTATTTTTTAAGATGTTATTTTGTTCACTATTTTTTTTGAGTCTCCTTTAGCAAGCTGTTGACTTGTTTTTCATGATTTTCTTGCATTACTCTCATTTTTCTTCCCAATTTTTCCTCTACTTCTCTTACTTGATTTTCAAAATCCTTTCTGAGCTCTTCTGTGACCTGAGACCAATTCATATTTTTCTTGGGGGCTTTGGATGTAGGAGCTTTGGCTTTATTGTTTTCTTCTGGTTGTATGTTTTGATCTGCCTTATCACCAAAGTAAGATTCTATAGTCTGACTTTTTCCCCCTGTGTTTGCTCATCTTCCCAGCCAGTTACTTGATTTTTTAACTCTTTGTTAAAGTAGGCTCTGCTTCCAGTGTGGAGGGTATACTGTCCCAAGCTTCAGGGGTTTTGTGCAGCTGTTTTTAGAGATACTTCTAGGGACCTGTAAGTTTTCAGTTCTTCCAAGGTGTTATGTTCTAAGGAGAGGTGTTTACTCCTCCCCTGGCCTGTGCTCTGGTCTGTGAGTGACCATAATCACTCTTTTCTGCCCTGGAAATGAGAGGAGGGTTCCCTCTTCACTGCTGCCACAAGCTCTGCTATGCCAGTGCTCCTCCTTGCCCCAGGACTGCCACCCAGGACTGGGATGCAGATCCAAGCATGGGCAAAGCAAGAGAATCTGTGTCAGTGCCACCAAAGAGATCCCTGCAATCCCTGTGTGATCAGCCGCTCAACCGCCCACTGTCTGTGGGTCAAGAGCTCCAGAAGCAGCAGCTGCCACTGTGGATGCCACCCTGGCTGAATGCTATTTCTTACAGAGAGGATGGATATGCATGGAGCTATCCATATTTCTTGTTTGATTCTCCTTGTGACCTGGGACAGATACGTACATACTCATACAAACATGTGAATTGTCTGTCTCATATTAGAGAGGACCTATGGCCATGGGCCAGAGCAGAACTTGTTGTTCTGCATGGAGTTTAATACATTTTCCACTTATCTGCATGGAGGTATAATGGATAGTGTTATTTTCTTAAATCAGATTTGCAGATGATACAAATTGAAGAGAAGTAACTAAGATTTTGGACAATATAATCAGGACGGAAAACATCTTATTAGTTTCATATTATTGAGCTGAATCTAATAAAGCTTAATTTACTAGGGATAATTTATAAGTTGCAAAATTATTACATTTGTCTCAAAAATATTATCTTCACAAATAGAAGACAGTAGAGGAGTGACTAGGCAGCTGTTCTTCTGAAAAAGATCTGGGGCAAGGGCATTTAGTGGACTTCACGGTCACTATCTCATCACTATAATATGACAGTGATCTTCCGCTATATAGAGATATAGGGTCCAGAATGAGAGAAGTGAAAATCCTACTGTATTCTGCACTGGTTGGATCATTTTTGGAGTATTATATTTGGTTATGGCTACCAAGGACATTTGGAAACTGGAGAGCATTCTTAGGAGGGCAACCAGAATGAAGGCAACCAGACTCTTGAGATGATATCTTATTAGGACAGGTTGAAGCCATCAATATTTTTTAGGCTGGAGAAGATAAAACTTAATAATGTGATAGTAGTTTTCAAGTACTTGAAGAGCTGTCTCATGAAGAAGGATTAAGCTTGTTTTGTTGGTCTCTGAGTGCAGAACTAACAATAATGGATAAAGGTTGCAGAGAGGCAGATTTCTACTCTATGTAATGAAAAACTTCTATATAATTAGAGCCAGCCAAAAATGGCTTGGTAGGCTATGGATTCTTTCTCATTAGAAGTCATTGGGCAAAGGCTAGATGTCATCTTGTTCACTATATTGTAGAGGGTATTATTATTATTAAGGTAGATAGATGGTCTAATTCAGAATTCGAGGTTCTCTGAAGCTCGCTCATCATACTAAGATGCTGAAGACTTGGGTAGAATCCAATGTCCTTAATATTGGGCTTTATCTAGCTAGTCTTATGCCTGAAATTAAAGTCCAGCACTTAGGCTTTATTTATATAAGGCATAAAATGTGTTAGATTTTACGATGCTTAAAGTTACAAAGAACTATACATATATTATTTCATTTGAAACAACAGCCCTTTTAGATAGGTAGGGCTAGTATATTGATCTCATATTGGACACAGAGAAATAGAGAGAACAAATGACTTGCTCCCAAGATCTCACAATTAGCAAGTAGTAGTACTTGGACTCAAACCTGCCTCTACTCTGAGGCCATCACTCTTGCCATTGAGGGACAATACTTGAGTAAATAACCAATGTTACTGGGCAGCTAGGTGGTACAGTGGATAGAGTACTGGCTCTGGAGTCAAGAGGACCTGAGTTCTAATCTGGCCTCAGACACTTGACACTTACTAGTTGTGTGACCCAGGGCAAGTCACAACTCTGTTGCCTAGCAAAAAAACAACAAAAACAAACAAACAAAAATAACTACTGTTATTACCACATGTGTGAATGTGGGCAAGTCACTTTACTTCTATGGACCTTACTTTCCTTATCTATAAAAGGATGGAGTTGGATTAGATGTCCTCTAAGGTCGCTTTCAACTCTAAATCTATGATCTCATTCTGTGTCCCATACTCACCGTTTGTCTCTTTGAAAATTAGGATTCAGTGGAGCCAGAATGTTCATTATCACCACCATTATTCAATATTGCATTAGAAGTATTAACTATAACAATGAACAAGGAAATAAATTTAAGGAATAAAAATAGGTAACAAGGAAAGAAAACTATCACTCTTTGCAGATGATATGATAGTATACTTAGAGAACCCTAGAATCAACTAGAAAACTAGTTGAAACAATTAACAACTTCAGCAAAGTTGTAGGATATAAAATAAAGCCACACAAATCATCAGCATTTCTATATATTGCCAACAAAACCAGGCGGGAAGATATAGAAAGAGAAGTTCCATGTAAAATTACTGCAAGACAGTATGAAGTATTTGTAAGTCTACCTGCCAAGACACACCCAGGAATTATGTGAACACAATTACAAAACACTTTTCACACAAATAAGAACAGATCTAAACAAGTAGAGAAATATTAATTGCTCATGGGTAGACTGAGCCAATATAATAAAAATGGCAATTCTACCTAAGTTTACTTATTCAGTGCCATAGCAGACTACCAAAGAATTATTTTATAAGGCTAGAAAAAATTTCTGACAAAATTTATCTGGAAGAATAAAAGGTCAAGAATATCAAGGGAATCAATGAAAAAAATGTTAAGGAAGGCATCCTAACAGTACCAGATTTCAAACTACCTTACAAATCAGTAATCATCAAAATAATGCTCTCTATCTCATTTGGTCATAGACTGTTAGATGAGGGAAGATTTTTTGACCAAGCAAAAGGTAGACAGGATCATGGGAAATTAAATGGATAATCTTGATTACATGAAATTAAAAAAAGTTTTTGCACAAATAAAACCAATATAACAAAAATTAGAAAGAAAGTAGGAAACTGGGAAAAATAAACTTCTTATGACAAGTTTCTCTGTTGAAGGCCTTACTTCTCAAATACATAAGGAATTGAGTGAAATTTATAAAAATAAGAACTATTCCCTAATTGGTCAAAGGATATGAACAGGCAGCTTTCAGAAGAGGAAATTAAAGTTATCAATAGTCATATGATAACATGCTCCAAATCACTAATTCTTAGAGAAATGCAAATTAAGGGTACCACCTTACATATATCACATTAGCTAACATGACAGAAAAGGAAAATCACAAATGCTGAAGTGGATGTGGAAAAATTAGGTACAGCAATGCACTGTTGGTGGGGTTGTGAATTGGTCCAACCATGCTAGAGAACAATTTGGAACTATGCCCAAAGGGTTATAGAACTCTGCATACCCTTTAACCCAGCAATACCACTACTAGGTCTGTATCCCAAAGAGATAAAATAAAAAAGGAAAAGGACATATGTAAAAAATATTTATATCAACTGTTTTTTGAGTGGCAAAGAATTGGAAATCGAGGGGGTGTCCATCAATTAAGGAATGGCTGAACAAATTGTGGTATATGATTGTGATGGAACACTATTGTGCTATAGGAAAAAGCAGGAAAGATCTGGGAAGACTTACATAAACTCATGCAAAATGAAGTGAGCAGAATCAGGAGAACATTGGACACAGTAACAGCAATATTATAAGGATAATTAATTGTGAAAGGCACAGATACTCTAATCAATACAATGATCCACAACAATTCCAAGTACTCATTATGAAAAAATGCTATCCACTTACAGAGGGAGAACTATTGAACTTTTAATACAGATTGAATCATACTTTTAAAACTTTCTTTACCTTCCTTCCTTCTTTTTCCTTCCTTCCTTCCTTCCTTCCTTCCTTCCTTCCTTCCTTCCTTCCTTCCTTCCTTCCTTCCTTCCTTCCTTCCTTCCTTCCTTCCTTCCTTCCATCCTTCCTTCCTTCCTTCCATCTTTTCTTCCTTCCTTCCTTCCTTCCTTCCTTCCTTCCTTCCTTCCTTCCTTCCTTCCTTCCTTCCTTCCTTCCTTCCTTCCTTCCTTCCTTCCCTCCTTCCTTCCTTTTTTCTTTTTTCTTCCTTCCTTCTTCCTTCCCTCCCTCCTTCCTTCCTTTGTTCTTTTTTTCCTTCCTTCCTTCCTTTCTTCTGTTTTTCTTCCTTCCTTCTTCCTTCCCTCCCTCCTTCCTTCCTTTGTTCTTTTTTTCCTTCCTTCCTTCCTTTCTTCTTTCCTTCCATTTATTGCAACATGCCTAATATGAAAATATGTTTTGCATGACTTCACATGTATAATGGATATCATATTGCTTGCCTTCTCAATAGATGAAGGAGAAGCTGTAAGGAGACAGAGAATTTGAAACTCAAAATAAAAAAAATTAACATTAAAAATTAATAAGCATCATTAAAAAAAAGAAAATCAGGACCCAAATTCTTAACTTGCGGGTTAGGTTATTATTTTCAGGCCTCAAGAAGATAACAAACTCACATTCTCTTTGACAGTCTTATTCTCTCTGAAGTGACTAAACACCTAACTTACACAGCTTTTATTATCAGGTGCAGGTGCTAGCTTTCCTCAGAAAAAGTCTTTCTGAGATGATAAACTTAATGACAATGCATGCTACTGAGGCTAAGAGGTGCAGTAGATAAGAAGACCTTAGTTCAAATTTTACCTCAGACCCTTATTATCTGTGTGACCTTGGGCAAGTCACTTAGCCTTTGCCTCAGTTTTCTCAACTGAAAAATGGGGATGATAATAGCACCTACCTCCCAGGATTGTGTGAAGAGCAAATGAGCCAATATTTGTGCCTGGCACAAAACAGGCACTATTATAAATACTTATTCCCTTCTTTTCCTCTCCCTCCCCCCACTTTTGGTCTCCATTATCTTTTTGTAACAAACCACTGAGCTATTCTTTTTCATCATATACATATTTACTGTAAGTTCCATTTCCTTGGTGTCTGGCATGACTCTGGAGGAAAACAGTTTCCTACACATAACAACATTTAGAGTTTTCATGTGAGTCCCTCACAAAAACTCTTGGTAAATGTTATTGCATGGTTATTTGTGACCCCACTGGGACAGGAGAAAAGGGAGGAGGCAGGGTGCAGACAACTGAATTTTAAAATTATCCCCATTTTGCAGCTGAAGAGAGTAAGACAGAATTGGAAGAGGGCATGAGCAGAATTAGGGCAGAAGCTAAAAAAATGACTTGGCACCCTGCAACCTTCAAATGATTCCCAAGTAATTTTTCTTAACAGCAAATTTGTGCCTTTTTAGATTTCCATGTACAATTGCCATTCACAACCAGCACCTACAACATACTTGTCTGTTGGAGAGTCCATTCAGATCCTTCGGTGAACCTTAAGGATAACAGCTCAAAAATCATTTAATGTGATCTTGGCCATTTGACCAGACAGACTGCTTTTTCCATTTATTTGTCACTCTGCATTCATCTTACACTTCTCTGATTTTTCTTTAAAAAGCAGGAGAGAGAAAAGGAAGTTTGTTTGCTATAGATTTTCAACCAATTGCTAATCCTAAATGTAGTCATTAAGGCAATGTCTGTCTGGTTTAAGGGTTTGGACAACAGTGGGTATTACTGACAAGAGGCCTCTATGCAGACATCAAGCATTGAAGTAATTAGTTTTGTGAGTTTGTTAGATTATAGAAAAAAATACCACTCCAGCTGTTTAAACATCCTCAGGTTTGTTCGTGCTGTCTTTATTCTTGTTGTTACTCTACACAGGCTCTTTTGCTTGAGCACAGCTGAGATCTAGAAGAGCTCGGGGTGCTTTGGGGCTTTCTCCTCCCTATCCTTTTCACATCATAGTCTGAGGCAGGGGTGGGGAACCTGTGACCTCGAAGCCACGTTGGCCTTCTAGGTCCTTGGTGTGGCCTTTTGACTGAGGCCAAATTTTATAGAACAAACTCTCTTATTAAGGGGATTTGTTCTGTGAAGTTTGAATTTGGTCAAAGGGCAGCACTTGAGGACCTAGAGGGCCACATAGGGCCTTGAGGGTGCAGGTTCCCCACCCCTGGTGTAAGGGAATTATAATTTGCAGGGGAAGGCATATGTATAATAAGTATTAAAAAAAAGATAATGTGGTGTTTTGCCAATCTTAAAGCACTAAAATTATACTGGCTATTATTAATTATCATTATTATTATTTATCTGTGGAAATGCACTTGGTAGAGAAGACTGCACATCTTGTTGTTCGTCCTTCGATTTCGAAGAGGACCGATGACCTCAGGAGGGTGGTGTCTTGACTTGCAAGTGAGCTGGATTTAAGTGAGGCAGGGCTGTGCAGAGTCATCAGCCTCACTCTCTCCTCCAGAGCCATCTGGGTCCAGTGTCAAGACAAAGATCAGGATGACGGGTGATGGCCCTGGATGCAGTAGGAGACCTTGGTCTTTTTAAGCTAAGATCTTTCCCAGGTCTCAGTTTGTCTGAGGCAATACCCATTCAATAATTAAAGGCTAGGTAAGAATGGAGGCAAAAGATGTTCTAGTTGTCTTCATAAAAGAATCAGTCTGGGAGGGGAAGACCCTCAAAGTTTCTGGCCAGAACAGAAAACAATTGCTATTTACACTCACTCTGAGCCATCAAAACCCAAACAATGAGCAAGTGAGGCTTGGGCCATCTAAGATCCACATGATGGGTCTTCACTGCTCCTTGGTAATAAGGCTGTCATGTAGGGATGTTTATCTGGCTGTTATGAAGCCCTGAACAAGGGACATGATGGTGACTATGTGTGAGAGCAGGGATATAATAATAATAGCCAGTATTTGTAGGATGTCACTTTAGCTTCAGAACTCTGGTAAGTGCTATTATTGTTCTCATTTTACAGATGAGAGAACTGAGGCAGGTTTAGTCACTTGCCCAGGGTTGTACAACTAATACATGTCTGAGGTGGAATTTGAACTCAGGTCTTTCTAAATCCAGGTCCAACTCTCTATTTAGGGTACCACCTACCTGCCTGGTAGGGGAACAGCATTTACCAAGGACTTTTGTGAGAACCTCATATCTTATTTATTTTTGTTATCTGCCAATTAATCAACAAGCATTTATCAAATGTCTACTACATGCCAGGTGCTATATTGGGCACTGGGGATACAAAGACAAAAACAAATTTATGCTGGCCCTCAAGAAGATTATATTCCATTAGAGGAGACAGCATGCCTGTATTTAAGTATATGCAAAATGCATAAAATGTAAATGCAAGGGGGCAGCTAGGTGGTGCGTGGACAGAGCATTGGCTTTGGAGTCAGGAAGACCTGAGTTCAAATCCTGCCTCAGACACTTGATCCTTATTAGCAGTGTGATCCTGAGCAAGTCACTTAACCCGATTGTCTAGCTTTAAAAAAAGTAAATACAAGTTAATTTTAGAATGGAGAGGGACACACTAGCAACTGGGACAATCAGGGAAGGTCTCATATAAGGAGGTGGTGCTTGAAATGAGCTTTTTAAAAATATATATTTTATTTTTTTCCCCAGTTAAACGATGTTAAAATGATTTTTAGCATTTTTTTTTAAAGTTTTGAGTTCCAAATGTTATCCTTTCTTTCTTCCCTCTCTCCCTTCCCTTAGATGGTAAGTAATCAGATACAGGTTATACATGTGCAATCATGTAAAACATTGAGATGAGCTTTGAAGGAAACTTAGAATTCTATGAATTGAGTCATTTGTAGGATGGGAGGGGACAGCCTGTGCAAAGGTATAAGGAAAAGGGATAGAAAGTTCCTTTGTGAGGAACAACAAGAAAGCCTGTTTGGTTTGACTCAGAGTTCATGAAAAGGAGTGATGTGTAAAGGGCCTGGAGCCTGCTTGTAAAAGGCTGTAAATATTAATTAGAGGGGTTTGTATTTGATTCTATACACAGTAGGGAGCCATGCATGTGTATTGGGTGAAGGAGTGACATGGTCAGACCTGTGCATTGGGACTATGGTTTTGGCAGCTGTGTGGGAGCTAGATTGGACTGGAGGCAGAGAGACTAGTGAGGAGTATATCGTAGTAGTCTAGGTGAGATGTGATGAGGCCTTGAATGAGGGAGGTGAAAGGGGAATGGATAGAAGAGATGCTGTGGGGGTAGAATCAGTATTAGCAAGTGATCGAATAGGTGGGGTGGAGAGCGGGGGAAGAAGAGAGGACGAATTCTGGCTATTTCCAACCTGGGTGACTGGACCCTTAATACAAATAGGAATGTTAGGAAGAAGGATAAGTTTAGGATGAAAGTTCATGACTTCTGATTTTTGATATTTCAAACTTGAGATGCATGTGAGCCATCTTGTTCAAAATGTTCACTAGACAGTTGGTGATGTGGGACTAGAGCTCAGGAAAACACAAAACAAAACAGGCTAGATATTTAGATGTGGGAGTTATCTGTATAGAGATGATGGTAGCTAATAAAGTCACTAGGAACAGAGAGAGAAAAGAGGCCCCGGCACAGAACCTTGGTGCCCCTACTGGTATAAGGCAAGGCATAGATAATGATTCAGTATATGTATCCTTCACTTTCAACACAGGACCTCATGCACACAGTAGGTGATCAACGAATCAATAAATGAGTTAGCATTTAGGATCAAAGCACTGCACTAGATTCTGGGGGATACAAAAGCAAAAATGTTACAGTCCCTGCCCTCAAGAAGCTTAAATACTATCAGGGGAGACTATCTATCTATCTATCTATCTATCTATCTATCTATCTATCTATCTATCTATCTATCATCTATCTACCTATCTATCTAAAATAAATACTTACATATATAAAGTACATATGTAAAATATACATAGATATATACAGGGTAGTTTTGGGAGACAGAGGGAATGAGTACTTTTTATAAATATTACCTCAAATATTAGTCACCAGATTTGATTTTGGGGAGGAAAAGCATTAGCAACTTATATGGGATGGCAATCAGGGAAGGCTTCACATAGAAGGTGGTGCTTAAGCCGAGTCTTGGGGAACATAAGGGCTCCTATGAGGCTGCAGTAAAGAGGGAATACATAACAAATGCTTGGGTGAATGAGTGAGGCAATGTGGCGTATTCCAGAGCCAGAAGACTGACTTAGTTTGAATCCTGTTTCTGATATTTATCTATTACTTGTGTGACCTTATTACATTGTTCCTTACAGCCCCAATTCCCCACTCTGTAAAGTGATTGGGCTGGAGGAGGCGCTCGCTAAGGTTCCTTCCGAATTTGGATCCTAAGAAGTTGGCAGCCTATTGACTGAATACTCCACTTGGTCATTTTTCTTTTGTGGTCTTCAAAGTCCAGGATTATGCCTGGGTGCCCTGCTCCTTGGAAGGATGAAGAATAGTGGAACTGAGGCAGATAAGAGACTGAAGGTCAGGGCTGGGATCACCATATATTAGGAGATACTCAGACCTCCCAGGACCTCATTTCTTCTTTTTCTGTGGTTTGAAGGACAAGTTCTTTAAGGGTAATGCAAGAGTCCTAGTGACATAAGTGACAAGCTCAGCCCCACCCACTCTTCTCTTTTGGAAACCCACACTGGCCACACCTAGGAGCCTGCTCTGTATGTAGTTGAGGACAGGGCTATGCCACAGCCAACAAGCTAACCATCTTGGGAGAACTGATTGTTAAATTTTCGGTGTGAGCGATCACTAAAAATCAGGGCTTGACTTAGTGTTTGTTGACCATCTAGACTTAAAAAAATGTTGATAACACTGATTAAACTTAAGAGTGTGTGCTTTTACCGCCCCCTATCCCATCCCCTTGCAGGCTGGTGGTTAAACATTTTATCAGCACACTTCTGTATTGCTCTATAAACATTGCTTGAGTTTGGTAGGAGTGCAGAAGGCTGAAGAAATGAAGCCATCACCAAATGAGGCCTAATGACTGTGTCATTTTTCAGTTGTACCGGAGATACTGGAGTGGTTTGCCATTTCCTTCTCCAGTTCATTTTACAGCTGAGGAAACTGAGGCAAGCAGGGGTAAGTGACTTGGTCAGGATCACATAGCTCATAAGGGTCTGGGGCCAGATTGAAATTCAGAGAGATGAATCTTCCTGACTTCAGGCCTGGCACTGAGCCACCTAAATGCTCTATGACTATAGCCTAATTAATTGTAATAATATTAATGATAAATAACAATGATGAACTGACATCTTTATGGTTTGCAAAGACATTGTCTCTTTTAGGCCTCACAACAACCCTGGTGGAGTTTCACCACGACACTGTGAGAGGTCAAAGGTAATGAAACACTCATGACCAAGGTTTGCTGTGTGCTTTAGAACAAGGAAAACCCCTGACTCTCTGCCCTTTGGGGGTCTGCTGGGGAAGATTAATTGGAGTTCAGCCTATCCATTGAATAGGCTGCACAATTACATTGAGTTGACTTGATTAGAGTTAGGGTTTGGGTGGTTAGAAGGGTAGGAAATGAAAACCGAGTGTCATAAAGGTTTAAAAATAGGGGTGCTTTCTTGCAAGCGATCCACTCATGGAATGAGAGTGATTTTCAGCTAGATCACTCCTCTAGCTCTGGGTCTAGAGAGATTTAACAATAAGCCAGCTAGTGGAGGATAAAAATAGTGTGGGAGGACTCATTCTGAAAATGTTGTCAGCAGCCAGCTGGAGGGAAAAAAATAGGAACTCCACTGATTACGAGGAAATTCTTGGAGGGTGCAGGGGTGTATCAGGGAATCTAATCTATTACCTATCTCTCTGGGACTTGGGTGGTTTGACAAGCATACTACTTTATTTTTAACATGCTGCTTTAGGATAAAATAACACAAAAGAAGAGGAAAAATCTCCTTTATGTGTGACTTTGGAGTCTGATTGACTTGAAGCTGTTGTAGTTGAGGCTTTCAGGCATATTGAGAGAAAAACCAAACACCCACCTCGCCAAGTTCATCCAAGCATTTAAAATAATATGATAGGCCATAGTTTTACAGGGTGTCCCAAAAGTCTTGGTGGAGGTTTAAGCTTTAGTACCTTAAAAGATCTTAAAACTACCCCTAAGACTTTTGAGAAACCCTGTGTAGCCCTTTGAGGTTTACAGATTACTTTACCTATGCTATTTCATTTGGTCCTCACAACAATCTTGTAAGGGAAGTATTGCTATTATCCCCATTTTACAGATGAGGAAACTGAAGCTCAAAGAGATTATAGGATTTGGACATGGTCATTCAGCTAATAAGTATTAATAGCAGGATTTGACCTTTGGAGTCTTGTTGTTTCCAAATTCAGGCACCTTCTCCACATCCTACATTGTTCACAATGAGAAGGAGATAAGAGAAGTGTAAGGCACAGAAAGAGACCCAGACTAGATATCCAGATATGGGAGTCATCTATATACAGATGATGGTTGACCTCATGGAAGCCAGTGAAGTCACTAAGAATATATAGAGAAAAGAGGGACCAGGATAGAGCCTTGGGTGCCCCCAGAGAAGGCAGTGCCTTCTGCCTTCTAGGAACTCAGGAAGTTAGATAATAACAATCCACTTTCTTCTTGACAATGCTTTGTGAGTCTAGCATTATTGTCCCTATTTGTGGCTCAAGTATTATCGTCCCTATTATACAGATGATATTGAGGTTCAGGGAGTTGTGATTGGCCCAGGGCCATATGGCTAGTTAATATCAGAATTTGGTTTCAGACTCAGGTGTCCTGACTCCAAATCCAGTACCCTTTCTAATTCACCATGATGCTAATTCCCATGTGTGGCAAGTGCCAAAAAAAAAAAAAAAGAAAGAAATGTGTGCTCTTAGGGCTCTGAGAAGGGAAGGGTTGCTAAGGGATATTAGGGTGATTAGGGGAAACCTGTTTGAATAGTTGGGAATGGACTTGGGCATGGGAGAATGTGTAGGTTCTGGATCAGTGGAAGAGGAGGAGGTGGGAGGAACAGTGTGGGCAAAGCTCAAGGGGCAGGGAAGAACCAGCCACATGAGTATGGTGGCTTCTTGCCGTGGAGAAGTAGGAGGTGAAAGAGGCAGCCTATGTGCTAGAAAGAGGGTCAGACTGAAAGTCAGGAGACCTGAGTTCTGATCCTAGCTCAGACACTAACTAGGTATTTGAATTTTGGCAAGTAACTTCTCCCTTTGGACTTTTCCTTATCTTGCAAATGTAAGGGGCAGCTAGATGGTACAGTGAATAGAGCTCTGGGCTTGAAGTCAGGAAGACTCATCTTCCCGAGTTCAATTCTCACCTTAGGCACTTAATAGCTGTGTCAAGTCATTTGGCAAGACCTGGGCAAATCACTTAATCCTGTCTGCCTCAGTTTCCTCATCTGTAAAATGAGCTGGAGAAGGAAATGGCAAACCACTCCAGTATCTTTGCCAAGAAAACTCCAAATGGAGTCATGAAGAGCTGGACACAACTGAACAAATGACTGAACAACAACAATTATCTGCAAAGTGAGAGAATACTAATTGTGAGCATTTATATAGCACTTTAAGGTTTGCAAAGCACTTTACATATATTACCTCATTTGATCCAACAGTCCTGGGAGGTAGGTAATATTATGATCCATATTCGACAGATGAGGAATCCAAGGCTAGGAAATGTTAAATGACTTGCCCAGGGTCATGCAGCTGGTGTCTGAGGCAGGATTCAAACTCAGGTCTTTCTGACTTCAAGCGTTATTTCTTTATCCACTGTGTTACCTAGCTAAGAGGACCGTGGGGCCAGATTATGTAGCACACTGTACTGAGTCCTTCCCTCACTTAGCCCCCGTGACAGGGAAGATAAATCTGATACCATTGTTTTGTTTTAAATTCCAACCACGTATGTCTTTTTTGTGTTCTTGGTCTCATAGCATGACCAGATCTCTGTGCATTGGAGTGGAGCAGTGGCTCAAAGTCAGAATTGGTCCTGGTAGAACTTCTGAGATTCTGAGGCTACTAGGAGCTCATTTGTACAACTCCATGTAATTTACAATACAATCTTATTATGTATAGGATCAACCTTTTACAAATGAAGAAACTGAGGCATCCAAGAGAAATGACTTTTGGCCAATGTCAGTTACAAAGTAGCAGAGTTCAAGTCATTTGATTCTAAATTGATTGGTTTTTCCAATGAATATATATGCTAGTTTTTTTCTTATTATCTACATGGAATAGTTTACAAGTCTTCCATTTCCTGTTTTCTGAACATATTCTACAACAATTTTTTCACCATCTTTCTCTCTGAAAGGCTGATGAAAGACATCCAGTGATAGAAGTATGATCCCAGCTCTTTGTTCTTGCTCTCTCCTAAACTTTTAGCAATCGCTAATTGGAGAGGGACCCTGTGCATGGTCAGGTCGGGTCTCTGACCTGTCATATCTCATTTACCTCCTATTAATAATCAGGGGTAGCACTTTTGACTCGGATAATGGATTGTGTAATCCGTAAAACAACACAATGGATTGTTCAGTTTCTTTGGTTGGCCTGGAATCTGGTCATTGCTTGAGTCATTAGTAAGGGCTTAGAAATACAATCACAGTATGTAGACTTGGAAGGTGTCATAGAATTCCACTTTCTTCTCAGTTCAGCAGTACTCTTTGCTGTACAGTAGTACTGAGATCCTTGTATTAAATTATTCCAGTGTTCTAGATATGAAGATAATTTTATAATCTGTTCTCTTCACAGCCTTCAGGGACATATGCTCTTCCTTCAGTTCCTGGGATCAGAACCACTTTTAGGAAAGGATCTGATAAATGAATGTTAATGAGTAATAACAGTTTAAAGTATTTTGTCTTCTAGGGCATTTGTATTTTAATAGCAATCAAAGACTTCAGTAACAGGATTGAAACTCTTTAACAGTGAAATTTCAGGTGGTGGGGTAGGTGTCTTATGTGGGCTAAGAGAGAAGGAATCACATCATATAGATGGTCCTTACTCTTCCCACAAATGAAGCATCAAGGATGGGTAGTTAGGTGGTGTGGTAGATAGAGTGCAGGGCCTGGAGTCAGACAGACTCATCTTCCTGAGTTCAAATCCCGCATGAGACACTTACTAGTTATGTGACTCTGGACAAGTCACTTGCCTTGGTTTCCTCATCTATAGGGTGAGCTGGAGAAGGAAGCAGCAAACCACTATAGTATCTTTGCCAAGAAAACCTGAGATGGGGTCATAAAGGGTTGGACATGACTGAAAAGACTGAGCAATAATAGCCCTTAAGGAAATGAAATCCCGCCTACCCTATGTAAAATGAGACTTCTGGGAAAAGTAGACTCTCTGCAGTGAATGTGGTCCAAGGTTTTCTGAAGGCCTTGCCACATGGCCCCAGAAGTTGAAGGTCTACCCTCTAACACAGATGCTGTTTGCCTGATGAATATGGATTTCTCCTTACTCACTCCCCAGACCTTAATCCTCTTATTAATTACCATTTTCTTCCCTTTGGCACTGAACTCTGTAGAATTCCAGGGCCCAGAGCATATAGAGAGAGGCGTTTTAACAGAGACCTTATTTTTTTTTTTTTAAATTCTGTGTGTAAAACCCCTTAATTAATCTGATTTTTCAGAAGCATATGGAGCTGCAGATGCAATGGGATATTGCATTGAACACCCTCTTCCTTATGTGTACCCATGTCTTTGCAGATGATTTAGCCTTGTCGCAGAAGAAGCGCGTGCAAAAGAATGTGAAAGGTTAGGGTGGCATTAGTGAGGTTACTTAGGGATAGCTGTGCCACAGAGAGGGCTTTTGCCCAATACTTTGCAGAGAGAGTGAGTGGAGTGATAATAAGAAGGGCTATTCTTTTTAGGTGAGAGAATAATGAAGTGCATATGTGAATACATGCATGGAACTCTGACTTTATCTCCTTGGGGAACTCTAAATATGAGAACTTTTTTATCTGTTTGGATTGTGTATGATTTGAACTCATTGATAGATGTGAATGGAGCAAAACAAAGTCTGTTTCTTTAGGCAGTAGAAAGGACACCAAGAAAACTAGTCAAGTGTGTGATCTCAGCTTTCTGTTCTTACTTTTTCCCAACTGCATCAGCCACTGCTTCAAATGGGACCCTGGGTGGTGGAAATCATCCTGGCCTTGGAGTCAGAGGTTTGTTGTTGTTCCATTATGTCTGACTCTTCGTGACCCCATTTGGGGTTTTCTTGGCCAAGATCCTGGAGTGGTTTGCCATTTCCTTCTCCAGCTCATTTGACAGATGAGGAAACTGAGGCAAACAAGGTTAAGTGACTTGCCCAGGGTCACACTGCTAGTAAGTGTCTGAGGCCAGATTTGAATTTATGTCTTTCTGACTCCAGGGCCGGTTCTCTATCCACTGTGTCACTTAGCTGCCCCTGGAGACAGAGGACCTGGGTTCAAATCTCACCTATGACACTACCTGTGTGATGTTCAATGAGTCATAACCTCTTTGGGCCTCAGTTTCTCTATTTATAGAATGAGGGGTTGAACTAGTTGGCCTTAGAGATCCTGACCATCTCTAAATCTATGATCATATAAGTTGAATTTAAGTCCTGACTTCACTGCTTACTATATGCAAGATCTTGGGTATGTCCCTTCCACTCTCTGAACTTAAGCTTTCTCTCCTGCATAATGGGAATAATTCTGCTGAAATTCCCATCAATAAATCAGTCAGTAAACATTTATTAAGGGCCTACTATGTGCCAATTTATTATTTGCAGCTTAAACAAGATAATGTATGTGAAATGTTTTCTGGCCGTAAAGAATGCCATATAATCATGAGTTACTGTTATTAGAAATTAAGCTAAGTTGTGTAGGATTCAATCTGGGGTTAAAGAACAGAGAGGATGGAGAAAAGTGCCTCTCAAGAATTCCCTGGGAAAATATGCCCCCCTTTAAAAGGAAGATGCCGATAGACTAACTCCAATAAATGTTGCTGTTTGGATGATCAGGCCCATCTCAAAAAACAGAGTAGAGATGTTCATTACTTCCTATTCCCCTTCTGTCTCTATTCCATCTCATCTCCACTGTGACCAGAAATCACTGTTGGTACTCTGGGTCTGGCTGCTTTTGTTTTTCTCCATGCTGCTCATCAGCCCCTGAATATGTTGGAACTTGGTGCACATGAATTGGATTGCAATGAATGAGGTTCTGTTATATTTATAGAAATGTGGTGCAACTGCTCCTCAGGTATAAATAGAACAATGGGGTGTTGACAAAGGGACCAGTTTTTCTGTAGCCGTGGAAACTCTACAATTATTCCTGGAACTCTACTCATTGTTTATCTGCATGTGCATTTTAATAAACAGGGCTCTTGCTGCTTATTCATGAATTTTCACATGGAAATATATTCCCATTATTATCCTTTTCTCCTGAGTCAGGCCCCATCTTGCAAGTTCAGAGCCGAGTAAATACATAGAACATCAGTGTCAATTAGATAATTGGTGCCCTGGATAAACCCTGCAGCATCTGTGAATAGGTATGGACTGTTCTAGTGTTATTTGGAAGCTACTGAGGGAAACACATGGTTCCAGGAAGTGATTGCAGCTTTGTGAAGAAACTCGGAAACTGGCCAGTTCACACATCTTTAGCCAGTTTTCTCATACTTCTCTCCAGGAAGATAACCAAACAACAAGACAAGTAGTTGTGGCTTCCTGCTCCACATAAGTTGTGTCCTGCCAAATCAGAGTATGGCTAAAGAGAAATGAAAAGCTGACCTTAAGAAGTCAGAGAAACACAGAAACATATGACATTGGAACAAGAGGGGGCCTTAGGGACCATCTAGTACAATCCTCTCCTTTTTTAACTATTCCTTATGTTTTTTAAAATTGACTCTTTACTTTTCACATTCGTTTAAAATTTTTTTATGAGTTCCAAATTCTCTCCCATTGAGAAGGCAAGAAATGTAATATCAATTATGTATATGTGAAATCATGCAAAACCTATTTCTATATTAGCCATGTTGCCAAAAAGGCAAGAAAAATAAAGTGAAAAAATTAAATTTCAATCTGCACTCAGACTCCATCAGTTCATTCTCTGGAGGTGGATAGCATGTTTCATTGTAAGTCCTTAAGAATTGTCACAGATCATTGCTTTGATCAGAACTGTCAAGTCACACGTGGTTAATCATTGTGCAAAATTGCTGTTATTGTGTAAAATGTTCTGGTTCTGCTGACCTCACTCTGCATCAGATCATATAAATCTTCCCAGATTTTTCTGAAACCATACAGCTTGCCATTTCTTATAGCACAATATTATTCCATCACAATCACATACCACAACTTGTTCAGCCATTTCTAATTATTTTCTATTACAAAGAGAGTTGCTATAAATATTTTGTACATGTAAGTACTTTTCCTTTTTCGTTGATCTCTTTGGGATACAGACTTAGTATTGCTGGATCAAAGGGTATGCACAGTTTTATATCTCTTTGGACATAGCTCCAACTTGTTCTCCAGAAAGGTTGGACCAGTTCACAATTCCGCCAATAGTGCATTAGTACCCCAATTTTTCCACATCTCTCCAACATTTGTCATTTCCCTTTTCTGTCATGTCAGCCAATCTAATAGGTATGAGGTGGTACCTCAAAGTTATTTTAATTTGCATACCTCGAATCAATAGTGATTTAAAGCATTTTTATGTGACTGTATATAGCTTTGATTTCTTTTGAAAACTGCCTGTTCATATCCTTATCAATTGGGGAATGATTCATATTTTTATAAATTTGACTCAGGTCCCTATATGTTTGAGAAATGAGGCCTTTATCAGAGAAACTTGCTACAGAAGTCCATCCCCCTCTCCTCAGTTTCCTGCTTTCCTTCTAATCTTGGCTGCATTGGTTTTGTTTATGCAAAACCTTTTTAATATAATCAAATTTATCCATTGTATTTAGCATAATTCTATCTTTTGTTTAGTTATAAAATTGTACCCTTATTCATAAATCTGACAGGAAAAAGTTTCCATGCCCCCCTAATTTGCTTATGATATCACTCTATGTCTAAATCCTGTGCCCATTTTGACCTTATCTTGGTATACATTGTGAGAAGCTGGTCCATATCTAGTTTGTTTTCCAGTTTCCCCTGTCAAATAGTGAGTTCTTGTCACAAAAGCTTTGATCTTTGGGTTTATTAAACACTAGATTACTGTGATCATTTAGCATTGTGTATTGTGCACCTGATCTAGTCCATTGATCCATCATTCTTATTTCTTAGCCAGTACTAGATTGTTTTGATGATTACCATTTTGTAATACAGTTTGAAATCTGGTACTGCTAGGCTTCCTTCCTTCACATTTTTTTTTTCATTTATTCTCTTGATATTCTTGACCTTTTGTTGTTCTAGATGAATTTTGTTAGTATTTTTTTCTAGCTCTATAAAATAAACTTTGGTAGTTTAATTGGTATGACACTGAATACATTAATTTATGTAGAATTGTCATTTTTATTATATTGTCTTGGCTTACCCATGAGCAATTAATATTTCCCTGGTTATTTAGATCTTTCTTTATTTGAATGAAAAGTATTTTGTAATTGTATTCATATAGTCCTTGGGTTTGTTTTGGTAAGTTATGTTGTCTATAGCTTTTTAAAATGGAATTTCTCTCTCTTCCTGCTGGACTTTATTGATCATATATAGAAATGCTAATGATTTATGTGGGTTTATTTTATATCCTACAACTTTGTTAAAGTTGTTAATTGTTTCAACTAGTTTTTTATTTGATTCCCTAAGTATGCTATCATATTATCTGCAAAGAGTGATAGTTTTGTTTTGTCATTGCCTATTTATATTCCTTCAATTTCTTTTTCTTTTCCTACTGCTATAGCTAACATTTCTAGTACAATATGGAGTAACAGTTGTGATAATGGACATCCTTGCTTCACCCCAATCTTACTGGGAAGTCTTCTAGTTTATCTCCATTGAAGATAATGCATGTTGATGGTTTTAAATAGATACAATTTATCATTTTAAGGAAAACTCCATTTATTCCTTTGCTTTCTAGTGTTTTTAATAGGAATGACTTGTATTTTGTCAAAAGCCTTTTCTGTGTCTATTGAGATAATAATGTAATTTTTCTTGTTTTTGTTACTGATATAGTCAATTATGCTGACAGATTTTCCTAATTTTGAACCAGCCCTGCATTCCTGGTATAAATCCCACCTGGTCATAGTGTATCATCTTTGTGATGTATTGCTGTAATCTCCTTACTAGTATTTTATTTAAAATTTTTTATAACAATATTCATTAGGGGAATTGGTTTATAGTTTTCTTTCTCTGTTTTTGCTATTTCTGGTTTAGTATCAGAGCTATATTTGTGTCATAAAAGGAATTTGGTAGGACTCCTTCTTTGCCTATTTTCTCAAATAGTTTATATAGTACTGGAATTATTTTTCTTTAAATGTTCTGTAGAATTCACTTGTGAATCCATCTGGTCCTGGGGATTTTTCTTACAGAGCTCGTTAATGGCTTGTTAAATTTCTTTTTCCAAGACAGGTTTATTTAAGTATTCTATTTACTCTTCTGTTAATCTGGGCAATTTATATTTTTGTAACTATTCTAACATTTTTCTTAGATTGCCAGATTTATTGGGACATAATTAGGCAAAATAGGTCCTAATAATTGCTTTAATTTCATCCTCATTGCTAGTACATTCACCATTTTCATTTTTGATACTGGTAATTTGGTTTTCTTTCATTTTTAAAATCAAACTAATCAATGGTTTATCTATTTAACAAATTGTTTATTTTATTGTTTTATTTTTCATAAAACCAACTCCTAGTTTTGTTTATTAGTTCAATGGTCTTTTTACTTTCAACTTTATATCCTTTGATTTTCAGGATTTCCATTTTGGTATTTAGTTGAGGATTTTTAATTTGTTCTTTTTCTAGTTTTTTTTTTTAATTGCATGCTGTATTCATTGGCCGGTTCTTTCTCTGTTTTATTGATCAATAAGCATTTAGAGATATAAATTTTGGCCTAAGTTCTGCTTTGGCTGTATCCCACACATTTTGGTATGTTGTCTCATTGTCATTCTCTTTAATGAAATTACCAATTGTTTCTATGATTTGTTCTTTGATCCACTCATTTTTTGTGTTTAGTTATTTCAGTTGTGTCCACCTCTTCATGACCTTATTTGGGGTTTTCTTACAAAGATGTTGGAGTGGTTTTCAATTTCCTTCTCCAGCTCATTTTGCAGATGAGGAAACTGAGGCAAACAGAGTTAAGTGACTTGCCCAAGTCACACAGCTAGTAAGTAGCTGAAGCTGGATTTGAACTTAAAAAGAGGAGTCGTTCCGACTCCAGGCCTGGCACTCTATCCATTGTATCACTTAGCTACCCACACATTCTTTAGGATTAGATTATTTTACTTTCCAAATTAATTTTTAATCTATATTTCAATGGCCCTTTATTGAATGTAATTTTTATTGTATTATGGTGTGAAGAGAGTGAATTTAATATTTCTCTTTCTGACTAATTATTTGACCCCCTTACTATCTCTGGGTTGAAAGCTTTTGAAAGCTGCTATTACTGGTTGTGTAGCCACCTTCAAGACCTGCTGCTGGTTGCCACTCCATGTGCTGTGCTCTGGGATGGCCCCCACTTTGGTGTCACAGAACTCTCCTGCCAACCCCCTAAGTTATCTTGGGCTGGTAAAATGTGTTGATCGAACTTTTTCTTGACTCTGTTGCTCCAGAATTTGATTTGAGGAATTATTTTAAAGTTGTTTGGAGGGGCATATTGGGAGAATTTATCTAAATTCCTTCTTCTACTCCACTATTTTGGCTCGACATTCCAATCCTCTCTTTTTTCCAGGTGAGAAAACTGAGGCCCAGGCACATAGTGAGTTATTGACAAAACTGGCATTGTCTATATCACTTTATTATTGCCTGATTGATTATCAGTAAGGAGTTCCCAGCACTAGTCTGAAAGCGTGTAGAAGCTTGGAAAAATCATTCTCTTTCTGGACCTCAGTTACTTCATCTATAAAATGGGGTCGATAGGACCAGATGATCAGTGGTGTGATTTTGACTCAGCTAATGAACTCAATGTGTGTTCAGTCTGCACTGACTCAGCCCCAATCTTTGAGCTCTGTGAGGTAAGGTCTCAGAGGAGCATACCTGTATTATTCAATAGGGTACTGGGCCATCTTGTCACCAAGTCCTGGCTATCTTAGCACTCCTCTACTTTGTTCACTCAATGTTATTTTATGTTGTTGCTTTGCAATTCTTCACATGCCCTTGTCTTCCTACCTAGATTGTAGTCCCTTGGAGGTCAGGGTTATTTCCTTTTCTTTTATCTCTTGTCTGTGGTGCAGATCAAAGCTCTGCATGCAGTAGGTGCTTGCTACTTCGAGACTGATTCACTGACAGAGCCAGCTGCATCCTACCACTGTGGGGAAGAATGGTCTGGACACAGTTAAAGGACTAAAGAGATAGAGCCTAAGCTACCCTCTGAGATGTTGATGGGGAAGGGAATAATGGTACTGCAAGGTGCGTGGTGAGCCCAGGAACCTGGTTAAATTGGTGAGGGAAAGAGGGAAAGGCTGGAAAGGAAAGGGCTTGGCACCTCTTTGGGGATTATTTTGGTGGCCATTTTTATTGCCTTACAAATAGTCCACTGAGTATTTGAAGCATAGTTTAGAGCTAGAAGGGGCCTGAGAAGTCACAAATTATTCAGTTTTATAGAGGAATAAACTAAGGTTCATTGACTTGCTCAAGGTCACAGAGACAATAAGGGACAAAAGCAGGAATCAAACCCAGGTCCTCTGATTCAAAATCCATCACTGTTTCCTCATCCCACTCCTCCCAAGCCTCTTATAACTCTTCTAAGTGAAGACTAAAAACTCTTAAGAGAAGCTTGTTTCTTCTTTAGGTGATAATGATCAATCAATAAGTAGTAGGTCCCTGCCGTGAGTGAAGCACTGTGCTAGGCACAGCAGAGGAGCCAAAAAATTATGATCCTCTCCATGTCCTCGGGAAGCTTACACTCTTCTTGGTGAGAAATTGCACAGAAAAAAAATAACACTATAAGAAAGTAACAGAAGATATCATCATCATTCTATATTCTGAGAAAGGAGTCAGAGATCATCTAGACCCTATCTATGCCCATTTTACAGATGAAGTAACTGAGGCCCAGAAACATTATGGTTTTTCCAGGCTTCCAGAAGCTGTCAGACTGGTGATGGGAACTCCTAGTGCATAGTTCTTTAAACTACACCATACTGACTTTGTCACAAGGCAGTATCTGATTAATTATTGTCAGATGAGTGGTATAGACAATAAGTACTATAAATCGAGATTATGGAGAGATCAAAGTGGCCTGGAGTAGTCATAGAAGAGGAACTTGAATTGGACCTTGAAGGATGGGTAGGAGATGGATAGACAGAAGTGAGAAAATTCCCAAAGAAGGAAAAACTGCAGGGCTGATGCCGTCACCTGTGGCATTACTGTTCCAGGAAACTGAGTATGGTCACCATCTCCAATAGTAATCCAGAAATGAAGCCCAGGAATCTTCCACAGTCATTGGCCCTGAAGGCAATAGGGCCACAGACCTTAGGGAATTCTCCTTACAGTGGAGTATGTGCATATAGAGGTCTGAACAGTTTGATAGACAACCTCAGCATGTCTGACCACACCCACATTCATTCATTCATTCATTCATTCATTCATTCATTCATTCATTCATTTTCCAGCCTGAGTCTACCACAAAGAGAAGAAACATTCTTACAGATAGTAAAATACAGGGAATTGATGTGACTCTTCTCTCTGGATTTTGTCTATCCAGATGAGTTTGAGATTTACCCAGCAAGAGCTGCATCTTTTTTGGATGCATTAGGGGCTGAATTCTATCTGCTGAGAGTGAGACATCACCTAGATTGCCCTCATTTTGGAGACATGGGAATCTGGCTATTTAGGGCAGTGCATTAGATAATGATGGAGGTAGGAGCAGCATCCACACCTTTTTATCATTCTCCCTCATTTTTTCCCGTTTAACTAGAAACAGATCTTCCCAGTACCTCCCTCTTGGTTCTCACTGCTGCTGGCTTTAGATATATCAAACACCTGAAACTGGGCTGTAGGTTGAATTTATTTGCAGACATCTTAATTTCCCTGGTGATAAGCAAATTAATTTTCTTGCAACTCTTTAACATTCTAATTGAAAGACAGAATGTCACTGAGTTTGTTCTACAGATAAAAGGCAGCCGAAGTCTCATCACTCATCAGTTCATAAGCTGGGCTTTGGTATGTAAGGAGAAAGACAAACTGAACTAGGGATCTGAGTTCAAGACCAGAGGTTTCTTAATCTTTTTCTTTTCTGTGTGTCAAGGGCCCCTTTGAAAGTCTGATGAAGCTCATGGACCCATTCTCAGAATCATGTTTTAAAGAGCATAAAATAAAAGGCAGAGGATTACAAAGGAGGGCCAATTACAATGAAGTACAATTACCAAAATAATATTTTAAACAGTTCAAGGACTAAAGGTTAAGAACTCCTGTTTTACGCCATGTTTTACTCTAGCTTTGTGACTCTGGGTAAAGTACTTTCCTTCTGTGGATCACCTATAAAAGGAAGGGTTAGACTGTGCTATCTCTAAGGTTTCACTCACCTGCTAACATTTTAGTCCTTGACCATCCTTCTGGGCTAGAGGAGGTGTCCACTCTGGGAGCAAGTGGTCACTTGCCTTGCTTAGTACTTGCTTGAGATATAGACTGGCTTATTGATGAATATACCAACTATAGAGGACTTTTGATTTAGGGAATAATGTTGTTAGGAATGAGGAGGTGGGCTCTGGGTTGATTGTTCTTAATGCCCTCACTCCTTAGACACTGAAGCTTTGTTTCTGCTTTTCTTGCTTTTGCTGTTTGGATACACTTGCATGTGTTTGGCTCAGAGTAAGTGCTTCATAGAAATTCCTCCCTCCCTCTCTTCCTCCCTCCCTCCCTCCCTTCCTTCCTTCCTTCCTTCCTTCCTTCCTTCCTTCCTTCCTTCCTTCCTTCCTTCCTTCCTTCCTTCCTTCCTTCCTTCCTTCCTTCCTTCCTTCCCTCCTTCCTTCCTTCCCTCCTTCCCTCCTTCCCTCCTTCCTTCCTTCCCATTTATTGAGTGCCTGCTATGTTCCAGGCACTATACTAAGCACTGGAAGTTCAAAGAAAGGTGAAAGACAATCCCTGCTCTCAAAAGGCTCACAGTCTAATGAGGGCTACAGCATGAAAACAACTATATACAAAGAAGATAAGATCGCTCTCTATATGTATACACACACACATCATATATATATATATATATACATGTATATGTATGTGTACATGCATGTGTGTACATATACATACACACATATACACACATGTATACTAAGTAGGAAGTCGGAGATCATTTTGTACCATCTATCTATGTATCTGTCTATCTATCTATCTATCTATCTATCTATCTATCTATCTATCTATCTATCTATCTAAACTTCTATGAAAATAGGATGTAACCAATAAAAGAAAAGTGCTAGCATTAAAGAGAATTGGGAAAGCCTTCTCATAGAAGTGGGATTTTAGCTGGTACTTGAAGGAATTCAGGAATAAATATGAAGAGAGAGAGAGAGAGAGAGAGAGAGAGAGAGAGAGAGAGAGAGAGAGAGAGAGAGAGAGAGAGAGAGAGAGAGAGAGAAGCATTGTAGGCATAGGAAGACAGATAGTGAAAATGCTTAGAGGTAGGGGATGGTCCCTTGTCCAAGGAACATTAAGGAGACAAGGCACAGGATTACAGAATGTGTGTGGGAAACAAGGTATAAAAATATTGAAAAGGTAGGAGAGGGCCAGGTGTTGAATGGCTTTAAATGCTAAACAGAAGATTTTATATTTGATCCTGAAAGTAATAGGGAACCACTGGAGTTTATTGAATGGGTGAGTATGTGAGAGTGTGTGTGTGTGTGTGTGTGTGTGTGTGTGTGTGTGTGTGGCATAGATCTGTACTTTGGGAAGATGAAGTTGACAGCTTGGTGGGGAATGTACTAGAGTGAGAAGAGGCTTGAACTCTGGATAGAAACACCATGTGATATGATGGGAAGAATGCTGTCCTTGGAGTGTTCTTTCCTAGCGACTGGGTTCAAAGCCCAATTTTATCAGTTTGTATTTGTGTGATGGTAGGCAAATTACCTGATGTCTCTGGATTTCAGTATTCTTCTGTATAAAATGGGAATAATACATATCTACCTCATAGGTTGCTATGCAAAATAACATTATTTGCATGTAAATCTCAAAGTACAATAGAAATGTGGTTTGTAATAGTATTATTCTAGTAGGAAGAGGGACTATGTTAAACATAAAATACTGTTTCTGTTATCATATAAGCAAACTTTAATACATACATGAAAGACAGGAAGACAGGTAGGCAACAAACATTTGTTAAGTGCTTATTATATGCTAGGACCTGTGCTAAATGCTAGAGACACACATATAAGCCAAAAGAAAGACAGTTCCTGCCCTCAAGAGCATACATTCTAATAGGAGAAAATAAATACATAAGAGAGAGCTAAGAAGGTTGGGAGTAGGGGTAGCATGTACCCAAACAAAGGCATGGTGGTTAAGTCCTGAGTCAGAAACAAGGTAAGAAGGCAAATGGACTGCTGTGTAATAAAGTACACATGAATAGGCTTTTAAGGGCAATACCATAGAGCAAACCCACCAAAATCTTCCCTAAATCATTTGATGCCATTGTCATGCAGAGAATTCCTCACTGATATAACCATGAGGCTGATAGGAGTGAGTGAGTGTGTGAATGTGTGTGTCAAGGGGAAGGGGACAGTGCTGCTATTTTACAGTTCCAAGGAAGACAAAATTCAGAACCAGCCTGGACATGTGGTATGGTAGAATGAGGACTACACTTTGAGTCCAAGGAAGTGGATTTGAATCCTAACTGCGATTTTTGGATTGTTTTTTTTTTTTTAACAGCATAGACGATTCTCTATTCTTTTGCTTCTCTTCCCCTTCTTCTTGCCTGGCCAATCACCTCCTCCCTTTGGGAATGCCAGAATGATCGTAGGATCTCTTTCCATTTTCTCTGATTTTCTTGTGTTGGGGAATAACACACACTTTATTTATTGGTCTATTTCCCTCTCCTTTTAGTATTCCATTTGCCAAGTTGGTGATTATCTTTTAGGTATGAGTTCTTCATCTACTGTCCTTACTGTAGAGTTTGATTCCCAGACATGTTGGTTTTCTGTGTTCCCTTCTTTTCAGATTCTTTGAAATAGTCTTTAATTAGTCTATTTAAAGAGTTTCTACCCAGCTGGCCTTAGTTGCCTTCACAAAGCCAACCCTGAGTGAAATTGGATAATTTAGCAGCTAAATGAAAACATTTCCAATATGTTCCTTTCTGTTCCTACCTCCTTCTATCAACAGACACACACGCACACACGCACGCACGCACGCATGCACACACATTCCACCCCTACATAAAGCCCTGCTGGATCTGGAAGCTTCTTTCTACTTGGGGAAAATTCAGGTGTGTTAGATTGTAGCAGAATTCTTGTCTTTTAGAATCAGGGTATTAAAACTAGAAAGGGCTTTTGATCATGTGATCCAACCTCTCTTAGGAAATTGAGGCCAAGAGAAAGAAAATAACTCCCTAAGGTCACTGTTGGAGAGAGAGCACAACTTTTCAATGGTATAGGAGGTTAATACTGTTGGGAAATAGAATGTCATTTCCCAGAGGAATTCAATTCAGTTTTTAATGAGTCTTGCTATGTGCCTAGGCTTTTGAGAAATGTGATAGGATCTGTCAGTCTCTAAGCCTTTAATTTCAGTGACTTGGTGGCAGAACAAAGATTAAGACCCAGATCTCTTGATTCCTAGTTTACTGCTCAATTGTCAGTTTTTCTGTGCCTTCTCTGATGAGTGGATCCGAACCATCTGATGAGAATGCAGTCAGTCTACAGCCTTGGAGATGTGCCCATCATTAAAAGCTAATTACTACTAAGCGTGATATCTTGTATTTGGCATTCAAAGAATGAGTTTTCATCCACCCAGCAAAGAAACACAAATAATTCTGGCATAAATCTGATGGTGCTTTTATCTTAAAAACTAGAATCATAGGTCCTGAAGGATCCTCAAGTGGTAATCTTCAGGAAAGAGCCTTTCTTGTAAGACATCTCAATGGACTGGACTGAGGGTTTTTTTTTTTAATTGTAACTAATGTTTTCTCTGCTTCTTTTGGACTTTAGGGTAGCAGCGTTTTTCAGCAGTTAAAGATGTAAGGTGGTGTCTCTGTTGGAAATGGAAGGGGAAAAGGGATAGATATCTTTATGTTTATATAAACTCTCTTTCTACTTGTTCCTTTTCCTGACCCAAAACATTTTTTTCTTCTTATTCAGTCTTGCCCTAAAACCTGTTTTTTTCTCTGTCCAGTGTTTATGAGCTCAGGCCTTTCCATGCCTGATGCACTCTGGTTGGTTTATTCTTTCTTTTGAGACCCTACATTTCTTCTATACCCCATTCATGTACAAAACTCAGGAGCAGCACCACAATCATGGCACTATCTGCAGGCTCTCAAAATCGGCCACATGGAATGCTGTGTTTTCTGGATTGGCTAAGAGATCAAAAGGAAATAATTTCAACAGTGGAAAAGGAGGGCAGGTCAAGTCAGGAAGTCTAAAGGAATCCAAATTGCATAGAAGCCCCAGGATATTGGAATTTGTTCCTGAAGAAGAGCTTTGGAGGTGACTCTAAAGAAATTTTTAGAAGGATAATCATAGGCTGACAAATCGGATACCTGAAAAAATGCTTCCATCTCGACAGGTGGAACAGATAGAATGATCAGGGAGTAAGAAACTTCTGAGTCATAAACTGCTGGAACAAGACATTGGGCATGGGGATGGCAGCAAAGGCTATAAATTAAATCTGAGATGCCCAGATTTATTACTCAAGGGGGAGGGTTATCTTGATGGGTATGATAGGCTAAAAGGGACTGGTGCAAGCCCAGAAAATGACATAAATCAGTAGGCAGGTAGACAGTGAGATTTTTTTTTCCCCCCGCTGGCAAAAATGTTATCTAGATTTTTGAGGACTCAGGGAATTCTGGATTCCTTGAATGAAAAGGCATTTTACCTGTGATGTCCTCCCTCTCTTCTCATCAATTCAAACCCCCTAATTTCCTTCAAAACCTGAGATTCATCTTTTCAAAAAAAGCCTTTCCTAATCAACCATCCCTGATAATTAATCAGTAAATATTTGTTAATCGCCTACTGTGTGTCAGGTACTGTGCTAAGTGCTAATGCAAATCTTTCCTTTGATTTACTTTTACCTGGCACCTATACAGATGGCACTGTATTCCATATCCATACCACATATCCATATATTGTTATTAACTGGTGATGGTGGGCAAGTAACTTAACCTTTCTAAGCCTCAGTTTCCTTGTCTGGAAAATGAGTATAACCACGCTTGCACTGACTGTTTACTTCATCAGAGAGTTGGGAGGAAAGCATTTTGTAAACTTAGGTGTTCCATATGATGATGGATGCCTGTTAATATTTGCAATGCAAGGAGATGGTGGGGGGTAGAGGTGGGGAAGATGAATAGATCTCTACTGGTTTCTGATCATGAGGTGCCCAGGAGGGGAAAAGTCAACTTCTGAAGAATGACTGATTTCTCTTTGTTTAGGAGCATGTTGGAAAGCTAATCAGCCAGATGAGAATTGTGCTTGAAGAGGTCATTAAAATAAACAAGTCTGGCAATTAATGCTGTCAGAAAGCAAATTTACTTTACCCTGTGCGTGATTAGTGGCTCAGAATTCTAAGAACTAGCTTTATTATGTCATCAACCTGGGCTGAGACAGTCACCCCCTCTAGGAAAACAGAGATGCTGCCTTTGCCAATACTGCCCTTTAAGATGTACTCCTGGCTATTGATGCTTCATGATTCCTAATACCCTTTTTCCCCAAAGAGTCTTGGGGACTCAACTGAGTGAACAAGGTCCTGGCCTAGAAGAGACAGAATCAGTTGAATAATCTGCGCTCATGGTTACAGAATAGAAAGCCATGTTGGTCAGTTAGGTGAAGGTGATGGGAGAGGCGTTAGCAGGAGTTTGATGGAGAAGCCAAACATCGAAGGTCCTAGCTCCCCAATCTGTAGATTACACCTCCATTGTCACTTAACTCTTGCAACACTCTTTGTGGTGGAGCTCACCCTGGGCTAGAGGTCAAGTACTACCTTTTACATGTAATCTTTCCTGATCTACCTACCCCGTCCCCCAAATGATAGTGTTCCTTCCCTAAACTCTTTGTATTTATTCTCATTCTCATTTTCTCTCCTCTCTCTCTCTCTCTCTCTCTCCCTCCCTCCCTCCCTCCCTCCCTCCCCCTCCCTCCCTCTCTCTCTCTCTCTCTCTCTCTCTCTCTCTCTCTCTCTCTCTCTTTCTCTCTCTCTCCCTTCCTCCCTCCCTCCCCCTTCCTCTCCATCTCTCTTTCTTTCCCTCCCTTTGCATTTTTACTGACAGAATGTGAGCTCATTGAGGATAGGGACGATGTTTCATTTTTGTCTCTATATCCCCAGTGCTTACTATAGTGCTTGACACACAGTAGGCACTTAATAAATTCTTAGTTATTGATTAATTGAAACCTAATCTGCCTCGGATGAGTTTCTTAGAGGTGCTGTCTCTTCTACTTGGAGCTGATCCAGGAGGAACCCGTACATTTAGCCTCAGGGCTTTGTTGTTTCATTAATTTCTAAGCCACCCAGATCACTGAAGGTGTCTCACAGCCTGAGCTTGAGACAGTTTAGCTACATGGATTCAGAGATCCTATACCCTAATATTCTGCTACCCTAAGTAAGTGTCTGGATCTAGCATACCCTCCCTTCTTTCCCTTTTACACCTTTTTTTTTTGTCTACACATTCCGTACAACAAGAATGTATTTCCTGGACTTAATTATAAAGTGATTTTCCTAAAGCACAAGTTTTGCTCAATGTTATTCCTTGCTCAATGAATCCCAGTGATTCCCTATTAACACTAAGATGAAATCAGTTAGTCAATAACTATTTTTAAGTACCTACTATGTGTCAGCACTTTGATAAGTGCTAGATTAAATATAAATTCCTCTTTTTGACATTTTAAAGCTCATCACAACCTAGCTCTAGCCTGTCTTTCTGGGTTTATTTTTGGTTACTCTTCTTTACACATTGGCCTTACACAGGAGCCTGTTCTTCACGTAAGACTTTATATCTTTCATCTTTGCACTTTGCACTTTGACTTTGCACAGTCTATTTTCCATGCCTGGAATGTACTCACTACTCACTTCTACCTAGCTCAGCTGTGAGTGTCTCTTTCTGTTACCTTGTATATACTTCTTATATCCGCATAAGTGGAGGTGTTGTCTCCTCGGGAAGAGTATGAGCTCCTTGAGAGCAGACTTTGTTTCGTATTTCAAATGTATTCCGAACATCCAATTCAGTGCCTAGCATATCTAGTATGTGCTTAATAAGTGCTTGTTTATCAATTAATTAGTATAGAGAAGCTTAAGCTTGGAAATTTGCTCCGCTGACGGACTCATCAGTCCGTCTGCCATTACACTCTTAGGGAGTTGCCTGGGGCACGGAGAAGTCCAATGATTGCCCCTGTCAGTATGTGTCAAAGGTAGACCTTGAAGCCAAGTCTTCAAGACTCCAAAGCCAACCCTCTATCTACCATGTCACAGTGATTTTCACAGACTTGGACCTAATTTACAAGGGTAAAGGAAAACAAATATAACCAGATGAAATAAAGAGAAACATTTAGTGTTTACTAGTTGTACTTAAACATTTCAATCTAATCCTTAGCTAAAAATTCCTTTATACTTAACATGCCGCATCTCAATGACATCTAAGCCAGAGTATCTAGTTATTTTGTGGACCTCAGAGGAGAATATCTTCTATCTCAAAACACACCAGGCTGATTTCAAAATTCTTCCACTTGGATGAGAGATTAAGCCCATTGGTCTATTTATTCTACAGTCCCAGACTCACACTCAGCCAATCAGAGAAGCTAAAATGTTTTGGTCCCAAAACATGATTTCCCTGGTAGAGAGAATTCTGGGTGAGGAAACTCCTTACTAATTCAGATCTGGCAATGGTTGAGCAATTTCTTGTCTGAGACAGTTGCCTGGAACACTTCCAGGTGAAGTAACTGGCCCAGGATCATACAGCCAGTGTGTGTCAGAGGACGAACGTCAACTCAAGTCCTTTTGATTTCGATGCTGACTTACCATCTTCTGTCCCATGGTGCTTCATAATACGATATAAATCACTTAGGTAGCTAATTCCACCTGCCCTGCTCAAGAGACAAAGAAGGAAACTCAAATATAACTCTCTCACAGTTTTCAATTATCTCAGAAATTAGACTTGTTCAACCTTACACACAGGTTACTCCTCAAGTCAATGCAATAATACTCCTTCCTTATATCCACTGAATGGTTCTTATCACCTCATAGTCTCAAATCTATCCTGCAGAGGCTCCCAGAATTATCTTTTTCATGAATAGCTCTAAAATGTTAAATGTTTTCCTGAAGAACCTCCAGTGAATCCCCATTTTCTACTCTTCTCCCTCCATACCCCCAAAAAGGCCAAATCCAGATCAGCGTTCAAAGCCTTCCACCAGTTGTTGTAATCTCTATTTCCAACCTCATGTCCCCGTACAAACCTTCAACTCCCGACCAGTTGAGACCGATCGCTATTTGCCTGAATGCATCTTGTGCCTTTCTATCACCCCTTCTTAGTTCATGCTGTTCCCTCCACCTGCAGTTCCATCCCTAATGTTGCCACTTACTGCAAACTTGGCCACGGTTTAAGACCCAGGTAAAATCACGTTCCTTTGTGAAGCCTTCTCATACACTCCAGTAGGAAGCAATCCCTTCCACTTCTGATATCTTGGAGCAGAGGGCACAAATATATTGGAACAATGACTTGGTGATAAAACCGAGACTAGACCTCAGCTCTTCGGTGTTCGTTCTGTCTGAGAACCTAGAATGTCTCCCTTCAAGCTGTCTCACAAATTGCTGCTCATTGAATTGATCAAGGGAGAAGAAAAATTCGCTTATGTTAATTGCCTTTTATATTAATATACCTTTCAGAGGAGAGGCAGTCATAGTTAAATTTGTCAACTCCCCCAAGGGTGTGGGCCATGCATATGCCCAGTGTGGTATAGGGGGAGCATGGTAGACTAGGAGTTGAGACCTCAGCTCCAATGCTTTCTCTGTTATTAACTATCTATGTTATCTTGGGAGAGTTATCTCATTGTTCATCATGTGCAAAATGTGGATGATTGGAGTAGATTCACATTTCCCCATAGCCAGTCTGGCAATTTTTTAAATTCACCTCAAAATGTTTTTGGAGTCCGGGAATATTTTATTACCAAAAGCCCAATTTCTTAAAAACTTTAAATTAAAAACAAAAAACAAAACAACAAAACCCAATAACAACTGACTTTTCCCATTACAGGCTTCCTTCTCACAGACTCTGTAGCTGGAAGATGATCTAGTCTCCACCATTTTTGTTTTCATCACATGTTCTTCCTGCTTAACATGATGCCTTATGTCAAAATGAATTAAAAGAGAAAGCTTGGACCCAAACATGACTAGCCTAAAGGCTCACAGGCAGTAGAGAACAGCACTGAGCCCATACTCTCTGATCTGAGCCCATATTCCAGATCCAGTGCTTTGCTGGTTAACCACAATTGCTTCTGCCACTGAGAAATTGTGTGACTTTGGACTACTCATAGCCTCTTTGAGCCTCAGTTTCCCCATGTGTAAAGTTGGGTTAATAACACTTGCACTTACCTACATGACCAAATCATGAAGGAAGAGCCTTGTCATCTCAAGGCTCAATGTTAATATGAACTTTTTAAAAATTGTATATCAGTCAGCTAGGACTTGACTATATTTGCAGGGATGTCCTTTGAGAAATGGCATTACATTTTCCAGGGCTGTGTCTGCCTCTTGGCTGCTTTCCCCCCATGACTGTGCTTAATAAATGGTTCTTGGGAACACCATGGCAACCTTTTCAAAGTGTCTTGTCGGCCGTGTGCCAGAGGCAGTGACTAAAATTGATGAGTTCTCAGTCCTTTGGATCTTCATTTACTTCTCTGAGTCATGTTCTTTATGGGGAGAGGTACAGGGCCCAAGGGCTAAATCAGCTCCAGTCCCAGGAGTTATGGCAGAGCTGGAGTTCTTAGCAAGGTTCTCCCATCCCCCCCCCCTTACTGCTCAAGATTTCTTCTCATGGTTTCTAGGCCTCTCTTTCTTTCTTCTCCACATGGACCCTCTGTTCTTGCCTTGCTAGTCTTCCATATTGTTACTGCACTCAGACCATGTCAGCCACTCTCCACAGAGTGGCTATAGGGCCTTACTCAGTATGATTGCCTTTCCCCTGGAATGCCCTCCCTCCTTCCCTTCCTATCTTTTTAATTGTAGTCTGCAGATTCTTCAAGGTCCAGGAAAGGTCCTACCTCATCCAGGAAGTCTTCCTTGGCTACTTTAGCTCATTACTAATCACTCCATTCTCTGAACAATCACCCTTAATTATCCTCTAATTAGATTGAGAGCATAGGTCAAATGGGATATTATGTTAAACACTTTGTAATCATAAAACTCTATGTAAATGTGACTTATATTGTTAAAGTAGGAGGGACCTTTGAGAACATCTAGCCCTATTCCTTTATGAAGAAATTGAGATCTAGAGAAGGAACATGACTTTCTCAGGTGATTCCATATGTACTAGTTTTGTTTTCCCAGCTGAAAATGCAGAAGGTTTTGTGCAGTCCTCAACAATCAGTGATTGTTGAATAAATGCTTCTGAAGTGCCGGTACCATATCTCATCCTTCTGATATGGAGATGGGCACATAGAAAGTACTCAGTACATAATTAAGATTGCAGAATTTTTTTTCTTGAATGATCACAAAGTATTTAGAGCTGGAAGGAACATTAGAACTCATCTAATCCAAAATCATAATTTTACAGATGAAGAGTCTGAGATCCAGAGAGTCCAAGAGACTTGTCCATAGTCATGTGGGCAGTAGGTAATAGGTTGGACTAAAACCCAGGCATCTGACTCAGCAGGCTTGCCCTTTCAGCCATATTCACTAAGATATTTCAACAGGGTGAAAGAAGATAAGAAATAGAAAGGATTTGCTATGGAGGACAAATTAGTCCAGGCACATTTATAGTGACAGCAAGGTGCAGTCATCTGTGGGAGTCTGATGCAGACAGGATCGTTTGAGAATTCAGGACCCAGCCTGAATCCTAATTTAGAGGCATTCTGAACACAGAGAGAGATGTAAATACACAGGCAGGGGCAGGGCACAGAGTGATGGTGTTAAGATTCCTTAATGATCCTGGACACGATGTTCTCTAAAGCCAACATTTGTATTTATACGCTAACCAAGCCTGGACGCCACTGAACTTGGGGGTTTATAATGGGAGAAGAACACTTGATAACTGCCAGCTATTTCTGTGGGTAGTTATGCATTGGCATAACCTAGGGTGGGAGAGGTCTCTCAGAAAGATGACCTCTGGTTTTCTCAGGTTCTTTATTTAGCTTTTGTAAACCTTTGAGGCGATTGAGGTTGGTTGGTACAGCCCTTTATCCTGCTCTTGAATGTGTATATTGTAGGGAAGAAAGCCCCTCCCTAGCTCTTGGAAAAGCCCAACCCTACCACCCAGCTGGGGGTGGGAAGTGGTTGTCATAATAATGCTTTGGCATCTGGACAGGGCCTTTCAGCTGTGTCTCTCTGAGTGTGGCACTCAGCCAAACCCTCCTTGTTTAGTCAGAATACGGGGAGCTGGACACAATAGCTGCCTTCCAGCAGCTTTGGGAAGTAGGAGGTTGTGGAAAGGGGAGTGGGCACAGGGGAGGAGTCCCCCCTACAGGCAAGACTCCTGTGCCTGTTGTGTGCCTAAGCCCTCTTATATGGAAGCAGAGGGGCCCAAGACTCCAACTACAGACAGTAGAGCCTTACTATATCCTGCCTACTGATTACAGAATCTACCCCTGATGAGTTTGTCCCCCTAAATTGACAGGGGTTTGGTCTTACAAACCAACAGCAAAAGAATCATTCATTCATTCGACAAATGTTTATTAAGTAGTTACCAGAATCCCTTGCACAGTCTTTTATGGTACAAAATCCTTTCGTGTTTCAAATCTCACATGCCAGTGAAGCAGGAGGTTATAGGCATTCTCATTCTCATTTTTGCAGATGAAGAAACTGAGAATCATTCAGGTTCGTGATATGAAACTCAAAAAAATAGATGAAGAGGGGCAGCATATTAAGTTAGAAAATCACAAATTAACATTATCTATGTTGTATTGTATTTGTATTTTATTAAACATTTTTCCAATTACATGTTAATCTGGTTGGATAGCCCTAGTGAGTCTTGTGGGAGGCTTATATTGCTCCTCAGGGGACAAGTTGGACTCTTCCAGTTTAGGTGATTTTCTCTACTTCACACTGCCCCAACAGAGCAGATACTCTAGGTCTTTTGATTTCAGTTGGTGCTCACATGCATCCCAGGGAGCAGATTTAATAGAATGTAAACTCCGTGGTGCAGTGGTTAGAGTGCCAGGCCTGAAGTCAGGAAGACCTGAATTTGAGTCTAGCGTTAGACACTTACTTGCTGTGTGACCCTGGGCAAGTCACTTAAACCCTGTTTGCCTCAGTTCCTCATCTGTAAAATGAACTGCAGAAGGAAATCGGCAAACCGGTCTAAGATCTTTGCCAAGAAAACCCCCAGTGGAGTCATGAAGAGCCAGACATGCCTGAAAACAACTGGATGACAGTAAGGACAGCAAAAGCTTCTTGAGAGCAGGAACTATTTCATGCTTTTCTTTGTAGCTCTAGCGCCAAGCAGGAAGTTGGTATGTAATGAGTGCTTGTTGAATTGAATTGGTTATGTTGATGTGAAGATAGGCTTTACATCAATGTGGTTGCCCTCTCCTGGAATGCCCTCCCTCCTTCCCTTCCTATCTTTTTAATTGTCTATATTTAAGGCTAAGATAGTCCACTGAACAAGGACTTAGGCCAAGAGATGGGAACCTTATTGCTAATTTGAACTTGAACAAAACCCTCTGGATCTTATATTGTGTGAAGTTTATAAATGGCAGTCTGTAGAAAGGCCCTGAGTGTCTGAGCCCACAGCTTCACTGTCTAGATAAATGGGAAGGGTTGTGGTGGAAAGAGGAAGTAGATAGTATTATGTTTCCATAAAATGTCACTGTCTTGAGCTTGCACCCTTTATGTGAAGCCAGTTATCATTAAAGCACTGGGTGCCACTCTCCCTGTTGTTCTTTCGACTCTGTATGTATCTTGCTTGTATTTTGACCCCTTTCTTCACAACTCAAACCTTGCTTTCCTTTTTAACCTCTGTTCCTGGACTCTCACTGATTGTTGTGTTTCTGGTGTGGGGCTCTTTGAACTATTTCTCACTGTCTTGACGTTTGGAATCTGCAAGTGTTCTGAGCATCTTTCTTATCTCTTCTGAACTTTAATGAGTCTCTCAAACCTTGGGGCTGAGGCTGAAATCTATTAATCATCTTTGAATTGGTACATACCAGTCCCTTCCCCACCCTACCAGAGGTCAGAGTACTGCACTGATCAGCTTTTAAGTAGGTGGATGTAAATTGGTATAATTCTCTCCCTCCAGGACTCCCTTTTATATATCTCATGCCCCAGTCTCCTCCACAGTCTGGGCTCCGTGCTGAGGAGGAAGTGATGAAGAGTCTTAGAATCAAAGAACCAGAGAGCTGAAAGGCACTCTAGAGATGATCTAGACTAGACGTGTCAAACTCACAGCCTTAATTAAGCAGGCAAGCTGCTCACAAAACTCCTGAGAGCTGGAACCAGATTAAAATCTAAGTGGGGGCAGCTAGATGGTTCAGAGGATAGAGCACCAGCCCTGGATTCAGGAAGACCTGAATTCAAATGTGGCCTCAGACACTTGACATTTACTACCTGTGTGACCCTGGGCAAGTCAATTCACTCCAATGCCTACCCCCCCTCCCCCAAATCTAATTGAGAATTGTTTAACAAAATAAATAAAACTACAACATAGATAATCTTAATTTGTGGTTTTCTAAATCAATACAGAGCACACAAAGATGTTTCTATTTTAATTTGACGCCATCAGACCAGTTCTGAGATGTTTGTAGTTAAGTAAAAAGACCCAGAGAGGGGAAATAACTTGTCAAAGTCATAGAATCATAGGATTTTAGATCTGAAAGAGACTAAAGAACATCCAGTCCAATGCCCTCATTTTGAGGCAGTGTAAGGAGAGTTGGGAGAGAGATTTAGACCCGAGTTTGAATCTCAACTTCTTTGAACCTCAGTTTTCTCATCTGAAAAATGGGCATAATATTTGTCTTACCTGCCTTAATGGGGTTATTGTGAAGAAAGCATTTTGTAAGCCTTGATACACTAGAATAAAAGTAAGTTAGTATTGTTTTATAGATGAGGGAACTGAGGCCCCAAGATGGAAGTGAATTGTTTAGGATCACCCAGGTAGTAAATGGCAGAGCTAGAATTCAAACCCATGTCTAGATTCCCAGTTCAGTGCTTTTTGTTCCTTGGGGCAGGGACTGTCTTTCATTTTGTTTGTTTTGTTTTTTTCATTGTTAAGCACAGTGCCTGGCACATAGAAAGTGATAAAGTCTGAAAGAGACCAGGCTTCCTGACTCCCAGCCCAGGGCAATTTCTATCCACTCCACAGTGGTACCTCTCTTGCTTAAAGAATTGTAACATGCTTGTAAGTCTGTATTTCCTATTTTTTCCCCATACCTTGTCACCCTAGACCAGATTCAGACCTAACTAAAGCAGCAAAGGCTAGGATATAAATCCCAGTAATTTAAGCTTTGCCCTTGTTCCTTGCTCCCAATTTTTTTTTTCCTTTTAAAAACAAAACCAATCAACTCTGTAAAGTGTTTCATTGAAGCATTCTTTCTAGCAAGTCAAGGAAAGACAAATTTGAAAGCTGGCAAAGAATGCCAGGAAAGTGAAGGGCTCTCAAAAGGGGACTGCCCCCCACGGTTTGTAATTCATGTGAGGGTCCTGGCTGCTGAATGTGGCTGGCAGGGGGCTGGGCCTCTCCGGTGGAAGCATTGTAGAACCTTCTTATGCCAGTCACTCAGCATTTTCTGAAAATAGTTTGAAATTTACTTTTTAGGATCTGGGAAACTCCAGGTGGCTGTTGAGAGCTGACCCCCAGGGGAACTGGGGGCTCATCATGAATTGGGCACTTTTAGTTCTTTAACTCTACACGTTTGTTTCAGGTCCAGCCCAAGTTTGAGGAATCAGAGCCTGGGCTTTCCAATGCCGTTGTTTCTTTGAGAAGAGCCATTCTTTTCCTGGCTCTGGTACAAGGAATCTAGCCCCTGTCATTGTAAATAGCCAGAGAAAAAGACAAGCCCTCATTTCCCTTCCCAGGCAGAGCTTAAAGATTATAGCAAGAGAGGACATGAATGAAACCTGCTGCTACTGTCACTGCTTCCATTGCTGGAATCCTGACCTTCTTGTAGCTGCAGGAGTAGCAAGCCATCAACTGAAGAGCAGGAGCAAGGAGGCCTGCTGCCTAGGACTGAGTCCTAGCTCTGTTACTGGTATGACCTCGGGCAGATCATTTGACCCAATCAACGCTTCAGTTTCCTTATCCTTGAGTTGATTTGGATTAGATAATGTCTGAGGCCCTTTCCAGATCTCCAAACTCTGATCCTATGGTCCAAGTCTCCTCCAGCCCCATAGCCTGTGAGTCTCTGATTATAGTCTTTCTAAAGTTCCTTTCAGAGGGATCTTAAAGACAGCTAGGTGGCATAGGGGATAGATCTGGCCTGGACCTGGAGTCTGGAAGACTCAAGTTCAAATCCAGCTTTAGATACTTAATAGCTGTTTGACCCTGGGTAATCTGCCACTTAATCTGCCTCAGTTTCCTCAGTCTATAAAATGGGGGTACTAATAGCATCTGTCTCCTAGAATTATTGGGAGGATAAAATGATATGTTTGTAAAGTGCTATGCAAATGTTATTATTATTATTGTTTGGTTGTTTTTAGTTGTATCTCACTTTTTGTGACCCCATTTGGGGTTTTTTTGGGCAAAGATACTAGAGTGTTTTGCCATTTTCTTTTTTCTTTTTTTTTTTTGCCATTTTCTTCTACAGCTCATTTTACAGATGAGGAAACTGAGGCAAAGGAAGTGTCTGAAGCTGCATTTGAACTCAGTCTTCCTGACTTCAGGCCCAGCATTCTAACCATTGTGCTACCTAGTTGCTTGGAGGTTTGAGAGTTCCCAAATTTTAGAGCTCTAGAGAGTGTGCTCCTTAGAGAAAGAATAAGATAGTCCACCTTGTGTGTTCTGACACTCCCTTCAGCTTCAACTCCTATGTTACTATGATTCTAGAGTCCTCAAGGTCACATCCAACTCTGACAGTCCATGAAGGTGAAAGATTTTTTTTTTTGAAAATGAATACTTCAATGGGGACTTTTGTTTGGAAAAGTTATTGTATATAACATGGGCTTGGTACAGGGCTGAGGTCCCTTTGATCTCACTTCCTGTTTTCTACTAAAAAAAAAAAAAGCAAAAACAAAACCCATCCAGTCCAGTCCCTTCACTTCTATAGATGATAAAATGGAGGAGGTGGGAGAGAGAGAAAGAGAAGAGAAAAGAGTAGAGAAAAGAAGAGAAGGAAAGGAGAGAGAGGAAGAAGAAGAGACAGAAAGAGAGAAGAGAGAAGAGAAAGAAGAGAGAGGGAGGGAGGGAGGGAGAGAGAGAGAGTGTGTGAGAGAGAGAGAGAGAGAGAGAGAGTGAGAGTGAGTGTTGAGTAATCCAAGGTCACACAGTGGGTTAATGACAGCTAGATTAGAATCCAAATCCTGATTCCTTTCTCAGAGCTATTTTCAGTGCACTTACGCTTCCTCATTTGTTGAAAGAATTGGCATAACCTCTGTCCAGGTGACTGACTGATTAGTGATTCAGGCCTGGCCACACTGCCCTAACCTACTGTCCTGATAATTACCTCTAATCAGGTAGACCAATGGAATTTCCTTTAAAATGCAATTCTTTCCCCTCTGAACCTGCCTGTTCATCCTTCCCTGCAGAATTTAGCAGCCCAGGGTAAACCTAATCTATGTATTTCTATTTCTCCTTCCTCCTTTTGCTTTTGAAGGTGAGTTCTGTTTGCAGTTGGATTGGATCGTTTCTCATTTCATGTGGACTTAACTTTTTGGACCAATATCAAATAGCTGCTGACTTCTGGCTGTCCCGAAACAGAGACTCAGCCTCAGAACTGAATGTACACCCCTCATCATGGAATTCCATACTTTGCTAGTCCTTCTCTGTATCATTATTGAATTGTGCTGCTACTCACCACAACTATGTTTAATTGTTCACAAACTGTTGTCGTTTTTTGAGAGCCAGCTAAGTGGCAAAGTGAATATGGTGTTGGACTGGAAGTCAAGAAGAACTGACTTGAAATCCTACCTTAGTCACTAGCTGTGCGACAAGGCAATGAACCTCTCTGCCTCATATTCCTCAAATGTAAAATGGGGATAATAAAAGCACCAATTCCATAGGGTTATCATGAAGATCAAATGATAGAATATACATAAAATTCTTTGCAAATCTCAAATTGCTATATCAATATTATTTTTGGACCTCAGTTTCCTGTTCTGTAAAATGGGTGGGGGAGAGTTGAATAAATGCGCCCTAATGTCCTTTCCTTCTGTGGCAAGTACTTTTCATATTGTAATGATGACATTCTCTTATCAGTATTTAGAAATATGTTTTTTTTCTCATTGTGGTGGGAAAGATGAATCAAGATGAATCTTCTTTGGAAGAGAGTCTAAAACATTTTATAAGTCGCTTAGAGAAATGCTTATTTCTATAGTGTAAATGATACACAAACCATCCCCCTCTTTTTTTTTTTTTTGGTTTCATTTTAAGTGGTATATACATCTTAGGACCATATAATGAAGCTGTCTTTCATATAGCAGGATAATGTTTCTGACCCATTATTAGGATAGGTGCTTTGAGTTCACTTTCCAGTACTAGGAATGGATTTGCATTGATCCATTGATCTGCTCCTCTTTTGTGATCAGTGGCACAATTTTGAGATGAGTAGCAAATCTATGAGTTTGATTCTTTAAATTGTGGATGAGAGATAACAGGTCCATAGGCAAATATTAGGAAATTTGAATGACTTCTTTGGCTTAAGAAACCAGAAAGGCATCATTTTATCCAGTGAGTGGTGTGAGGTTAAAGTCTGGCGGTCTGAACTGAAATGTCAGGGAGGGCTCCTTTGCTCTACGTTAGCTGTGAAATTAACTGATTTCCATCAGGGAAAAGCATTACCAACACTAGCTTTGGGAAGATTCCCTTTGGGAAATACCTGTTGTTTTGGGGTTGCTTAGGTAATATTTATGTCACTATTTTTAAAGATAAATGGGATCGTGTGTTCTTCCAAACCCTTTTTGATGCTGGGGTTGCAGAATTTGGCAGCTGTTGTACACAGTATCCCTGAATATGGGGCACAGACTGAGCATTGATCAAAAAGGCTTTGGTTTTTCTGGTATCGTCAATGTGCTTTTCCTCCCTCTATAGGAGGCTGGTTTCTTGGTACGTTTTTGAGTCTTACTTCAGGGCTGTGTGTTAACATCAGAAACACGTTCCTTTCATGGGCATTAATCAATGTAAATTAGAATGGAATTGATATATGCATAAGACATGCACATTAATTCCAAATGTGTTTATTGTAATTAGTGCTATTACAACGATTCCAAAGGAATCAAGGAATGATTAGCTACACTTAGTATTTGTTATGGTTTGTTTAAAAAAGTTAAACGTGAAATTAGATGGTGGTTGAGTGATGATATTCCAATTGTGTGGTGAACATGCCTTCTCACATTCCCTAGACCTTTGCAAGTTAATGGGTCGAATAACTCAATTCTTTCTTTCTTTCTTTCTTTCTTTCTTTCTTTCTTTCTTTCTTTCTTTCTTCCTTCCTTCCTTCTTCCTTCCTTCCTTCCTTCCTTCCTTCCTTCCTTCCTTCCTTCCTTCCTTCCTTCCTTCCTTCCTTTCTTTCTTTCTTCTTTCTTTCTTTCTTTCTTTCTTTCTTTCTTTCTTTCTTTCTTTCTTTCTTTCTTTCTTTCTTCTTCTTTCTTCTTCCTTCTTTCTTTCTTTCTTTCTTTCCTTCTTTCTTTCTTTCTTTCTTTCTTCTTTCTTTCTTCTTTCTTTCTTTCTTTCTTTCTTTCTTCTTCTTTCTTTCTTTCTTTCTTTCTTTCTTTCTCTTTCTTTCTTTCTTTCTTTCTTTCTTTCTTTCTTTCTTTCTTTCTTTCTTTCTTTCTTTCTTTCTTTCTTTCTTTCTTTCTTTCCCTCTCCCCACCCTGATCCTGTCTCCTAATGCCTACCTCAAGGCTGTCAGATAAGAAACAAGAAAAAAGAAAGTGGAGAGAAAGGAAAATTAAACTCTTAGACTATAAGAAGGAATTTCTTCAATGCCTTCAAACATCTATTTAGAACCTTCTCTTTGCAATTCATTGTGCTAGACCCTGGAGGGGGCAGTGCACAATAATAAATATGAGAACTTGTTCTTAAAAACACATGTGTTTGAGTGTATGCACATACATAATATTATATTAAAAAATCTCCAGATCTGTGATTTCACTCACAATGAGGATGTTCCCTCATTTGAAAATTGGCAGCATCTCTGAAAATTACAGAATTAGAGAGTTATATAATGAAAAATATAAGTGCATAAGAGGAATCAAAGTGATTACAAAATGAGATTGAATGATCTCATCTGACTACTTTTCCCTATCAGAAAAATTCTTATGGAAGAGATAGGATTTAAGTTGGCTCTTCAAGCCTGGGCAGGGTGAAAACAGGCAGAGATGGGGTAGGGATGATGATGGACATGTACTGTAAAATTGAGATACAAGGAATTACTATTCTATTTCTTGTCAGTATGTCTATCCCAGGTTGGTCATGTTACAGATATGTGTTGTCACTTATAGTAAGCTCTGGGCAGAAGAGTGTACAAGTATAAATAAATAATAGCTTGCATTTTATATAGCACTTTAAGGTTCACACAGTGCTTTATAAATATCTCATTTTATCTTCATAATAACTTTGGGAGGTAGGTACTCTCATTATTCCCATTTTGTAGATGTGGCAACTGAGACAGTGATAAGTTGATTTCCCCGGGGAACACAGAGCTAGTAGGTATCTGAGGCTGTATTTGAACTCAGGTCTTCCTGACATCAGGTTTCAGTGTTCTATCCAGTGTGTCACCTAGCTGCCTTGGAAGGGGTTAAATCCTTAAGCTGTCTTTCGACTTCTCAAAGCTAGGGAGTGGCAGAGTCAGGAATGGAACCCATATCTTCTGATTTCCTTTTAGTAGCTTTCGCTATACCATACTGCCTCTACCCCCCACCCCCCACCTCCATCACCACTTCAAAGAGTCTTTGTGTTTTCCATCTCTGGGTGTCACTTCAGATAGATTGTCCCTGAAGACTATAAGAATACAGAAACTGCCCGACACGCAGTCCTCAGTTATCTTTTGTCCTAGAGAAAGCTCTGTCTTCTGAAAAATTTGCTTCTTTCTGATTTGTACACTGTGGCTTTGAATCTTAGATGAGAAAACTCAATGACAGGTGTCAATGATATGTTTCCCAAGGAGCCCCAGAGAGCTTCGCATGTGGGTAACAGCTACTTGTGATTATTTTCCTAGTCACCCAAATAATAAACCTGTAGATCTGGGTGGCTGTTCATAGGAGCAGAAGACCTTACCACCACGGTTAAAGGTCAAGCTTAGCCATGGGAAACCTGGCTTTGATGTTTCAATAGACACTGTCACATACTTATTTAATTAGTTCAGCTTGATCTGTTGTTTGTAATAACTTCTTCGGGCCCTTAGGGTCTCATTATTCTTTCTTCTAAGGTTTGGCTGTGATTAATTCACACTCTCCCTCTTTTCCTTATTGAGTTTTTGTGCACCCAGCTGAATCATCTTCTGTGTCTTCCTGGTCTGAGGGGACCATTTTCAATTCATCTCAATAGATATTTGAATGCCTGTGTACTCTGCTCTTTGCTAGGCACTTTGGGCTGACAAAGCAGGTTACAATTTATTTGGACAGACAAGACACATGCTAAGTTAACAGAGCAAAGTGGTATATATTAAGTGCCATGGAGGAGGAAACATTTTGATTTTTTTTTTGCTAGGTGTCTGTATTTTAATAGCTTTTAAATTCAGATAGTTTTGAGGTTTATTAACCTTGATTATATAAATTAATATAAATTATTATTGTCGTTAACTCATTGTCCTTTTCAATTTTCCTTTTAAAAAATTCAGGAGCAGGTCTAGGTGATGAAATGGATAGAGCATTGGCCCTGGAGTCAGGAGGACCTGAGTTTAAATCTGGCCTCAGACACTAGCTGTGTGACCCTGGGCAAGTGACTTAATCTCGATTGCCTTCCCTTCCCTCCACCCCCCCCCAAAAAAAAAATTCAGATATGTCTGGGAATTAATTATGAAACACTGTGGTGTGAATAAGTTCATTGGGTTGTTTTCCTTTCTAGTTGAGAAGAAAAACCTGAAGGAATGTAAGTTTTGATGGAGGAAAAAAAGAAGGATAATTTTGGAGTCTTGGTCATTGCTTGGGGAAGTCAGACTGGGGTGGGAATGAGTGGTGTCCTGAAGTCAGTTTGTTGGCTAGTAAAAACCAGTTGTTAAATTTTCAGTGTGAACGTTTTCATCCTGGAAATCGGCAAATACTACAAATAAGGCTTGATTTATTATTTTGTTTTCTGTCTAGGCTTAAGAAAGTAATGGAGAAAATGTTAGTAATGAAGATTAAACTTAAAAGTATGTTCTGTGTACATTCCCCCCCCCCCCCCGAAACTTAATTGTTAAACATTTACCAGCATACCACTGGGTGGGAAACTGCAATCCACACTGTAAGGATGTGCCTGAGGAGAGGCAACAGACACCACTGGGGAAACAGGCATAGAAAGGGAATTGTGAGGCTTCCGAAGATCGATCTTAGCTCAATTAAGCACAATTTTACAAGAGGGTGAACTTTACTTTTTTTTCCCTACTATGCTAGATTTTCTAGTAGGTTGGATTAAGGATTCACTTGGCTCTCCCTTCTCAGAAAACTAGCACTTTGGGATAAGGAGTAGCATCCACTATGGTCATCCAAGATGTATGTATTCAGTGATTAAAAAGATGAGTTATATTCAGCAATCCTGTGTTCCTAAAAACAGAATTAATTAATCCCATTGCAGTATTTCTGTTTCAAAAATAAAGTATCATAGGAACGATCTGAGGCATTCCACCATGGCACTCTTACCGTTGGGGTTCTAACGATTACTACAAACTTAAATAGGGAATTTAAATGAATCTTAAGTATATCCATAATGCCAATAGCCCAGTGTCTGTCTCCAGGTAGCTGAACAGCCTTGTAAATAATTTGCCTAATGGAATGCTGAGTGTGTGAGAACAGACCATGCTCCTAATTAGTGGAATCTAGGGTTTGGGCTTTTAAAACTTCATTAAACTCCTTCTAGTAATTAGCCACTCAAGTAGAAGTGTATCCACCATCTTATTGACTGGTCAGCCTCTAATTAGAGGTAGCACCTGGACAGAGTGTGCTTGACATGGATTTAGAACATCCTTGGGAAATTGATTGAAATAAGATTTCATTGACTTTTCCCTTAAGAAAAAAGGCTGGGCCATCTTTTAATTTTTAAAATTAGGAATGAGAAATCTATTTGATGGCTTCAGTCAGTTCTCTCTTTGCAGACAGAAGAAGGTTAAAGGGTGGCTCTTAGCAAAGTTTTATACTTAGACGCATAAAAAGGAAAGGGATATCTGCATAATTATAGGAAGATTTGACTAGTTCATGTCCAATTAAGAAAGACCTTACACCTGGCACAAGCTGGGTCCCTAATGAGAAATTTAAGATGTTTGAAATTCAAACACACTTGTGAAGTTCAAATGCATTTTTCATTTATTGATGCCAGGAATGGCTACTCTGTAAATGAATGATTATGTTAGATTAAGGAATGATTACCATAAGTAAAATCAACATTCATTCATAAATTTGCTACTTGTTCTTCCCTGGGTTCTACCATTTGCTATGGCTTAAACAATAATAATAGCAATAATCCTTTACTCATATACACTATGCTTTGTGGAAATCTCTGGGCTTTTATCATATATTATCTTTTATTCTTGTTGATTACAGGATTTAGAGTTGAGAGAAACTCAGAAGACTACCCAGACCTCTTTTTATAAATAAGGAAACTGAGGTTCAGTGATTTCCCCAAGACCACACAGCAGAGCTGAGATCATTAGTCCTTGTTCCCTGATGCCAAATCTAATGTTCTTTCTACTGTACTGTGTTGCCACACCCTTTAATTTCCTTACCAATCCCCATACCCTAAAGAAAAAGAAAATTGGTGGCATATGGGGAATGGACTTCCCTATCCAATATCCAATTTATAGATGAAGAAATGGAAGTTCAGAGAAGTAAAGTGATTTGCCATGAGGTCACATGGTTACTTGCATCTTTTAAAAGTACGAGAGAGAGAGAGAGAGAGAGAGAGAGAGAGAGAGAGAGAGAGAGAGAGAGAGAGAGAGAGAGAGAGAGAGAACTCTACCATGAGGCCAAACTTCTATGAACTTTCACCTATGGGTATTCAGCCCTCTGGTGTGAGGGCTTACTGAGCCCTTTTTAGGGCTGCTCATCTACCTTTGGTGTCCACCTGTCATCCAACTCTCACCTGTGGCCCCAAGAAACTGTAGCATTCACAGTGGCCATACCCCGGTAAAACTGTCTACCAAACCAGGTTGAGGGTAACTGTCAGGTCTCAAAATCATTGGGGAATTAGGGGATTTCTACCGTAAGCATATGAAGACTTCCCCTGGTAGAATTGGGTAGATGAAGACACTTTGTCCCAACAGTCATGAAGGTGGCTGAAGCAGGTGCTGAAGCAGGAGCATTTAGAGCTTTGTCAGATGTTGAAGATGCCAGGGTCATCTACTGCATCCTAGGCCATCACCAGTCATCTTCACTTTTGTGTTGCTACTGGACTTTGACGACTGGAAGAGAGAGGCTTTGTGCTTTGTACAGCTCTGCCTCACTTAAACCCAATTCACAAGCAAGTCAAGACATCACCTTCATGACGTCATTGGTCCTCTTTGAAAATAAAGGGCTGACAACAACCTGAACTTATTCCTCAATGATTAACAAAATCTCCTCTGGTCATACCCGCACCGCCATATCAGTGATTTTGAACCCCTGGCGGTTATAATTTAAATCCTGTTCTCTCTCCCCGGCCAGTGCCCAGTCCTTTATTCCCATTCCCCTCATCTACCCAGCCTCCTAATAGCCCACTCTAAAGCTGTCTACCCCCTCCACTGTGCTCTCTGGAATGCCTACTCCATAGGCAACACATTTATTTTCATCTCAAATTGCTTCCTTTCCCACGCTTTCATCTACTTGTTCTCATTGAGATCTGGCAGCTTCCCTGATCTCCCTTTTCAGCGCTGGCTGAACCTTCATTCATTCTCCCACTCACTGGTGGGGGATTCAGGATACTTTTTTTTTCCGCCTTGCCACTTCCAGGTTCTTCCTCTACCATCATCACTTAGTAATCTTTCCCCCTTTGAGGTTCACTCCGTCCATATCCATCACCCCAATCAAAATCATGGTAGCTATTGTCTACAGACCTCCAGGACATTCCCTTTCTTTCCTCATTGAGTTCAGTGCCTAGCTCACAGTCTCTCCTTTTCTCTTGCCCTTGTAATAGGGGATTTTAGCATACAAAACTGATTCTCCCCCAAACACCTTACCCTCACAATTCTTCAGCTTACTCACTTCACGTGACCTACTCTTCCAATCTACTTCAGTCACACGCAAAGATGGTCATAACTTGATTTTGCCATCACTCACATATATATCACTTCCATGTTCATGAACTCTGAAGTTCTGATTACCATCTATTGTCATTTCACTTCTTCTGTTTTGCAAACAGAAACCCTGTTCTTTGTCTACACTGTGCCCTCTAGTTGATCCTTTGATTCTTTCTCAGGCCATGACCCTTCTTCTGTTGGTTATTCTCTCTTCCCTTCTCAATCTTGATCCCTTGGTGAGCCAGTTCAGCTCTACATTGTCTGCTTTTCTTGAGTTCTTGCCTCCTCATTGTATTGCTGAATTGGCTCTGTCAAGCCTTGGCCTTGAATCATTCCTACCATCCTCTGTCTTTGCTTCTACTTATGTGCTGCTGAATGAAACGAGAAAATCACAAAACTGCTGATTGGGTCCTTGCTTGGGCATGCACAAGTGATCTCATTCCATTTTGTCTTCTTTAGTAGATTGCCCCTTCTATCATCCCCCCTCTCTCACTTATCTTCACTCTCCTGTCTGCTGACTACTTCTGTATTGCCTGCAAACATGCTCATGTCTCCCTCATTCTCAAAAACCCCTCACTTGATCCATCCAATCTCTTTAGCAAGCGTGCCACATCTCTCTCCCCTGTTGTGGCTAAACTCCTTGAGAAGGCAGATTACAATGGGTGCCTCCATTTTTTTTCCTCTTATTCTTTACAGTCTGGCATCTGACCTCATTATTCAACCACAACTTCCCCCTTTCTGAAGATACAATTTTTAAATTGCCAAACCTAATGACCTTTTCTCAATCCTCATCCTCTCTGCAGCCTTTGACACTGTTAATAACCCTGTTGATATTGCCTTTTTTAAAGGTTTTTGTGACACCATTTTGTCCTGGTTCTCCTCCCGCCTGATTGAACACTCCTCATATGACTTTACTGATCTTCATCCCAGTCATGTTCACTCACTGTTGGTGTCCCTCAGGGTTCTCTCCTGGATCTTCTTTTCTTCTGTGCTATTTCACTTGGTGAGCTCATCAACTCCCATGGATTCAATGATTACCTTTATGCTGATGATTCTCAAATCTACTTATCCAGTTCTAACCTTTCTGATGATATCCAGTCTCGTACCTCCAACCGCCTATTGGACATCTTAAACTCAACATGTCAAAAATTGAACTCATTATCCTCTGCCCTCCATGTCCTTTCTTCCTCACTTCCTATTATTACTGAGGGAACAACCTCTGATGCTAACAGTGATAACATTCCTTGTACAGAGGTCAGAGTCTGGTCTACTTGCCTCAGTAGTTTCTGTCATTTTTAAAATATTCTCCTTCTAAACTCTAGGGCTTAGCTAGCATTTATACAGCAATTAAAAGTTTTCAAAGCACTTTACAAATATTATCTAATTTGATCCTCATAATAACCCTGGGTGATAGGTCCTATTATTATCCCAACTTTACAGATGAGGAAACTGAATCTGACAGAGGTTGACTTGCCCAGGGTCACCTAGCTAGGAAGTGGCTGAGGTTGGACTAGATAGAACTCAGGTCTTGCTGACTGCAGGCCCAATTCTCTGTCCAGTGTTACCACCTCACTACCTACTCTGTATTTCTGCTCTTGAATCTTCCCTAGCTGGACTTGCCATGATGAATTCCTCAGGATAACTTCTGTTCATCTTTCTTCCATATTCCTTTGTCTATATAATCCACTTTTTACACCAATGTGTGACTCTATATTATCCTATGTCAAAGTCTAAGTGATTTAAAACAAAAAGATAAGAGAAAACTGGAAAGGAGGTGACTTTTTCTGCTTTCTGTTTGTTTCTTCTTTGTATATTAGTAATAAATTCTCCTTGAAATTCTCCTCCCAAAGCCCTATGCTTCCTACAGGGAAGGGAGAAGGGAGATATGAAACTTCATTTTATTGACTCATTGACTGACTTCTGTTCTCATCCAGAGGGTTACAGAAAAAGGAGAAACCTGGTGAAAAGCAATGGCTAGTGGCAGTGGGAAGGGAGGCAGGAGAATAGTCCCTAGGGCTTGCAGAAAGACAAAGGAGGTAACTGGTGATGAATCAGAATACTCAGGGAGGAAGGCCCTTTTCCCATCAGTTTTCACTGATCCCCTGTTCTTGACCTGTCCTTCTACTCCAGCTGCTTTCCTGATTTTCACCCTAGACTTCTGTTCCCTGTCACTCATTATTCACATGCCTTTGTTATCTATACCTTACCCCATAGAGGCATCTAAGTCACTCGGTGAGTAAAGAACTGGGCCTAGAGTCAGGAAGACCTGATTTTAAGTCCAACCTCAGACAATTACTAGGTATGTAATCCTGGGCAAGTCACTTAACTCTTGCCTGCCTCAGTTTCCTGAACTGCAAAATCCTCACAAGATTGTTGTGAGGATCTGTTTCCTAATGCCTTTAGCACAGTGCCTAGCTCACAGCGGATACTTAATGAATGAATATTTTCATCCTTCCTTCCATTCTGTTCATTCTACGTTCAGCTCCTAGTGTGTTAGACACTGGGGAGAGATGCAAAATTCAACCAGCATACCTTCTCCAGGCCACAGGAGCCACCAGCTGTATCTCAGAACTCCATTATTTAACATTTTGATCCTCCCTTACTAGTGAGGGAAGTGTGTTTCTGGTATCTCAAATTGGAGTTCTGAATGAATTTCGCATAGAAATATTATGATCCATGATGGCTGGAGTCTACCCTCCTTTTATTCAATTTTAAACTTTATGGGCATTGTGAATTTAAAAAAAGAGGTTTTTAAGGGCTAGTTTGGGAAGCTGGCCACCTTGTATAATACAGTTTCTGTTGGGAAAAAAAAGTATGTCCAGAGATCCAAATGGCTAACTTACGAATGAGCTTTTGGAACACAGAGGGAATCTGCTCATACTTAATCCTTTCCCTCTCTGTTTGGGACTTTCCCTCTACTGATCTGTGGAGTGGCTGTTTTTGTGATCCTGAGAGACAAAGGACTGCATCACTTTGCTATTACAGGCTTCATGATGAGGCCTTGTGAGGTATCCTGTTTTTCTATCAAAGTGGAAAAATTGTGTGCCCATCACTGTTAATGGCCTGTGGTGCCTCAGAGAGAATCTGTCTCATGAGAGAGATGTCAGTCTGTCCTGAGGCTTAATGGTAGAAGTTGTATGATGTTTCCTGGCCCATGGACTCCTTCCTGATCTCTCTCTCTCTCTCTCTCTCTCTCTCTCTCTCTCTCTCTCTCTCTCTCTCTCTCTCTCTCTTCTCTCTCTCTTTCTCTTCTCCTCCTCTTTCTTCCCCCTCCCCCCACATCAAAATTTTTCCTGCTTGCTCTGAGCTCTGGGTCTTCCTAGGGAAATGAAAGTTGATTGCAGAAATAATTTTACCATAGGACCCTGCTGGGAGGGCAGGGACCTCAGACCTCAGTTCCCATGTCTTGGCATCTTGTTTATTATCATTGATAAAAATTTATTTTCTTCATTAGATGAGCCACAGAATCAAACCCTTGTCTGGCCAGCTCATTGGCTCTTTTTCTCATTTCTCCCAAGTGTTAAAATAGCCCACATGGAGGAGAAGAAAAGTGCTGAGGAAAAAATCATATTAGATTAGATGATGTATGGAAGTATCCAGGCTGACCTCAGCTGACATTTTTGGTGAATGCTTTCTAGCGTAAATGCATTTTCATTTAGCTGGGAAGAATAATGAGGTGTATATGTGTGTGTACATGTATGTGTGGTTGGGAGAAAGGGCAGCGAGAGTGAGAGTGATGGCTCACTTGGAATTTTTTAACCAGTGAATAGGGACCCTCTGGCTGTTGTGTAATAATCACTAGGCCTTTTGTCTAACTGTTTATTCAGACAACAAATATTTCCCAGGAGGCCACAGGAGGCCTTTCCCCATTTCCTGGTTGCTAGCCCCTTTTCTGAAATTACCTCCCGTATGCTTTGTATGTATCTTGAATATACCTAGTTATTTACATTTTGCCTCCCACATTAGAATCTAAGCTCCTTGAGGGTAGGAACTGTTTTTTCCCCTTTTCCTTAGCACAGTCAGTCATTTAACAAGCACTTTTTGAGGAATTACTATGTGACTATTCGACACTGAGGATACAATGAAAGGCAAGAATATGGTCCCTGCCCTCAAAGAGCTTACATTCTGATAGGTCCTGGCACACAGCAAGCACTTGGTAAATGTTTGTTGACTTATTAAATTAGGGATGATTGTTTCAATACTGTGCTAGGTGCTGTGAAACAGTGGGAATAAAGGTCCAGAGGATAGAATGCATATGACTCGGTGAGACTGGACTAGCTTGAAATAGGGAGTCTATATTGGGTTGAATGGGGAGAAAATGTGGAAGTTCATCTGCCAGCCAGGGAGTTGGGTGCCAACTCTGCCTTCCTCTCCTGACTCAGTATGTGACTGAAGACCGAATGTGCTGATTTGCCCTTCTCTAGAGTGGGCAGGATGATGGTCTTATGCATCATTCCCAATGTGTCACAGAGACCAGTTGGTGGCTTATGACTAGGCCAAGCTGCCCTAGAAAAGAAATCCTTTTTGATTTGCAAAGCAGTGTCTTTGGGATGGGAGAATCAAAATATCACAGAGAAAGGAGATGTAGTCTAGTAATCTCTCTATTTCACCTCTGTGGTTCTTTGGATCATAGAATCACAGGTCGAGACCTGTAAAGGAATTCAGAGGAAAGGATTTAGTCCTGTGTTAGTTAAGCAGCCTAGTTCTCTTCTGAGCTCCAGCCTCATATCACCAGCTATCCCCTTTGGACATCTTAAATTGAATGTCTTGTAGGCATTTCAAACTGAAAATGTCCAAAACAGAACCCATTGATGAATGAGGAGGACTTGTCTAGAATGGAAGAGGGTCTTCCAGGTAGATGGAACATCTTTTTTGCCAAACTTAACTCTCTTCTAAAGTTTTCCATTACCTTAAAGGGCACCACCACCTTTCCAGTCACCAGTTTGCAATCTCAGTGTCATCCTCAACTATTTTCTCTTGATCATTGCACATATGAAATCAGTTGTTTAATCTTGGTATTCTTTCTCTACAACATCTCTTGCATAGATCCTTTTTTCTACTTAGAAAGTCACTACTCTAGTTCAGACCCTTGTCGCTTCTTGCCCAGACTATTGTGGTAACCTAATAATTTGTCTCCCTACCTAAATACCCTTCCCACCCCAGCCCATCCTCCACAGCCAGCCAAAGTAATTTGCCTAAAGCATAGCTTTAAACGTGTCACCCCCTCCCACAATAAACTCCATTCCCCCCCCCCCATTGCCTCTAGAATCAAATACAACTCCTTGGTTTAGCTTCTAAAGCTCTTCATAACCTGGATGCTTCTTATCTTCCCAGTCTTTTAACGCGCTTCTCCCTTCCATATACTCTTTGGTTCAGCCATGATGGTGTATTTGCTGTACCACATGGTGCTTCATCTTCCAATTTCTTGCCTTTGCACTGGCTGTCCATCCTCTATGCTTAGAATACTCTTCTTCATAGACTTCCTGTCTTCCTTTAAGATTTGGTTCAAGCTCCACCTCCTCCAGGAGACCTTTCATTCCTGGTCACCCAATCGGTTAAAGCCTTGTTCATTCTAAAGCTCCCTTTCCTAGCTAGTGTCTTTCTTCTTTGTTTGATTTATGTACCTGTTAGAATGTAAGCCCTTTAAGCCAGGAACTGCATTTGCTCTTTGTGTCCTCACTGCTTTGAATGGTGCCTGCCCCATTAGAATTGCCAGTTGATTGATTAACATGGAACGTTAAATAACAATAGAAGACAATGAGCAATTAAGAGCTAAGTTGTGTTCTAAAAGGAAGAGTTCAGAGGAGGGAGATTAATGAGGGCAGGAATAATCATGAAAAGCTTCATGGTCAAGATGGGACTTCAGAGGGAATTTTTTATCTTATCTATCTATTTATTTGTTTGTTTGTTTATTTATTTGACAATTGGGGTTAAGTGACTTGCCCAGGGTCACACAGCTAGTAAGTGTCAAGTGTTTGGTCTGAGGCCGGATTTGAACTCAGGTCCTCCTGACTTCAGAGTCTGTGCTCTATCCACTGCACCACCTAGCTGCCCCCCCCAGAGGGAATTTTTAAAGATACTTATGATGAGAACAAGCAGAGGGGAGAGAGAAGGGCTTTTCAGGCAAGGGGATCATCAAGAAGTGGGGAAGTAGTAGATATAATGCACCTGTGGAAAGGAGAGTAGCGTGGCTGGAATAGAGGGTGCATATGGAGGACCAGTGGGAGATGAGATTTTACAAATAGGATGGATGCCAATTATAAAACTTGTACTTGATGGAGTTGTCAACAGCTTGGCATGGAAGGCATACTGGTGGTCTCAGTGAGGGTACTGAGTAAAAATGGAAGGAGACTGACTCACCTAAAATTCTAGGTCTTCTTTCAGGAGGAAATTTGTAACACTGGGCATTTTACCAGACCATGTGACTGCTTTTTCATTGTGACATACATTGGCCCTGTTTGCTAGCACACAGGGTGGTATCCTAGTTGTAGAATTATCAGACACCTGGACAAAATCAGTAGGGATCTGACCTTCTAACATCTCCACCTGCTTTCAGGATCTGTGGAGATGGCCACTGGCTCCTACAGAAGCCAGGAGCTCTCTATCCATGCATACCATTGGCTGCTGTCCTTGGGACCAGAACCCATTGCTGCCCTGAACATCTGTTGTGGTTAACATGGAGTTGAAAGCCCAATCACAACCCACAAAAGTTTGTGTCTAGTTTCTTCAGATGAGCCCAGCAGAGACCACATTTTGCCAAGGGATCTCCTGACCCAAATGGTCTTCCCTCCCCTCATAACTCTGTATGTCCCCATTAGAGATGCCCGGGGCAGCAACCCACTTAATTTTATGCAATTAATACCTGACCCTTGGTTTTCTTGGCAAAGAAAAGACATTGGCCTCTTGGCCCTGGCTGGACCTGGGCAGCAATTACCCAGTTATTAAGACTGAGTAATTAGCTCTCATTCCCTGTGCACCTTGAATAGCCAAGGCAATCAGACTGTCATTTTGTTTGCAAGGCTCCCAACAGTAACTAAAACTGTTGCTCTTGGTATTTCAGGTAGGTTCAAGAGTAGGTCTGGTCCCCAGTGGGACTAATCTTCACATTTCTATACCTGAATGAGATGCAGACACTAATTCTGTGTGTGCGTGTGTGTGTGTGCTGAGATGCCTTTGTGTTGAACTCTGGAGTTTCATTGTCAAGGGGATGGATTTCTCTCCTGCTTTTTCTCAGCTGGATATAATACTTATACTGGTGATTTCAAATGCAATTTGAGACCATAAACTTTCTCCCCCTGCCCCATTTTCATTCTTTCTCTGTTTTGAGTTCTCATCTCAGAAGAGATTTCTCTTCCTCAACTCTGGCATTAAAGGGGTGGTGTTTTCATTTTCTCTTGGAGAAGTCTCCCTGCACAGGTGAGCGTTTGATTCCTTCATTTAGAGTTTTCTCCCTGCCTTGATGCTGATAGTGGTGTGTGAAGTACAAAAGAAGAGTTAAGATGACAGGTTGTCCTTCTCTTTGTATTTTTGGCTGTGGTTTCTCAGCCCATTGCAGGAAAGCTGGGGCTGGGAGGCGGGAGGATTCTCAGCCCCAGAAATAATTGCTTCTCTGAGCAGATTGTTTGGAAGCCTGAATGAGAAGGGATGGATTTGGAATAAATCCCCAGTAACTTGCAGACTTCAGTTTGGGGACAAAAGGTCTGAGATCTCTGTTCTGAGGTGAAAATGATTCTGCTGACAACTGTGTGTGTATCTGTTCGGAGATCTAATTAGGGCGTCAGTGCATTTGGACCACTCTGAGGCAGTGGTTAGAATATCCTTCGATTATAAGCCCTTCCAGGAGGCAATGGTCTTTGCCCCAGGCATGTCCTTGGTTTTCTCTGAACTTCAGTAACGGAGTCACCTGCCTGATCACTGTGGCATCGAATGACCTAGAAACTGTAGGATTTTAGGACTGTTAGAATTGGGAGGTACCTTAGAAATCATTTAGTCCAACTCTTTCATGTGACAGATGAGGAAACTGAGGCTCAGAATAAATAATTGACTAGAGTGAGGCCACACCTTTACTCATTTACCTACCTCAAGGTTTGAGAAGCAATATGGAGGCAGTAGATATGGTTAGGAAGACCTGGTTTCAAATCCTGTCATTGTTCTATCATTGTTACCACAGACAAGGTAGTTAATCTCTGAGACTCAGTTTCTCATCTGTAAAATGGGGCTAATAATACCTGTGCCTTCTAATTCAAAGGATGGGGGGGTATTGTGAGGCTCAAGTCAGAGAGTGTGTGCAAAGCCTCTGGCAGATTTGATAAACACATCAGTTATTACCACCTGAGGCTTAACTGGTGGGAGTACACTTTCCTCACTTGGACTAAAGGACTTTTATGACTTGGTAGACAGTCTTTGAGAGTTGTTATCTGGGCTACCCCGCAACCATTTTGCCCATGAGCCTCTCCCCAAAGGCTGTGCCCACATTTGAAGTCTTTCCAGCTTGAAAAAGTCTCCTAGTTTCCCATCTGCTGATATAGATAGTATTGGAAAAAAGAGGCCTGTGTCCACCTTACCATGAGGCAACTCTACATCTTCAGTGGGAAGGGAGGTCACATAGATAAAGAGGAACAGTAAATCTGTACTATGACTTATTTGTCACATATTCCATGAGACCTAATGCTTGTTGACTGACCACCTGACCTGGGGTCAGTATTTTAATTCTTTCAAAAAGTAAATTTTTACTGGTATCTTTTGTTTTTACATCACCTTAATGTCCTCCTGTATCTATTCTCCCTCCCAGAGAGCCATCCCTTATAACAAAGAATATTTTTTTTAAAAAAGAAAAAGGAAGAAATAAAGACAATCAGCTAAACCATTTAAAAAAATTCTTTATGCTTGTCAGTTATCTCAACTAGACTGTGGGGCCCTTGAAGGCAGGTCTGATACTTCTGTGTCTCTCACAGCGACTTTCACAGTCCTGAGCAAACAGTAGGTACCCGATAAATACATCTGGTTTAAGATAAGTTACAATCCAAAAGGATGTTTTGCTTCATAAAAAAAGATTCATTGCAAGTGCCTTTAAATTGGGAATTCCTAATGTCAGACTATTTTTAATGTATTGGTTAGTTTTTCTTAATTGCTTTTTTTCACCTTTTTTTATTCTTTGTTGTGAGGCATGGCTGTCTGGGAGAGGATGGTTCATTCACTGGGAAGCTTAGGTGATGTAAAAAAAGATACCAACAAAATTTTATTTTACAAATTTAAAAAGAAAGAACAAAACAACAAACAAAAAACCAAACAAAAATCGATTTGGGCTTCCTTTGTGTAGTTAATATGAGATTAAATTTACAAAGATTTGATTCATCAACAGTTATTGTGGCAAGAACAGCACACACCTGTAATGCATTACTAGCCTCTCTTCCCCCATTAGGGTAAGTGGAAAGCATGGTAAATTAATTCAGTATCTCTTCTCCCATCCCTGGAAATACTGTAGCCTCTCCATGCATGGTTGGTGATAGCACATTGTTGTAATCAGTGGGGCTGAGGTAGGGTTGGCAGGCTCCTTTCATCATCTCCCAGCCCACTTAGAGTGATGGCATCTGGCAGAGTTGAGCATAGCTCAGTAAGCCACTGATGATCCTGTGTGCCATCTCTGCTTGTCCCCCTTCAGTGAATGTGCACTTGATTCACACTCCAGGATTTGGTCCCAGAAACCCCATAGCTCCTATGCTGTGCTGTCTCTGGTTTTTTGTTTGTTTTGTGTACGTTTTATGCTCTGTTTCCCCATATTAACTGGAGACATTTTGATGACAGGGACCCCATCTTGTTCTTAGAATCAGGGAAACTTGAAATGTTAGAGCCGGAAGGATCATTAGGGGTCATCTGATCCACCAGCTTCTTTATTTTGCAGATAAGGAAACCAAGGCCCAGAAAAGGCTTGCATAAGGCCAGATAGCTTGTTAGCATGACAGGTCAATTTGGAATCCAGGGCTCTCGACTTTCTACTACAAAAAATCAACTTTCTTCGGTCCTCTACACAATAGTTCGATCATCTCCCTTCTCTCCCTCCTTCCTCCCCCTGCCTTTTGACTCCGTGTATAGTTTTCACTACACAGTGGGTATCCAATCAATGATGTTGACTGACTGACTAGGGCAGAGATGGGTTCTTTCCCCTTTGCTTGGCATGGAGCCCATATAATGATTGCGCTTAGGCAGCTTTAATAAATGTGACTGAATGAGGATATGCAGGAGAATGTGAGACAGGGAGTGTGTGTGTGTGTGTGTTGTGTGTGTGCACGCGTGCGCGCCCAAGTGCAGCAACATTCCCTCTGTGATGGGGGTGTTGGAGAGCTCTGTGGCCTACCAGGTAAGATTCCTTCATCTCTCCTCCTCTCGTCTGGAAGCAGCAGTTTACATCAGCTCCAGTGTGTGCTCCCTGCACTCAGCACTAAGGGCTAGCAGAAGTCCTGGGATGGGGGAGAAATAGTGGAGCTGAGCAAAAATGGTGGTTTTCTCTAAATCCAGAACAAATCAAATGAGGTTGTTTAATCAAACCAGAAGAGTGAGATTGAGGTCTGACTGTTGCAATATTCATGAGTGGAGGCAGGGAGAGAGCAGGGCAGTCTGGAGAGGAGGCAGGCATTATTAATTCATTAGGCATGTCCTCTAAACATTTACATCTTAGGCCTGAGCTTCCTGCAAATTGAGTTGGGTGGTAAGTGGAAGGATGTGGAGAGGTGGCCCTGGACTCAGATCTTGGTAAGGGTTATTTGGAAGAGGGTCCAGAGCTGACCCTAGGGTACTGTGGACTGGGGCTTTGGACCTGGGCTGCTGAGGAGACCAGGCTATCAGAACTGATCTATGACTCAGGAAGTTGGTGGGTGAGGAGATTGTGCTGCCTAAATAAGGCCAGGTGCACCTATTTATAAGTTTTAAAGTTTGAAACTACTTTGCCATCCTCAAGGAAACTGAGGCAGGAGAAAAGTCTGCTAACTGGTACTGGCTGCCCCTCCCTCTTTCCTCCTTCTCCTTTTAGTCCTCCAGCTGCATGTTGGCTTTTGGTGACCTCCTTTTCTCTTTAAGGCTGCTATTTCTGTTGCTGTTAACTGGATTTCACCTGCATAGAGATGATAAGGATGAGGGAATGATGGGGTGGAGGAGGGAGAATGTCCACATGGTATATCCTGCCCTGGGTGCCAAACTCTGAGAGGATCTCACTTCCAGCAGCTCCCAAGGAAGGAGGGGGAAACTCTGCAATAGCCACATTCTCAGCAGTTTCCGTGTTTGCTTCTTGCTTCATTTTTATTCCTGTGATTAGTGAGAGACCTTGCGTAGGTACAGGGCCCCTTGTTTTCATTTGCTCCTTATGTGTGAGGCTCTTTCTTCTGAGCTAATAATCTGTGCTCTTTCTGAGGGCAGAGACTCTGGCTTATGAACCTTTGTACCTGCCATGATGCATAGTACAGTGTTGCTAAATGCACCATAAATTCTTGTGGATCATGTCATTGTATTTAACCCTGTGCATGTGTCTTTACTGAGGAAACCATGAACACTCCTTGGGAGGGTTCATGGGTCTGTTTTCTTGACATTGTAAAGCCTGGACCTGAACAAAGCACTTTGAAGACTTTAACATACTGTATAACTATGTATCATTATTATTATTATCACAATACTTAGCCTGTAGAGGGGTTGGAGTGAGATAAGACACATTTGATTTAACCACTACAGCTCAAGCATTTTATTCCTCAGGTCTGGGAATTACACACCTTTACCAATATTTGTAGTCACACTGGTCCTGGACGAGTGTGGCCATCATGACTTTCTTTCACTCTCTGGCCTTTCAAAATGGACATAGAAGATAAAATCTAAAGCGGGAAGGGACTCAGAGGACATCTAGACCAACATCCATATTTTGCAGATTGGGAAACAGACCCAGGGAATGATAAGTAACTTGCCAACTATCTCACTGGTGCTGTCAGAGGTGGGATTTGAACTCCCTGTTCCTGTGAGGCCAGACAGAATGGTTTTTGCATTATATCCTGCAGCTGCTGTGGGTGGTTGGTTTTCAACTCTGATCACAAATTATTCCCCTTTAGCTTGGTGTTTCCTTTAGAACGCTCATCTTTAAAATGAAGGGTTTTGTCTTTAAGGCTCTCTGAAGCCCCCTTTGAGATGTAACAGTCTATGAATCGTTCTCTGGTTCTTCAAGATATGTTTTCAAGGTTGGGACAGGTAGGTAGTACAGTGGATAGAGCTCCGGCTTTGGCGTCAGAAGGACCTGAGTTCAAATCCAGCCTCAGACACTCGACACTTACTAGCTGTGTGACACCAGTTGCCTCACCAAAAAAGCAAAAAGCAAAACAAACAAACAAACAAAAGAAAAACAAAGCCGAAAACCAAAAAAAGATATATTTTCAAGGTCTAATAGAACTTGGCTGCCATATCACAGTTGGCCAGCAGGTGCCGCCATCTAACATCCATATTCCAGCGGCAAAGTAATCTCTTAAAATGTTAACTGGTGGAAGGGACCTTAACAATCAAATTCAGTACCCCCATTTTATAGAACATAAAATTGAGATAAAGATGGCAAAATTATTTGCCTATACTGTATGGTAAGTTATAAGTTATTCAATACTGGGTTTTGGGGGACCATAGGACAGGGCAGACCAGGGTCCTACTACAAATAAATGTTTAACTAGACCTGAGTGTGGCTGTTACCTTGGGACTGAACTATATTGTGAAGCAAGGCCTCCATATGTGTATTTCCTGCCCAAAGCAAGAAGTGATGAGGTAGGAGTATGGGTTTCTGATGAGCCACCCGGAAGTTGGAAATCAGGTCTGTAGTTGGTAGAGTGTTGCACCTGGAATCAAGATGCCAGTTCCAATTCTGCCTGGGTCACTTACTAGCTGTGTGATCTTGGATAAGTCACTTAACCTCTGTCTGTCTCAGTTTCCTCATTGGTAAATGGGAATAATAACACCTACCTCCCAAGTTTATTGTGAGGATAAAGTAAGGCAATATTTATAAAGCTCTTTGCAAAACTTAAAGTGCTGTATAAATGCTAGCTATTATTATTATTATTATTTTTAAATTGTGGAGTTTAGGTTATATAAAGTAGGTTTAATGCCTTTCTCCTATTCTCTACATTTGAATTTTTGTTAAGTGAATTAATTTCCTTATGTTCAAGACCTTCATTGCTCTCTCTTTTTTTAAGACTCCTTGGCCTGGAATTCCCTAATTATTATTACCATCCTTGTGTTCTGTGTTCCAGCCATATTAGAGTGCTCATTATCTGTCCTCTGTCCCCAACCCGACACTTACTTGCATCTGTACATTTATTTACACTGTTCCCTTTCAGACATGGCCTTATCTTTCTCTCCATCCCCCTGCCTGTTAAATCCATACTCATCCTGTAAAGCCTAGCTGAAATGTCACCTCTTCTAGGAAGCTTTCCCTGATCCCCCAGATGGTAATGGCTTCCCTATTTTAATCCTCACATAGTTCTTTGCTTGTACTTTTCTTAGGTACTTATTAAATACTATTTGGGGTAATAATTATTTCTACATGCATCATCAGAGACCATGCCTTTTCTGAGCTTTCTGACTCCCTCATAACTCAGTGCTCTGCACCTAGTAGGACCTTAATAAATGTTTGTCAAATTTAATTGAATCATCTCATATCCTTACTCCATGTTCCATCTCCCATTCATTTCCCTCACTGTCCTGCCTCCATGCTTTTTATATCACCTATGCCAGCCACTCCCTGACATTGTATTGAATTCCTATGCATTCTTTTTTTTTTTTTTTTGGTGAGGCAATTGGGGTTAAGTGACTTGCCTAGAGTCACACAGCTGGTAAGTGTTTCATGTCTGAGGTGTCAGATTTGAACTCAGGTCCTCCTGACTCCAGGGCAGGTGCTCTATCCATTGTGCTACCTAGCTGCCCCCTATGCATTCTTTAAGGTCCATCTCAAAGGTCATTCTTTCTATAAAGTTGTCCTAGAATTCTCACTTCAGTAGTAATCTTTCTGCTCCTTCTCACACCTTGTATAGCATTTGTCCTATACTTCTATAATACACTTAGCAAATATTATTTTGTGTCATAGCTATTTGGGTGTGTGCTGTAATCCCCACCAGGCCATAAACTACTTGAGTTGCACGATGACTTGGGTTCAAGTGCCGCCTCTAAGACATACTGTGTCACCCTGGACAGGTCACTTAACTTTTAAGTGTTCTAGGCAACTCATTGAAATGAAAAACTACCAACCTGTATTATTAGAGGGTATTTCCTCACCTGGGAGTTCCCTATACTAGTTAAATCACAGACCCAGCCCCAATCCTTGTCTGCCACAGCTGACATTTATACAAAGTAAGTGATTAATATTTGCTGAAGTTAAAGGGAGTAGTTGGTCTCTAAAATACCTGAGGGGCTGCTAGGTGTTGCAATGGATAGAGCTCCTAAAGTCAGGAAGACTTATCTTCTTGAGTATAAATCTGGCCTCAGACACTTCCTAGCTGTGTGACCCTGGGCAAGTCACTTAATCTTGTTTGCCTCAGTTTCCTTATCTATAAAATGAGCTAGAGAAAGAAATGGCAAACAACTCCAGTATCTTTGCCAAGAAGACCCCAAATGGGGTCACAAAGAGTAGCGCACAACTGAAAAACTACTGAATGACAACCACAACAAATACACCAGAAGAAATTGTTGTTCAGTAAGAAAAAGACAAATTCTGTTTTACCAGAATCATCTCCCTTTTTCCTTTGCTTCATGCTACCAGTTTCAAAGCATGCCACATCTACTTGGGCCATCATCCCCTCCTCTTCCCCATAAGAACTTTGGACTCCACCCCTGGAACCCCTTGGGATCTGATAGGTGTGGGGCAGTGCAGTCTCATCCCTCTCTTCCAGGTCTATAATTACTGATATGTGAGCTTTTGTTTTATCTTACCTCAGAAGTGGGCCTCTACCTCACTTCTGGGCCACTAGTTCCTAGCATGATCAGCCTTTTCTCCTTTACAACTTCTTTTATGTGTTTATATTCTCTTTCCCCACTAGAATGTAAGCTTCTTGAGAACAGGAACTGTTTTTCCCATTTGTGCTTCCATCTTCAGCTTATCAGAGTGCTTGGCACATGGTAAGCACTTGATAAATGCTCTACCTCTGTCTTTCTGTCTGTCTGCCTATCGATCTATCAATTTCTCTATCATCTCCATCTTACCATCTATGACCATCAAATGGGATTGCCCATAACAAGTCATCGGGATTACTTCTAGAATGGTTGATGTAGTATACCCCAGGAAAGCTGACTTCTTATCCTTGAGTATTTATGATCCATTTGGTGTCTGTTGAGATGCTGCTGCTGAGAAATCTGTTACACAAGAGTCAGAAAAGTCAAGGGAAGATGATCTTTGCTCCTTCAGTAAGAATGTCCATTAAAGAAATGTCCATCTAATTGGAGGCACTCCATCTTCATTAATGGTCCTGGCTGACATGATGTGGAGGCACCCATGTGCTTCTGTGCAAATATGTACAAGTATGTAAAAGCTGGGGAGCAGGAGGAGGTGGAGAAAGGGGCTAGATGGTGTGGGGGTTTCTTCCCAGAAACACAAATGGAATCCAGAGTAGCTTAATAAGATGGCTCCATCCTTTGGCACTGTCTTTGTAGGATGCTGGTGGCAAGGTTAACTTTTGCCATTTTGCGGCCTTTTGTTCCAAGAGTCTATGCCTCCCACAGTTTCTGATTTTCTGTGCTATGTTATTCATCCGGGAACTCACTGACCTAAGAATAGGGAGGGGGTAGTTCACTTAGGAGTAGATTAGTAAAGTGACTGGCTATTCTTGGTGTCAAAACATGCCATGAGTTTGGAGCTCTCAGAATGCAGGCATCTGACAGCAAGGAGGCATTAGTTAGAAATCCCTTAGCACAGGGCCTGGCCCATGGTAATGAATGCTTTTTCATTTCATTTCATTTCATTTCATTCATTCATTGCATTAAAGTGATTTCTACTAACATGTTATGTAACTTTGGGTACATCAATAAACTTCTCTGGTGTATAGCTTCTTTGTCTGTAAAACGAAAGGATCAGATTGAATCAGTGTGAGCATTTACACTTTGAAATCAGCAAATGCTATAAGTCAGGGATTGATTTATTGTTTTGTTGATTGTCTAGACTTTAAAAAGTGATGGAGAAAATGTGAATGCAAATTAAGCTGAAAAGTATATTTTGCATTCATTTTTTTTCAGAGAGCCAGTTTTTAAACATTTACCATCTTACCACTAGCGCCTAGTCCATGTAAACCCAGAACTTAGGATGCCTTGTGATGCCAAGGTTTCTAATTTGGAGAACTCTTGGGATGAGGAATTTGGAGACCCTTTGGAAAGCTGAGCGCTTTAGTTTCCTCATTGGTAAAATGGCAAATTTAGATTAGATGATCTCTAAGCTTTCTTCTAGCTCTATCATTCTAGCTGTGATTCTAAGGCTAGAATTGGTCTAGCTAAGAAGTCTTGTGCTTCTTTGTTAAATGGAAAGACTTCATGGTGTCAACCTTGTTATGACTCTGCCCTATTACATTTGGAATATTTGATTACAACCTAGAACTATGAGTATTCCATCCTTGTTAGCTTTCTATCTGCACTTACCCATCCCAGGGGACTATTTCAGCCTAGATTCGCTCTGTCCTGATCTAGAACTTCTCCTTCCCTCCTTGTGGCTTAGATTTCCAGAGTTTCAATTCATGGTTATCTAACTGGTTTTCCCTACAAACCCTATGATCACCACTGCCTTTACGGTAGCCCCTTTAACCCTAGCTCTCCATTGCAGGAATATCTTACCCTCCCTGATCTGCTTCAGGGAATTATCTTCATGTAACCATCTACATAAGCATGGCCAGCTCTGCTCATTCTGGACAGAGGAAGGTCTTAGCTCAATATTAGGGAGACCTTACAAGTAGAAACTGATTCAAACTGAGCAGTGGAAATGAAATTAGGATCATGGTGTATGGATGTATAGGCATGGCATTATTCATGTGTGTTATGCAGAACCACCTCATTATTCTTCATAAGATTTTCAGGGCAGATGCATATGGAGAATGTAGGTTTCTTAAGCCCAGGCTAGTTCACTGACTCAAAAAAAAAATCATCCATCAGTTGTTCAGTAGGTGCCTCCTGTGTGTCCCGGCTACTGTGGGGGCGATGGTGGCAGTAGGAATATAAGGGGAAACAGGCTTTGCCTTGGGCCTCAGCAACCTTATAGTGTAGTTGCAGAAACAAGACACGTGCAGATGAAACAGCTAGGGAATATTTAACCAGGTGCATGGGGATATGTAAGAATTATGGATCTGGGTTCTGGTCATAGCTGTGCTATGAATGAAACTGGGGGAAATTTCCTTATGATGAGATGGTTAGACTAGATTACATAGCATCATGGATTTGGAGCAGGAAGGAACCTTATGGGTCATTTAGCCCATTTTATAGATGAGGAAAACTTGTCCAGGATTACACATGTCGTACCTGTCAGAGGCAGGATTCTCACCCAAATCTGTTCTTTCAGATACCTGCACGGTTCTTTCCTGCTCTGAAATTCTGTGATTCTGTCTGTGCAACTAGGAAATGCAAAGTGAAAGAACCACTAGAGTGGGGCCAGGCGATTCAGTGAAGGCTCATTTGAAAGGATGAATCTTGAGCAGGGTCTTAAAATAACTGATGGGCATGCATTGGTAGAGAGGAGCAGGAGGTCATTTACAGGCTCTTTCTAATTGTCATTGTGTGGCAGCTTATGATGACTGACTCCCTGAGGGGTCATTGGGTATAGACTTAGAGGCTCTCAAGTATGGGCCCCTCGGGGGTAGTGTTTTTTACTGCTGGACAGCATATTTGGGAAAGCTGTGTTGTAGATCTCTGAGGCAGGCGGATCCTGTGAGCATGTTCTCTGGCTAGAGGCCATCTGCTCAGCCAAGGTGCTCAGCACTCAGAAGGCTGTCTGCTCAAAACGGACATAGTCCAGGCTGAGATAGCCATGTTCCTCCTCCCATCCTGGAAGATGCTCCAATGCAATCTGTTTCTTGGGAAACTTTGGCGGATATTTCTCTTCTACTCCTGTCCTATCTCTCCATCCTTGTCTCACCCTACTCCTAAGACTCAACTTAGGTTAAGACTGACCTAGCTCCTCCCTGGCCCCATTTCTCCCATTACCACAATTTACTCCCAAACAGGATCACAATTTCTGCCTGCATAGTTTTCTTAATATACCAATTACTCACCCCTATACCCCTTCCTATGACCCAGCTCTACCTGCATCTAAAGTCTACCTATTCTTCAAGGCCCAGCTTAGACCCACCACTTCTAGGAAGTGAAAATAACGATGGATTTGGGTTTTAGGAGCTGGGTTAGAATATCAGCTTTGTTACTTGACTGCCTGTGGGACCTCAATCAAGTCACTTGAACTCTCCAAACCTCATTTTCCCATTTTGAGGAACAAGGTTGGACTTGTTCAGTCATTTTTCAGTCGTTTCAACTCTTTCTGACTTCATTTGAGGTTTCCTTGGCAAAGATAATGAAGTGGTTTGCCGTTTCCTGCTCCAGCTCATTTTACAGATGAGGAAATTGAGGCAAACAGAGTGAAGTGACTTGCCCAGGGTCACCCAGCTAGTATCTGAAGCTGGATTTGAACTCAGGTCTTCCTGACTCTAGGCCTGGTGCTCTATCCATTGCACCACTTAGCTGCCCAATAAGGTTGGACTATATGACTTCTAAGACACCTTCTAGTTCCAAAACCTATGATTCTACTCAGTTTATAGGGATGAGTCTCTCTCTCATAGGATCTCCTAATGCAATTCAAGGCACTAGCGACATGATTAGCACTTAATTGTTCTATAATTGCTTCCTTTATTGTAGCTTCGTGTAAGCTTCTTGAACATACAGACTATGCCATTATACTTCTCTATATCAAAACACTGACTAATTTTGCTGGGTATACAGTAAGCTCTCAGGGAATACTTAGTGATTGCAATTCTCTCCTATCTCTTGGCATATAGTACAAAGTTATATGTACTTACAACCAGACTCAGATACTACATGATTAGATAAAAAGAGTATTGGGTTGGGAATTAAAACACAAATTTGAATTGTAATGCTGACTTTTTTGCTACATCACCTTCAACCAGTCTGTTTCCCTTTTGACCTCAGTTTCCTCATCTGTATAATAAAGAGAGTGGACTAGAGAGAGAAAGCATTATCAAGCACTATGTGTTAGATAATGTACCAGGGGTTTGGAACCTGCAGCCTTGAGGCCACATGTGGCCCTCTGGGTCCTCAAGTGTGGCCCTTTGACAGAGTCCAAACTTCACAGAACAAATTAAGTTTCGATTCAGTCAAAGGGCTGCACTTGAAGACCTAGAGGGCCACATGTGGCCTCAAAGTCACAGGTTCCCCACCCCTGTACTGTACTAAGTACTGGGGATTCAGATACAAGCAAGCAAGACAGTTCCTGACCTCAAGGAGTTTACATTCTAAAGAGGGGAGACCACACATGAATGGAAACTAGGAAGCTGGGTGTTTATATAAATGGGAACAGCCAGGAAGTATGCTGGAGATTCTGACCCTGGCAAGATAAAGTAGAAAACTTGACCTATCAAAGCTGAGAAAGAGAAGAGTGGAGTCTGAGTAGAAGGTAGAGAGATGATGACCAGATGGCATGGTTTGCAGTTGGCTAGGAAGATGGTCTCTAATGACACTTCTTGTAATTTGAAGTACTCTGTGAGTGATGGCAGAGGAGCTGGTCCCCTTAGCTGTATTCTTGATATTTACGCCATGATATGTAGCCCAATCCCACAAATATTTAGGTGTCTACTATGTGCAAGGCATTAGAGATACAAAAACAAAACAAATAAAACCAGTCCTTACATTAAGGAAAAGTACACGATGTGTTATTGTTATTCTTCCTGGTTTTATTGAGGACGTATGGCTGGATGGTGCTGGGCAGCGGCTCTTTCCTGACATCTGGTTCCAGAGCTCCTACGGCCATACTCTGGGGAAAAGGAAAGACGGTACCATCCTTACAAGACACCTGCTGTATGTTGATTATTTAAAGCTGATACTTCTGGTGGTGGAACAGACGAGGCGGCAAATGGCTTTTGCGGGTGATTAAATGTCAAAATGAAGCAACAGCTCCAGTGCTGTGGCCATGATTTCCATTACCTGACGAGAAAGAGAGATTTGACCAACCCTGGTGGAAAAGTGGCTGAGTTTTCCATGCTTCAAACCTGAGAGTCTTAGATGTCTGAGCAGGGTGGTATTCAGAATTCGCAGAGTTTGGAACTAGAATAGTCGACGATGGTTCTAGGCTTGGTTTGATTAATTGATAAGCATTTTACTATTAACATCTGTATGTCAGGCATAATTAACAAGCATTTATTAAGTCCCTACTATATATTAGGCATGAAACAGTGTGATTTAGTGTATAGAATTCCAGATTTGGAATTAGAGAAGGATCATGCTTGAATTTTAGCTCTGTTACTTTTTAAACTGGAGAACTATGGGTAAGTCATTTCCTTAAACCACAATGTTCTACTTATGAAATGGAGATAATATTTGGGCCACCTACCCCAGAGGTTTATTATAAAAATCAAATGAGATATTGTTTGTAGAACATTTCGTAAATTTTAGAGTGCTAAACTTAACAAAATTCATGGATTAGGATCAGCATCCTTATTTTATTTATTTATTTATTTGTTTGTTTGGGCAGTTGGGGTTAAGTGACTTGTCCAGGGTCACGAAGCTAGTAAGTGTCAAGTGTTTGTCTGAGGTTGGTTTTGAACTCAGGTCCTCCTGATTTCAGGGCCAGTACTGTATCCACTAAGCCACGTAGCTGCCCCTATCCTTATTATTTTAATGACAGTAAGAATTCTAAAGGGCAGCTAGGTGGCACAGTAGATAGAGCACCAGATCTGGAGTCAGGAAGACTCCTCTTCCAGAGTTCAAATGTGACCTCCAATACTTCCTAGTTGTATGACCTTGGGCAAGTCACTTAATACTGTTTGCCCCAGTTTCCTCATCTGTAAAATGAGCTGGAGAAGGAAATGGCAAACTACTCTGGTATCTTAGTGAAGAAAACCCCAAATGGAGTCACAAAGAGGCAGCCACGACTGAAACAATTGAGCAACAAAGAATTCTAATAATAATGATAATAATATATCCAGGCTGGCGATGCTGGAGACAGTAGAATCATAGGCCCCCAGGAGGCCAGAAGGGACACAGAGAGGGCATTTGGATCATTTCCTGGTCTCCAGACAGCTTCTTATTATTTTTCCTCATTGACTTATATCTGCTATGTAGCCAGCATCATGCTAGGCACATTGGAGAATACCCAAAAAAAGTCAGACCCATACCCTGTACTCAAAGAGTTTGCAGTGTAGTTAAGAAGACAGAGTATATCACGGGTATTTTAGACTGAAACAGCAGTATATAAGTGAGTATATGAGAACATGTCTTGTTAAAGTGCTGACAGGATATGAAGGAGTTACCCAGGTGTGTGGGGGTGTCAGTAGTCAGGGAAAACTTCTAGGAGGATGTGCAATTTTTTTCCCCTTCTGTTTCTTAAAGCCTTCCAGAGGAAGTATCTGAAGGACATTTTCCATTTGTTAATTTTGTTACTTAAGATGCCTCAAGGTCAGTAATTCTTATGTCACCCCAAAAGCCCCAGATTGGGCAACATCAGATACTCATCAGTGGGAGAGGAACTAAAGATGACTTTAATGGGCCCCCTGGACTTTCCTGCTGGAAACAAGGTAGCCTCTCAGTGCTGAATGATTGTTTTAGCTTTTCTCCCTCCAGCCTCCACTTAGCGGGTAAAATGAGATTGGGGTTCAGATGGAATTAAGAGCCCATTGTGTGTTTGAACCATTGGCCAAATAGCTACATCAAATGTGGTTTCCAAAGGTTTCCCCGCCTCCTTTCTTGTTGGTTTGTTTGTTTGCTTTAAGGACACAACCCAGTATAAACGTTCTGCCGCTGCCTTTGAGGACGCCCTGGGTCTGTACCGTGAGACGCTGATTCACATATCAGCCAGTCCTCCACAGCAGCAGTGAGTGGCTGGTAAAATAATGATAACCCTGTGACTCAGGGATCTGAGAAACTTTTCTGATGAGCCTTCACTAGAAGGTATTAGCTTCCTTCCTTCTTCCTCTTATTTTTTTTTTTAAGTTTTTGGCTTATTCAGCAGTAGGAAAAAATAACCCCCCATAAAGCCTTCCCCTTTGCCTTCATTTCAGATGACGTGAAAGAGAGCTGTTTTATAAGACGTCCTTCCTTGCACACACCCCATTGGTGGACAGCTGAGATGGAGTCTGTAACGTTGCTAATGCCCTTGGGTAGGACAGCGCTTAGGAGTCCCAAAGAGAGACAAGTCCCATCTAGGCCCGATACACCTGGGCAGACAGGGTAGGGATGACCCAGATTTTAAAAATCTTGGTTCTGGAAAGGACCTGAAGGATCAACTAGTACTTTCCTGTTTTGTGGAGGAGGAAGCTAGAGCTGAGGGAGGGCAAGCAGTTTCTTCAACGTCACAGAGCAAGTTCATGCTGATGCCAGGATTAAAATCTGCAGTTCTTGGAGAGACCTGGGTTTGAATCTTGCCTTAGATATTTACTTGCTGTGTAATTCAGGGCTGTGTGATCTCTCAGTGCTTCACTTTCCCCATCTGTAAAATGAAGAGGCCAGACTCAATGATTGCTAGCTCTAGGCCCCTTTTAGCTTTAAAAATAAAAGCCCATGAGTTATTGTCATTATTACTGTTAGCTGGGTGGCACAACGGATAGGGTGGCAGGCCTGGAGTCAGGAAGACTCATCTTCCTGAGTTCAGACATGGCTCCAGAGACTTACTAACTGTGTGACCCTGGGCAAGTCACTTAACCCTGTTAAGCCACTCCAGTATCTTTTCCAAGAAAATCCCAAGTGGTGTCATAAAGAGTTGGACATGACTGAAACAACTGAACCACAACAACAGCATGAGCATTTAACTCCCAATCGATGGACCTTTCTGCTTTCTCACAGTGACTTTGTTTAAAACCACGTGGAATAAGAGAACACAGGACAGGTACCTGGTCCAGGCTTTGCCATTTCCCCTACCAGGTGGCCTTTGAGAATAAATGACTATTTTCCTGAGCCTCTGCTTTTCCATTTGTAAAATGGGGATAATGACTTAATTTCCTCCTTTCCTTTCTTAATTAGAATGGTGTGATTGGATGAGATAATGAATTTGTGCCCTTGGTGTAAGGAGGACATCACTTGCTCATTATCATTATTAACAATGTGTGAGCAACTTTTCAGTTGTGGAAAAGGAAACAGCCAATAAGCATTTAGTAAGCACCCACTGTGTGCCAGGCACTGTGCTGAGTATGGGAAAAAAACCCAAGAAATAGTGCCCCCAGCTTCTGAGGGATCCTAGGTGACTGTGTGAGGGTTGTGGTGAGAGTAGAATGTAAAGGTACTAGGCCAACACTGTGTAGATAACCAAGAGAATTCTGGTTCCTGCTTTCAGATAGCTTACAATCTCATAAGAATGACAAATGAAATACCTCAGCAGAAGGCAGCAAGGAAGATGTACAGGCAAGTATACGTTAGTACATATATGATAAATGATCTGTTCTAGAGGGCATTTGAAGGGATGAACACTCAAGGCTGGTTAACCTTGGAGATTTTTATTGGAGTCAAGCTGCTAGCTCACTAAGCTACCCTACAGGTGGCACCTAAGTATCCTGAAACCAAGAAACATCTGGTTTGCTGTTACATTTATTTATTTATTTGTTTGTTTGTTTGTTTATAGCTCTTAGACCCAGAATTGTGTTAGGACTGAAAGGGTTGTAAAGATCATTAAATCCTGGGCTTTTCCACTCACTAGATGTTTGACCTTAGGTAGGTCACTTATCCTTTCAGTGTCTCAGTTTCATCATTTGTAAAATGACGATAGTACTACCTGATATTCCAGGGTGATTTACAATTAGCAATGAGATGATATATGAACATTTCAAAATAAATAAATCATCACGATAGTTACCATTTATATAGAGCTTTAAAGAATACAAAACCTTTTTTAGATATGTTATTACCTAGTTTAATTTATAGATGAGTGAACTGGGGTTGAGAGACATTTGAAATCATTCAGTTAATAAGGAGGAAAGCTAGAAATGAGTTCTCTTCTCCTGACTTTCTGGCAGGGCCTCTTCTTAATGCGTTGTGCTGCTCTTCTTACAGCTGCAATCATTCAGTCTGGGCTAAGGACCTGGTCTTTGTGCTGGACTCCTTGGCCTCCGTTCCTGTCTGGCCCCTAGCACGACACAATGGTGGTCTGTGTTGGGGAATAAGTGTTGCTGTTGTACTTGTTCTGGGTTTGTTTTTTAAAGATTAGAGTCAGATTCGGAGGCTCCAGGCCATCCTCTTTGCCTCAGATTAGAGAGAATGGTAGTTAATGACCTGCTAGACTTGTCTCAGTGCTGGAAATCTCCCTCTCCTCTCCGCAACTCTCCCCACCCCAGGCTGGTAGAGAGAGGTGTAATTGCTGAGTCACGTTGTTATTAGAAGTATGAATTATTTAAGGAGACATGTGCATCATTAAGGTGTCATTCATCAGAGGGAGGTTGACGGGTATATTAACCTTATTCACATTGCTATTTTGCTTGTGGGAAGGAGGGAGGGGAAAGAGAGTTGGGAATTGGCTGGGTTGGTAGAAGAGTGGAAAGGCGTCCTGAGAAAGGAGGCAGATAAAAAAAGCAGAACGTAATTTGATAGCAACATATTTTTAGGCTCAGAGACGCTGACTGTGAATTGGAAATGCAGGCGGAGGAGCACGTCAGAATTTCAGAGGCGTCTGTGAGCATATGTACCAATATTTTCATTATAATAATAAATGTTCTCGAGTGGTGTGACTTCTGGCGGTCACCCTGAGATGAGAAAAGACAGGAAAAAGAGAGGTTAAAAAGGGAAGAGAATAATGAATCTTAAGCTCTTTCCCTTCACCAATCTGTCTGCCCCCCCAACCTCTTCCTCAGTGAGGTTGCTGACGTGAGTCTTAATGGGAATATTTACGGATATTGTCCATCTAGAATCTTTGCTTCTTTTCATTCTCTTCCCCACCCCCAACCATCTTCAACTCTTCCTAATTTCTGAATGGATCATTTGAATGGCTTAGGAGACTATACTGCTCCATCTATGGCTCCAGAGTGGGAGACAAATCAAAGGTGAATCATTTTGAAACCTTAGGATTTGGGAAATGGGGGTGGGATGGGGAGAATGATTTTATGTAACTTTTTACTGGAATGTGAAATGTAAATGTAGAAAAATGTAAAAACCTTGCATCTTTAAGGGAGATGGAAACTAATCATGGGGACACCTGTGTCTCAATCAATCAAGTATGTGTCCAGCATCGTGCTAGGTGCATGTGGCGTAATTGTCTTCAATGACTCTTGGTCTAGTTGGGGAAGAGCACTAACGCACACATGATATTGAGAAAAGAATACAAAGCAAAAAGAACACTGGCCTGGGATTCAAGGTACCTGAGTTCTTTCCTGGCTCTGTCCCCTCTCTGCCTGCCTTGATTTCCTCCTCTCAGATTAGGAAGATGGGCTAGAGAAGTTTTAAAATCCCTTCTTGCTCTGGCGTGTTGTAATTCTATGGATAAAAAAAGTGCTTAAATGTATGGTACAGACCAAAAGTACTAAAGTGAATCAGGGAAGGGGAGAAGCTGTTGTGCTCCAGAACAAGAACAATTATAGCTCATATTTCTGGGGCTATTTGTACTTTCTGAAGTACTTTCTCACATCTATTGTGGCTTTGGCATTTCCCATCAATCTTATAAAGATGGTATTTCAGGTGTTATCATCCACTTATTACAGAAGAAGTTGAGGAACATACTTCCTGGGGAATAGGACTTGCATCGTCAATTGCTTCTGTGTTGTGTTGACATATTGGCTCCTGGAGGGGGAAGAAATCAACAACGCCATAACCAAAACCATGGCAACTAGTAATAGCAAATGACCTTACAGATGTGAGAGGTCTCATTTGGAACTGGGTGAAGAGGAGTCATTAATGGCTTGACATCATGGAGGAAAGGCCTTTAGGAGAGTATCTACCCCGGGGATGATTTGTCTTTGGTCCTGTGTGATTATACGTATGTATACATACATACACACATGCACCTAAGCAATGTTCCAAAAGTGTTAGTGCAGTTTTGAGCTTTAATAACATATTTTATCTATATGTGTACATATATGTGTGTGTATGTGTATAATTAGTGGTGACTTGGATGAAAGCATTAGAGAGCATACTTTTCAAATATGTATATGGTACAATATTACCAGTGATGTTGGATGATTCCCCAAAAGTAAGATGTTTCATCAAATAAGATGAAATTTAGTAGGGACAAAAAAGTCAACTTTACAAGCCTGAGAAGGGAAAGATCCTGTGAAATATAATCTGGGATTTCTAACAGACTATGAACTCAATCTGGGTCAGTAGTGTGGAGTAACTTGGCAGTCAAAAAGCGAATGCTGCTTTTGGCTGCATTGTATCCAGAGTGTGGCTGTCAAAGTGTCTAGCATGAAAGAGGTCAAATAATCTCTCTGTATTCTTCTCTAGTCACTCTCCATCTGGAATACTGTGATCAGTTCTGGGTACCAGATTTTTGGGTGAACTTTTACAAACTGGAGATCATTTGGGGGAGCATCTTTGGGCTCAAAATAGATCATGCCCAAGAGATGTTTGGTACAGAAAATAGAAAACTTTGTGGGGGGGCGGGTTGGCAGGAAATCATGATAGTTATCTTTAAGTATTTAAGGGATTGTTATAAAGATGAGGCGTTAGGCTTGTAATGAGCCTAGAAGGAACTTGGAGCAATGGATAAAAGTTATAGAAAGGTAAGTTTAAGTCTAAGGTGAGGAAAAATAACAAATATTTAGAGATGTCCAAAAGTGTAATGTCTCTGTCTGAGGAGATAGTGGGTTCCTGCTCTTGGAAGTTCTTTAAGACAGAAGTGTCAAAATGCACGGCCTACAGCATTCCCCAGGGCATTCTGAACCAGATTAAAATGTAATTGGGAAATTTTTAACAAAGTAAATAAAAATACACTTAAACATAGATAATACTAATAAGTAGTTTTCTAAGTCAATATGCCAGTACTGTTATGTAATGATACTGGCCCCCATTTCTATTTGAATTTGACATCGGTGCTTTAAGAAAAGACTGAATAACCATTTGTTGAGTATGTAGAAGAGAATATTTATGTTCAGTTATAGGTTGGATTGGATGAATTCTTAGGTCCCTTCCAACCATGAGATTCTATGATTCTGGAACTATACTACCAAATAAAAGCCATCCAAGAGTAGAGTATAGACTAGTGCCACTTGCCAAACTGCAAAATATTTGTTGTTTAGTCGTTTTTAAGTCATATCCCACTCTTCACGACTCCATTGGGGGTTTTCTTGGCAAAGATGCTGGAGTAGCTTGCCATTGCCTTCTCTAGCTGATTTTACAGATGAGGAAACTGAAGCAAGCAGGATTAAGTGACTTGCCCAGGGTCACACAACTAGTAAGTGTCTAAGACCAGATTTGAACTCAGGAAGATGAGATGTTAGAACTGGAAAAAACCTTACGAATCATTTCATCCAACCCTTTCATTTGATGGGCAATGAGACTGATTCTCTGACATGGCAAGTGGCTTATTCAAGGTCATATGGCTCCTTTAATGTTTGAGCTAGGATTAGAAACCATGGCTCCCAACTCCAAGTCCCGTGCTTTTCCTATAACATGACTGTCTATAGAAACCAGCCTTCAGGAAGGATTTTATTAGTACTGGTGGACAGCTCCTAGTCCAGGTCTGACTGAGGGTCCCTGAGGTTGACCTTTCATCTTTTCATGGCACATTCACCACTTAGTTTCACTGCTTGTTCCTCTGCCTGTGCTGAAAAGGGTCCAAGGACAAATTAATAGGGAGATCTTGGGACCTGCTGACCACTGGCTGCTCTTTTTGCTTTTAAGTTTCTCTTGCACAAATGTAGTTGCGTGCGTGCATGCATGTGTGTGTGTGTGTGTGTGTGTGTGTGTGTATGTGTGTATGTATGAGGGGAGGGGAGAGAGAGAGAAAGAAAGAAAGAAAGAGAAAGAAAGAAAGAAAGAGAAAGAAAAACTTTCTTCCAACTCTCTTTAATCTGCTGCTGGATTTGCTTTCTCTTTTTGCATGGATCATTGTATTACTAACACCAAGGCAGCTTTATTATTTTTAAAACCTACATTATGATATTTCCTCTGACTGACAGTTACTGTTGTATTTCTTTTTGATAACTCTACTGAGCCTAGAGATGTTGACTTGGCTTAAGGACATGCTGCCTTGTCACAATCAGAGCTCACTCACAATGTAGCTCTTGCCATGCCTTTTCCATTGGTCTGGCTTCATCCACCAGCCCTAAGGTGCTTTGGAAATTGGATGGTGAGAGAGTCTGGTACCCAGGGCTATCAGAGGCTGATTATCAACCTGAGGGCAGCTTCTTAGGTTGATAAAATTATGTAGCCTAACCATCTTAGAGGAAACTGAGACCCAGAGGGAGACAGGTGAAAAGTTACATAGGGAGTAAGTTGCAAAGCAGGGATTTGAATGTAAATTCTCTGACCCCAAGGCCAGTACTCTTCTGCCAGCCTTCTTTCCCCAGAGGTGGACATCTCATCTGGAAAGCTAGGAAGTTGTGGTTGCTCTTTTTATGAGGTGACTAATTCCTGCAGTAGAAACACAGAATCATGGAATCACAGTGTTTGAAGAAGTCCAAGAGATCATGTGATTTAGCTGAAAGAATCTCTTCAACTTAACCCCTGACAGGTGGCCACCCAACCTCTATTTGAGCACTTTTAGTAATGGAGAGCTCCTACTACCTTCCAAGGGAGTCCATCTTAATCCTAGGCAGCTCTTATTGTTGGAAAACTCTCTTTACTGTTCATTTCTTTGTCGATGACTCCCAGACCCATCTGTCTGATTCTAGGTTCTCCTGACCCCCAATCTTGCATTAGATGGTCAACTCCTTGAGTGCAGACACTGTCTTTTGCCTCTTTTTTATATCCCCAGCACTTAGCACAGTTCTTGGTACATAATGGGTACTTAATAAATGCTTATCGACTGACTGCACCACAAATCTCCTATTAGGCATTTCCAGTTGGATATTCTATAAATGTTGCGTGCTCAACATAGCCAAAATAGAACTCATTATCTTCACCCAACCCCTCCCCCCATAAATTACCCAACTCTTCCCATTTCTGTTGAGATTACCACCACCCACGCACATTTGTAGTCTCTTTGCTATCGTTGATTTTTTTTTATTGTCGGTCACCCCACATTTCCAATCTTTTGTCAAATCTTGTTTCCGCTTCTATGGCATCTCTTGATATGTCTCTTTCATTTCACTTACAGGTCTTGCATCCTAGTTCAGGCCTTTATAATCTCTCACTTACAACGTTGTAATAGTCTCCCACCAGCTCTACCTGCCTAAAGTCTTTCCTCACTCTAATTCATCCTCTATGCAGTTGCCCAAGGGATTTTCCAGAGCTTGGGTCTTACCATATCACTCTCTTACTTGGTAGACTCCCGTGGGCTCTCTCATTATTTCTAGGGTCAAATAGAAACTTTCCCACTTTGCGTTTAAAGTCCATTCCAACGTGGTCCTATCTTTCTTTCTAGTCTCATTGCATATTATTCCCTTTCACATACACACTCCCATCCCACCGCACTGACTGTTCTTTCTTTTTTGAAATTTTTTTTTCCTGACTGCTTTTTCTTTTCCTCATATAAGACGCTCCATGTCTTTTCTCCTTGCCTTTTACACTGGATGTGTGTCCTATGCCTGCAATGCATCGTCTCCTGTCTTCTGCCTCTTAGCGTCCCTAGTTCCCATCAAGGCTTGGCTCAGTTACCTTCCACGGGAAGCCTTTCTTGAGCTCTCTGGCTCCTCATGCCTCCCTCTCAAAATTAGCTTGTACCTCTTTTGTATCTCTGTACGCGGTACCTTCCCCAGCTAGACCACAGGGACCCTGAGGACCGGGACTGTTTCATCTTTGCATCACCAGGGCCTAGCACGTAGTAGTCTCTTTATAAATCCTTGTTGATTGATTGGTTGTTGTAGGGGAAAGCATTATAGGGAGTGAGTGTGAGGAAACCGAGGTTTTAGTTCTAGCTGTGCCTATGCGACTCACCATATGATTCTAGGGAAGTTATTTCACATCTCTGGGCCTTAGTTTCCTCTGCTGTAAAATGAAGGGATCGGAACTAGAAAAATCTGTAAGATCTCTTCCAGGACTTACAGTCTGTTCAGTTGTTTTTCAGTCCGTGTCAGACTTTTCATGACCCCATTTGGAGTTTTCTTGGCAAAGCTATTAGAGTGGTTTGCCATTTCATGCTCCAGCTCATTTTACAGATGAGGAAACTGAGGCAAACAGGATTAAGTGACTTACTTGCCCAGGGTCACACAATTAGTAAATATGTGAGGCCAGATTTGAACTCAGGAAGATGAGTCTTCCTGACTCTAGGTCTGGCACTCTATCCGCTGTGCTGTCCAGCTGCCCACCTCTTATAGTCTGTGATTCTGTAAAATACTAGTCACTCCTACTAGTTAGTCCTGATTTCATCATCTGGAGCCACATAGAATGGGTCTACTCCATTGTCTATTTGACAAGCCTTCATAGAGCCCTGTATCAACTAGGGAAACTCAGACAAAATACCTGAACACTTCCCTGGGGATGTTGTCTCTAGGCTAGTCTGAGGCAAAGCAGTCAAGTAGAGGAAGTTTATCTTGGGGGCCTTCCTCTTCCTCGTTCTGTGGTCTAGCTTTTAGTTTGAGGGCCATTTCCAGTTGTCCTGATCTATATCTTACCACTGGACACAGATGACTTGGGGAGAAAAAGTGAAGCTGGTGACTTTGCACAGCCTTCCCTCACTTAAATCCAATTCCCTTGCATGTCATGGTATCACCTCCCTGATGTTATGATCCTCTTCTAGAAAGAAGGGCAACAACTTTAGAGAGTAGTAGTAGGAGCTGCCCCACTGGGGACCCAGTTGGAACTGGTCAATTGGGCAACACAGCTGTCTCTCTCAATCTCTGTCTTTCCCTTCCCTCTGCCCACATAGGATATCATACCCTTACCTGTGGGTGCTCTGCCTAAAAGAATATAAATTTTGATCACTGAAACCTCCCAAGATATCTTGGGGTTTACAGGCTAGATTTTTTTTTTTCTTAATTACCTTGCTTTAAACCCAAATCACTCTTGGCCAACAATAGGTCCCAGGCCAAGCCCCACTTGGTCATTGTTTGGGCCCTGATTGGCTCAGAGTGAAAGTAAATAGCAATTGTTTCTATTTTGGCCAGAAACCCAGAGGATCTTCCCCTCCCAGATCTTATATACATATATATATAATATATATATATATATATATATATATATATATATATATATATATATATATATATATATATATATATATATATATACATACATATATATATGTGTATATATATGTATATATATATACATATATATATATATGTGTATATATATGTATATATATATACATATATATGTATGTGTATATATGTATATATATATGTATATATATATACATATATATGTATGTGTATATATATATATGTATGTATATATATATATACATATATATATATAGTATGTATATATATATATACATATATATATATAGTATATATATATATATTTTTTTTTTTTGACTCGTAATAGAGGCCATTCTCTGTCCCATTTTTTACCTAGTCTTAATCACTAAATGGGTGTTGCCTCAGTCAAACTGAAATCTGTTCAAGACCTTAGCCTAAAAAGGCCACAGTCTCCCAGTGTATCCCTGGACATCTCCAGTCATCCTGATCTATATCTAGCCAATGAATTCAGATGGCTCTGGAGGAGAAAGTGAGGCTGGTGACTTTGCACAGAACTTAAATCCAGTTCACTTGCATGTCATGACATCACCTCCATGATGTCGTGGTCCTCTTTTAGAAAGAAAGACAACCAACAACCACAAGCGTTTAGCTTAGTATTTCCCTCCACACCAGTGTCCAAATCCGGGTATCTCTCCTGTATTTTCTCCCAATGGCTCTTCTGACTTGGCCAGTAGATAGCACTGCACAAAATCATCCACTATTGGTTGTGTGCAGCAGAGATCATTGTTGTAATAGGGACTCTGCAGACACTATTTTGGAATATTGTGTGATTGAATGCAGTGAATTTGGCCCCAAGCACAACGACTGTTCTTCCTAAGTTTCTTCTCCATTTCGAGAGCAGTGACGGAAGACCCTATTCTCCTTTCCTCCAAACCCCAATCAGAGTACACATAACCAGTGAGTGGCCTTGTTTCCTCCTCTCCGCTTTTAGAACTTTACAGTTTCTCACTGATATAGGTAGCTCATTCCCTGAGCTTGTAGATCAAATTTTATTTATCTTATACCTAGGACTTATTTTGCATGCCTGTGCACATGCATGTGACTGACAGATCTTGTTATATTTTTGCCTGCTCTGCTGCTAGCCCCAGAGATATTGACTTGGGTGAAGAAATGTATTCATTGTCAAGAGTAAGAGTGCTCCCAGTACTGAGATTCTTAGTCCCCAAGATTTATCTATTTCTATAAAACCAAGCAAATGAAGGCCATGCTCATACCTGCAACCCCCCTGCCGCCCCATTCTGTTTCATTTCAATATGAACAGCCATGGATTGGTCCAAATCAACACTTTGATTTTAGGGAGAAACTGATTTCTTTTCATTCTTTCCCTGCCCCTTTTAAAAACTGATACTGTTTGCTCAGCCCCAAATGCCCATAAAAACTATAGTACAGGAAAAAAAGAGCACATAAAAATTATGGTCATAAGCAGGTAATGAGATCAGGCTATGAGGATACCATTTCTGGGTTTAGTTATAGCCTTGCTCACAATTATAAATTTATATGATTCAACTTTCTACTCTCATTACAACTTTGGTCAGCATCCCTAGAGGGGGGTTTGTCATCCCCACTGCCTGGCCTGCCTCCTATCTTGGACTCTCCCTTCTTTCCTGCCTTCCTCCTTCAGAACAAGGAAAGGGAAAAGGTTTTTTTTTTTTTCGGGGGGTGGTGTGCAATGGGGTGGTGTGTGTGTGTGTGTGTGTGTGTGTGTGTGTGTGTGTGTGTGTGTGTGTGTGTGTGTGTATGTCCTTTCCACTCACACTGAAACCACTGTATTTACACCCTTATCCCTTCTGGTCAGGGCTATTATAGTAGTCTCCCAGTTTAGGCCACATACTGTGTGCTGCCTGTTTTTATATGGCCCCCAGCTAAGAATGGTTTTTATATTTTAAAATACAGTTGTATTGTAAATGTAAATAAAGTTTTAAAATAAGAGTTTTATTTTAAATGTAAGCATGATTCTTAGCTCGTAGTATGGATGGCTAGATTTGTCCATTAGCTCTAGTTTGCTGACTCCCTATCCCAATTCTCTCCACTCTCTGATCCATCCATCCAAACCAGAGCCACCCTGCCTTTGCCCCACTCCTTGGCCTATATCTAGAATGGAGAAATGAAGGGTAAATATGGTCAGGGGTCAGAGAATGGAGATAATGAAGAAAAAGAAAACTTTTTTTTTTCCAAAAGAAACCCTGTCTAGAAGGCATTCATTTTTGGCAAGCTGAGAAAATTGTGGTTTGAATATGACTAACCTTAGCTGTGTAGAAATGAAAAGTTATCTACAGGAACTGGTGCCCCACTGTGGGATTTATCATTGCTAATGATAAGTAAGAACCAGAACCTGTCAGGTGAGGTATAGTTTTACATTCATTTATGTGGATAAATTGAGAACATTATAGTCCACATAAATTGCATTTATACCACAGCAATTTGTTATGTGCTCTCTCTTAAAGGTACTGACTTCCCCCATAATGACATCATTGTCTTTGACCAACCATGTCTCTATCCTTTTCTCCTGATTTCCTATAAATTCTTTAGCTGAGGCCTCTTGGCTTAGTGATGTATTGGTATCTTCAAAAACATTTTTCTGTCCCCCAGTGTCCCTTCTCCAATTGTGAAGTGTTGGTGCACTCATAGAGATTCAGTACCCAGAATGAAAGAAGATAGGCTCACTGTACTCTTCCACAGGCTGGGTCTTCTCTTCAGTCCTGTGTACCACACTTTAGGAGGGATGTTGACAAGTGTTCAATATGGCGACCATATGGGTAAGGGAACTTGAAAGCACATCATGGGCAACATGACTTAGAGGAACTGGAACTTGTATAGGTTTACCAAGGAAGGGTATAGACTGAGTGTGATGAAGGAGTAGACTTACTCTGTTTTATCCCTGGAGGTAGAAGCGAGAGCAGTGTGTGGAAGTTACAGGGAGAAATATTTCAGCTAAATTTAAGTTCCTAACAATTAAGCTGTCAGAAAATGGAATGAGCTACATCTGTAGGTAATAAGGTTACCATACTAAGAGGGGAGGAGGCTCAATGGCTGCTTTACTGAGGCATAAAGAGAGCTCAAGTTTCAAATAGGGGTTGGGTTAGGTGACTTCTGAGGTCCTTCTCAGATCCTGTGAAATCTCTCATGTGGTCTGAGCATGTTAGTGTTAGTTAGTTAGTTAGAGACATATGTATGTTAGTCTTCTTAAGGTTTGAAAAAGGATGATACAAGTCATTATAATACCTTTAAAGCCCTTTATGAGCAGGCCCATTCTTACCTTTCCAGTCTTCTTACACCTTACTATGTACTCTATGATCCAGTGATTTGGGGCCTCCTTCATAGTCTTTGTACAAGACACTCCTCCTTCTTCTCTTGGCTGCCTTTAGGTCTTAGTTTAAGGCCCACTTTCTGCAAGAAATATTTCTTGGTCTTTCTTAATGTTAGTACCTTCTCTCAGAGATTCTTTTATCCAGTATAAATCTTGCTCTATATAATTGTTCTCATGTTGTCAACTCTTGTTAGATGGTAAAATTCTTGAGGGTAGAGGCTTTTTTGTTTTTCTTTGCATCCCCAGCACTTAGCACAGTGCCTGGCATATAGTAGGAACTTCATAAATGCTTGTTGACTTGACATGTCCTGTGCTTTTCTTCTTCTAAAATATGTAACATTCACGAAGTACTGTTTTTATGAATCCAATTCAATTCTGCAAACATTATTTAGTGTTCAGTGTGGTAGTACAGTGGAATGTACTGGCTTTAGTTCAAAAGACCTGTCTTCAAATCCTGGTTCTGTCACACACTACCTGTGTGACCTTGGTCAAATCATCTAACATCTCTGAGTCTCAGTTTCCTCATCTGCAAATTGAAGGAGCTGAACCAGATTACTTCTGAGGTCCCTTTCAGATTCAAATCTATGGTCCTATGAAAGGGAAAAAAGAGAAATAGCCTTCACTCTTGAGGAGTTTTACAGATTACTGGGAAAGAAACACCATGTACACAGGTTACATGAATTCCAAATATCTTGAAAGTAACTCCAAATGGAGGAGTTTGTAATTTATCTTAGAAGCAATAGGGAGTCCTTAAAGTTTCTTGAGCAGAGGAGTGGCATGGTTAAACCTGTGCTTAAGAATATCAATTTGGTGAGGCAGCTAGGTGGCACAGTGGATAGAACACTGGCCCTCAAGTCAGAAGGACCTGAGTTCAAATCCAGCCTCGGACCAAACACTTGTCACTTATTAGCTGTGTGACTCTGGGCAAGTCATTTAACCCCAATTTCCTTAAAAAAAAAAAGAATATCAATTTGGTAGCTATGTGGAGAGCAGATTAGAGAGGGGAAAGAGGCAAGGATACCAGTCGGAAGGATGTTATCACAATAGTCTGCGAATGAAGTGTGCCATTTTCGCTCTAGGGTTCTGCTTGGTTTCCCCTCATGGGACATTATGCTTTCTTCAGGATAAGGTGGTCGCATGAAACTTTATCACCATGCAGACTGACTCAGTTTTTGATGCTCAGCACCTTCTCAACTCTCTCAATTACCTCTCCCCTTTGATTGGAGGGCAAAGCCATAGACTCCTCCCAATGGCTTTCTTTATGGAGGGCTCAGAACTTTGCAGGTAATTCTCTACTTTTCATTAGTGGCTGTGCTTGGTTTCTACTCCATAGAACATTATACCTGGTACTGGGTCCCCACTGCTCCCTACTCCCCATATCCCCACTTTTCAGCTTCATTTTAGGTGCCATCATCTTCCATGTAAGCTCCTTGAGGGAAGGGAATAGCTTTCTTATTTGTATGCTCATTGCTTAGCACGATGCCTGGCACATGGTTGGGACTTTAGAAAGTTTATTGAATTGAATTAAATTGCTGTATTTTTATGAGTGGAGAGAAGGTAATAGACACAGGACAGGTAACAGAAGTAGAATCAGTAAGACTTGGCCACTGACGGGTAGAGGGGAGGAACAGCAAAGAGTTGAAGAGGACTCTGAATTTGTGAATCTGGATGACTGGAAGATTAGTAGTGCCCTCCACAGAAATAGCTAAATCAGGAAGAGGACTGGTTTTTGGGTGAAGGATAGAGTTTGAGCTGCCTATGGGTCATCTGGATAACCATGTCCAGCAGGAAGCTGGTGATATGAGATTGGAACCCAGTAGAAAGATGGAGACATATAAGGATTTGAGACTCATCTGCATAGAGATGACAGTGGAAATGGTAAGATAAAAGAAGGAGAGTTTTGAGAGAGAAGTTTCAGAACAAAACCTTTGGCTATGCCCATTGATAGAAGATAGGACAAAGATGATGATTCATCAAAGGAGACTAAGAAGATGCAGAGACAATAAGAGACCCAGGAGAGAGCACAGGTGAGCTGTAGCAACTGTATAGAAGAGGCAGAACTCCTCAAGCAATAGGAAATATACAAAATAGTATTCTAGTTCTATTGCTGTGCTCAGCCTCTTAAAAGGGCCTAGGTCAGGACAGTAACCTTTTTTCATGACTCAGCTAATCCTACTAATAAAATGGAAATAGCAACATCAGCATCATTCTTTCTCCAAGAATATTTGTGGTTATAAAGTATTTTGCAAATTTGTCCTGAAACATAGACATATTAATATATATCAGGAGCATTTGGTGAGTATCTAAATCTGTGTAAACCTAGACTCTCTGCCACTCAACTTATCCTTGACCTCATCCTCATTTCTCCCTCTCTCCCCATTTCTCTGCTCCTTCTCTCTTGCTTTTCATGCCCAAACTAGTGAAGGTAGCAGCAGATAGACACATCAGCTCCTTAGGTCACATAAGGCTCTTTTTTGTCTAGTATTTTCCTCTTAGTAGGGAGGATCTAACATTTCCTATCTCTGCTGACTGCTTAAGGACTTTCTCTCCACCCAACCCCTCTACCCCTGCTGTTTCTTCCTAATCGTTCGGAAAGTCTTTGCTGATCTGATCATAGTCAGCGCCTCCATAATTCTCTTCCATGACTCAGCCTTATAGTGGTTTCTCTCTCACAACAAGGAAGATAGATACCATACAGGTATAATATAACACATACTTTCCTCCCTCATTCCCTCCCTCCCCACAAAGCATCAGCATCCAGACTGTAGCTGAGCACTTCACAGCACTAAATAATCCAATGTGGCGACTAACAGTATTCCCTATAAATTACAGAAAACAGTGCTGAAGAGACAGTGTAAGGAGCATAAATTAGGACATTTAGCCACTGTTCCATTACCTTAGGCTGAAGAGGGAGGAAGAAGAAGAAGGAAGCATAGAGAGGAGAGACTGAGAAAGGAAGAAAGAGGAAAAGAAGGGATGGAAGGAAGGAGGGAAGGAGGAAGAAGAGAAATAATGAAGAGGAGGGTGAAAGAAATAAGGGAGGAAGGAAGGGATTAAGGAAAAATGGAAGGGAAAGAAAGGAAAGGGGGGAGGGAATGAGGAAGGAAAGGAGAATAGAAAAAACTAGTCTTCCAATGAGACTTAAAGGGATTAAAGATCAGGAATCTGTCTGTCCCTCTCTGTCTGCCTGTCTGTCTCTCTTTCTTTCAGAGGGAATAGTAGAGAAAGGAAGGATCCTGAGAGAAGGGGAGATCTAGCCTAAACCTGGAGAGGAGAAAGTTCCTGGTTTATGAGTTCAAATCTCCATGTGAACACAGAATCTTAGAACTGAAAGAGACCTTAGCAGTAATCCAACCTAATTCCTACCCAAGGCATGAATCCCCTCTATAACATTTTCAAGGAGTGGTTTTTGAAGAGGACCAGGGTATCAGGAAGGTGATGCCATGACTTGCAAGTGAATTGGATTTAAGTTAGGGAGGGCTGTGCAAAGTCACCAGCTTCATTTGGGTCCAGGGGCAAGATATAGGTCAGGATGATTGGAGATGACCCTGGATGCAGAGGGAGACCTTGGCCTTTTTAAGTTAAGGTCTTTCCTAGGTCTCAGTTTGGCTGAGGCATCCCACATTCAGTGATTAAGAAATGAGATAGGAAAAAAAAATGGCTTCTTTACCCAGTTTAAAAAAAATCAATCTGGGAGGGGAAAACCTTCAGGGTTTCTGGCCAAGACAGAAACAACTGCTATTTACATTTACTCTGAGCCATTCTGGACCCAAACCATGAACACTAAGAGGGTCTTGGGCTGGGATCTATTGTTGGCCAGTCAATGAGAGCCAGAGTGAATTGGGTTTGATGCATGGTCCTTAAGAAAGAAATATAGCTCTTAAGCCCCAAGATATCTTGGGAGGTTTCAGCAATCAAAATTTATATTCCTTTGGGTAGAGCAGCTGCAGGTAAGGGTATGATACCCTATATGGACAGAGGGGAAGGGAGGGAAGGGAAGGAAAAAAGGAAGAAAGGAATAAAGGAAGGAAGAAAAAAGAGAGGGAGGGAGGAGCTGTGTTGCCCAACTGGAACTGGCCAGTTGAGTCCCCAGTGGGGCAGCTGCTACTACTTGTAGCTTATTGTTTATACCTCATTCTCGAAGAGTACCATGACATCAGGAAGGAGATGTCATGACTTGCAAGTAGATTGGATTTAAAGTGAGGGAGGGCTGTGCAAAGTCACCAGCCTCACTCTCTCCTCCACAGCCATCTGGGTCCAGTGGAAAGATACAGATCAGGACAACTGGAGATGGTCCTGGATTTAGTGGCAGCATTACAGGATGAGATAGAGCCAAATCCAGGGAAGAGAAGAGAAGAGAGGAAGGAAGGAAGGAAGGAAGGAAGGAAGGAAGGAAGGAAGGAAGGAAGGAAGGAAGGAAGGAAGGAAGGAAAGAAGGAAGGGAGGGAGGGAGGGAGGAAGGGAGGAGCTACTTTGCCCAACTAGAATTGGTTAGTTGGGTCCCCAGTGGGGCAGCCCATACTACTCACATCAGGAAGGTGATACCATGAGTTGCAAGTGAATTAGATTTGAGGGAGGGCTATGCAATGTCACTAGCCTCACTCTCTCCTCTAGAGCCATCTGGGTGCAGTGGCAAGATATAAATCAGGACGACTAGAGATGGCTTCCCTATGCCACATGAGTTGTTGCTAAAGAAAATGGCAATGTTCAGCCTGGAGAAGAGACAACTTGAGGCGATATAATAGCTATCTACAAGTATTTCAAGGGCTGTCACACAGAAAAGGGATTATACTTTTTTTTGTTGTTGTTAAGTCATTTTTCAGTTGTGTATGACCCTGCATTTTTTTTTTTTTGGTAGAGATACTGGAGCAGTTTGTCATTTCCTTCTCCAGTTCATTTTACAGATGAAGAACTGTGGCAAACAGAGTTAAGTGACTTGCCTAGGGTCATACAGCTTATGTACTTGTTCTGTCTCAGGCATAACTAGGTACAGTTATAAAGGCCCACTTAAGTCTGTGGATAGAGACCCGCAGAAGGTTCTCGAGCTGAGAAGTGACATAATCATACTTGTGCTTGGGAGAATGTATTTTCCCTGCTGGATAGGGGATGATGATGATGACTTCTAAGGTTTGATCACATCATTGTGAATCCTGAGTACCTTCAATGAAGGCAAACTCACTACTTTGGGAGAAAGTCCATTCCATTGTAAGGCAATTCTAGTAGTGAATATGTTCTTTTTTTTATATTGAATTGAAATCTGCTTCCCTATATCTTTCACTCATTGCTCCCATTTCTGTGCTCTGGGTCCAAGCAGAACAAAGCTAATTTGTCTTTTGTATGAAAACTGTCAAAATTTTAAAGATAAAGATCAGCTCAAAGTTTCCTTCCACTTCTAAATCTTATGATTTTTGTGATCTTAGGTCCCTACCAAGTCCTTTCATAGTTAGGCTGAAAATCCCGAGATCCTTCAACCAGTCTTCATATGACATTGTTTTGAGTTCCTTATCCTAATCAGAATGACAGAATTTTAGAGCTAGGTAGGAACTTGTGAGATTATCTAGACCATACTTCTTGTTTTTATAGGTGGAAAAACTGTGGTTTATAATCCTCGAAACTGTGTCTTTTCCCTTTTTCTTTGTTCCATCTTCCTAGATGAAACCTGCTACATCCTGATAGCTGTCTGGTAAATGAATTATTTTGGGTCTCAGGGGGATTAGGAAAGATAGGGAAAAGACAGGCAGTGTAGTCCAATTTCACAATTAGAGATACAAGTCAGAGGATATGTTTTACTCATGAGAGATTAGGAGAATTTTGCGAAAGGGTAGAGATAGAGTAGTCAGACCTAGTTAAAGGGAGATTTAGGGAATAGATAGTCATGACCAAAGCAGACATGAAGAGTGGGGGAAGCCTGTGGCAAAGTGGAGTTGGGCTGGTCCTAAAGGCAAACTCCTGCGAACTGAGCTGCTAAAGCCAAGGACAAAAATCAGGTGCTTTTCTATCACCCTCCTTTCTTTTTATCTCACCATTGTTTTGCGGCTGTCACATACACCTGCAGCCGGGTTGGAACCAGTGCCGTAGCAGTGAGAACCAAAGTCAAGTGTTTGAAAAGTCAGGAAAAAGTGAATTTCCTTTTCCAGTTTTCTTTGTTGTTTTTGTTGGTTTTCTTTTAAAATTTTAACTTTAAAATTAAATTTTTTTAATTTTATTTTTGTTGTTGTTGAAGTTAATAGAGTTATAAAATAGAGCCAGAGGGGACTATAAGAGATGGCTTCATCTAGCTCCCCATCTTAAGAATGGTAAGGAATGATTATATCAATGTTACATATGATGGAATTGTCAAGACTGAATCACACCTCTCCCCCCGTTGCATCTAATTAGTCATCCGTCCTTTCAGTTCTGCATCTATAGTATCTCTTGTGTCCTTTCCCTTCTGTGTGCTCCTCCTACCCCTACCTTAGTTGAGACCCTCATTAGCTCTTGCCTGGATTCTTACGATAGCCTCCTAATTAATCTTTCTTTTCCAATCCATCCTACATATAGCTTCCAAGATGCTATTCCCAAAGCACAAGTCTGACTATTTCAAACCCTGCTTAGGAGGCTTCATTGGCCCCCTCTTGCTTCTAGGATCAAATATAAACTCTCTGTTTGACAGTTAAGCCCCTTCACAGTTTGACTCCAACCTATCTTTCCTGACTATTCACACATTACTCTCCCTAACTCATTCTAAATTCCAGCCAGACTGGCCTATTTCTTGTTTCCCGTTTATAACTTTCAGTCTCTTCCCTGTGCCTTGCATATATAGGCTCTCCTTCATACCTGCAATGCGTTTCCTCATCACTTGTGTCTCCCAGAGTCCCTGGCTTCCTGTGAAGCATGGTTGCTACAGGAGGCCTGTTATTCATAATGTTGGTGCTCTCCCCGCTGAAATCCCTGGTATAGTGTTGAATGTTTGTGGTAGGCATTTGACAAATATTTGTGGAATTGAATAGATAGACAGCAGCCCTCCAAGTGATTCAGCTGCTATTTAGGAAAGTACTGGGAATCCGTGTGAAGCCCATCAAAGTCACCGAATTAGCATCATAGAACTATTCACCTTTTGATGTAAAAGGAATCTTAAGGTCCTTCAAATGCACCTTGTACCATTTTACTCTATTTCGTGGATGAGGAAACTGAATTACAGAGAAGTTAAGTGTTAAACAATGAAAAGTTAAGTAGCAGATAAAGAATTAAAGTCTAGCTTTTCTGATGCCAAATCTCATGTTCTTGTGGAGACCCTGTAATAGACCATCATCAACACATGCCTGGGCTATTGTAATAATCTTCTGGTTGGTCTCTTGGAGACATCTCCCCTGCTTTGAGTCCATTCTCCATTCAGCTGTCACAAATCATCTTCCCAAAGCACAGAACTGAGCATGACACTCTCTTATTCAATAAACTTCAGTGACTCCCTATCACTTCTAGGATCAAATATAAAAATTTCTATTTGGCATTCAAAGTCCTTCGTGACCTTCACTCCACTTCTGGTCTTCTTACACCTTTTCCACTTCCACCTTCAATCCAATGACCCTGGCCTCCTTGCTGTGCCTTGAACAAGTTACTCCATCTATCCACTTTAGGCATTTTCACTAGCTGTTCCCTGTGCCTGGAATGTTCTCCATCCTCATCTCTGCCTCCTAGCTTCTTTCAAGTGCCATCCAAAATCTTATCTTCTATAGGAAGCCTTTCTTGATCGATTCAGACATGACTGACATGATTGAACAGTAACATAATTCTAGTGCCTTTCCTCTCTTGATTGTTTCTAATTCATTCTGTATATACTTTGTTTGTAATGGGTTTTTTCCATGCTGTCTCCCCATTAGATTGTGGCCTTCTTAAAGGCAGGGACTTGTTTTTTGCATTCCTAGTGCTTAGCATGGTACCTAGTACATAATAGGTTCTTAATAAATGTTTATTATATGACAATGATTTGTGTGATTGATGTGTCTGACTGTGGCTGATCCTGTGATTTTGGATTAACATTCAAATCAGATACTTAATTTAAATCAAACCTAGCTTCAGAAGTTTACCATGGTATCTTCAGTATGTGATGCTTGGCAAGACAAATGGTCTGGGCACACCTCTTTGCTGATATTCTTTCCCCATTGACTGGAAAGGAATGTTCAGGGCCAGCCTTCTAAGTGCTGAGGTTGAATCTTCATTTTACCCCTCTTTCTCTTCTCATCCATGAGTAGGCAAACACTTTTGTTGCCACATCCCTGCTATTCATCCTGAGCTCTCAGGATTCTGCCTTGGGAAAATTGAAGTTCATTCCAAATCAGGTATCCATAAGCTGCCGTGGCCAGAGCAGATAATCATATTTTTCACACCTCTTCCCATAACAAAGTCAAGTGTTTGAAGTCCTTTGCTGAAACCACAGGGATTACATTTCTGCTTTGGAATGGAATGAGGCAGAAAACACAGAGAGATGCACAAGAGATGGTGAGCCTGGAGGGAAGTAAAAATAGTAGTCCTTAGTTGAGTGTAGCAGATTCAAGCTCATTTTAGAAAAAGGTAAGGCTAGATTCAAAGTCCAGAACCACAGCGAAGATGACCCTCATTCAGAAGCATTGTAGGGTAGGTAGGGCTTGAATGAAAGGTGGGTGGGTCGTTGGAAAGTAGGTCTTGGGGAAATGTGGAGAGAGATATGAATTGGGACCTTCATACTAGCTCTTCTTGGCACAGACTGATCCTTCTTTTCAGCAATATTTTGACCATCTCTTTGTGTCATTACTTGCTGCTATTCTGGAAAAAAAATACTGAATACCAATATTTAATATTTAATTTTGTTTTATTGCAAAGAAGATTATTCAAAATTCATTTAAGTTTGACCTCAAACTATCGTTACCTACATTGGTCTCGTAAACATTTTTAAAAGAATGATTTTATGGAGCCTTAGGAAAGGAAATAAGGATTACTAAAAGTAGGCAGGGCTTCACCTGTAATAAATAGCTTATGTTTGTTACTTCCTTTTTAGATAGGGTAACCAGTCTCTTAGATTAGGGGAATGCTGCAGACACATACTTAGATTTCCATAAATCACTTACCTCATAGAAAAGGTGAAGAAATATAAGCTAGACTATAGTATGGCTAGATAGAACCAGAACTAGTTGAATCATTAGGCCTAAAGAGCAGTGCATTAACCTTGAAGAAAAAATATAGTGGAGTGGCCCTGCTAAGTGTCCATAGGTCTGGCTCATGTTTGTCAAATACACATGAGGTGAACCTGGGGAGAGGTGGCTTAAATTTTTAGATGATAGAGTTTGGATCCAAGAAATTATTGAAAGTCTGCGGCGATAAAATATGATGATATTTAAGTGTTAAAGTTCTACACGGAGGTTCAAAAATTAACTTCAAAAGTGTAAGACGGAAAAGGCATTAACAGAACCCGTGACAATGATCTGGAGATTTTGGTGGACTTCAAGCTCCATATGAGTTAGCAGTGTGACATGTTATCCAAGGCTGAATTATGAAAGGGATAGCATCCATAATGAGGCAGGTAATCAATTGATTATCCTGATCAGACCATAGCAGGTATACTGTATTCAGTGATGGGCATCAAATTTTAGGAAGGCTGTTGCCCCGCCAGAATGATGTAGAGCTTGCCATCTTAAAATTGCCTGTTAAAAACTGGAAATGTTTTGTCCAATTAAGAGACTGCTTAGATAAGACATGATAATTGTCTTCAAATATAATACAGAAAAGGAATTAGATTTGTGCATGCATTCCAAAGACACAGAAATGGATGGAATGGATGGAAGTTGCAGAGAAGTGTACTTAGATTTTGTGTAAAAAGAAATAACAAAAAACAAACATTATTTCCTAACATTTAGAGCTATCCAAGTAATCAGAACCAGAAAACTATACTCAATTATGACAACAGTGTAAATGGAAAGAACAACAATAATTTAAAACTGAATTCTGTGTAATTATAATAATCATCAAACTTGACCCTGAAGAAGAAAGATGAGAAAACACCTTACTTGTCATTTGCAGAGATGGGGATGGGGGAAGGGCTCTACAGATGTGCAACACTGTATATAGTATCAATATTTTTGGTGTAATGGTTAGTTTTGCTGGTGCCTTCTTCCCTATTTTTTTTTTTTTATTCTTTTTATTATCAGGGCCTGGGGGTGGTAGCAGCAAGGTATTTGTTGGGAAATGACAGCGATGTGTAGAAACAAACAATAGCAATAAAGGTAATAAATCAGAGTTATCAAAATGTGGAATAGGGTAGCTCAAGAGGTGATTTATTCATCTTAAGTCTTCAAGAAGAAGCTAGGTAACCACTCTCTAGGGGTATCTCTTGTAGAAGGGATACTTAGCCATGTATGGGTTAGATTAGATAGATTCTCTTTCTGTTCTGAGATTCTATGATTTTCTCCCCTCGGCTATCTTTGTACTTTATCGATACCATTTAGTCTAGTATTAATGATGATCAGTTCCTTTTTCCTGTGTCTTGTCTTCCTAACTAGATGGTGTAGAAGAAGAAAAAACATTTTCTCGTTATATAAAAACACAGTCCTAGAATATGGCTGGACGCACAATAGACATTCAATAAATGCTGGTGGGCTATATGATCGCTCTTATTATTCCTTGGAATCATTCTGCTCACAAGGCCCATGAATGGCCTGTGGGCCCTTGGTAGTTTGCTACTTTAGGGCTCAAAAACAAAATAAAATCAACAGCAATGGTAACTGCTCTTTCCTCCCTCTTCACATTTCTGGCCAGCCTTCCCTAGAGGAGAAAAGTGATTTGAAGCCTAATGCTGCCCTCAGTGTGGTAGTGGCCTCAGAATAGGTCAGCACATCCCACCCAGCACATTCTGTTACAGCTCTCTGAAGTGGGACACAAATCATTTCCCAGGAAACTTGTTGACCTTCCAGGGGTGATGGACTCAGACATTTTCTGTCACAAAACCAGAATGATCGGGATTGAAGCATCTGCCATCAATATGAGAGGCCAAGTCTCAGTGACAGCCAGGGCCTGAAGTGTGATCTCTGCTAGAATGGAGGAATCCTCCTGCAGGCACTTGTATGGGGAAATCTCTAAAGCTCTAGGAGACCTTGTCATTGTAAAAACAAACCCAGTCATCATGGTTTTAATGGAGAGAAATGGATGGGGATCAAAGGAGAGGCTGTGTATATACTTTGTAGATTGAAAAGGAAGATTGGAAAGGACTTTTAACATTATAAAAGACTATTGGGGAAATCATACAAATCGACATTTGTTTGTTTTAATCCCTTCCCTTCAGTTAGAATCACCTCATCCAACCAGAGTCCTCACTCTACTCCGGGTGTACGTACTGCCTTTGTTCCTAGAAGGGTCTGGATTAGAGAGCAGGATAATTCTGATAAAGAGAAATGGCCCTATCTTCGAAGAATAGGTAATCCCAAACTCAGAGTGGACCAAAACCTTTAGGCTGAAGCCCTATTCTTTCCCAGAAGTCCTAGTTTTAGATAAGAACAACACCTAGACATTTTGGGTGGGTGAAGCTGCTTCCTCTTCCACCAGGAAATGGAGCATCCTCTAATCCATGATGTAGCAGGAAGAACAGTGGAATCTGATGACGTGGATTGTGGTATTAGTTGTGCTATTTGTTACCTGTGTAATCTTGATGTCCTCTTGGAGGATGAGGAGGTTGTTGGACTAATTGATCTCTAAGTTTCCATCCAACTCTAGATCTGATTATCATGGGAATGACTTTGGGTTTTTTCAGGTCTAGAATTAGTCACTTCAGAAATGGAGGCATGTGTGATGTGGTACAAAGGGCACTAGATTTGGAATCAGAGGACCTGGATTCAAATACTGGTTCTGCTACTTACTACCTGAATGACTTTCTTTTTGCTTTATCAGCCAGTTTCCTCTATAAAATGGAGGGGACATCTAAATAGATGATTTCTAAGGTGCCTCCTAGCTCTAGAGTTCTCTGAATCTTTGAAGAAAAAGATATCAGCTTCTATGGTAAAATGAACAGTTGCCTTCCGACCTTTTCCAAGTGATAAACTCTTGTGGGAGCTCTCCTTGATGCTGTCTTGAACCTGGATTGAGGGTATTTTGTGTGACAGATCTATTTTGCTTCCTGCATGTTCACCAAATCTATAGCTCATACTCTCTTTTATTCTATCATGCTCTACTATTCCCAGTTACTGGGTCCAGTCTTCTATTATGTGCTGTGGGTTTTCCAGCTGTTAATCAAACTTACCATGCCCTTCCTCATGACAGACCATGTGAATTAGAATCAGGCAACCTGGTTTTGAATCCCAGTTCTTCCACTTATTTTCTTGTAATCTTGGGATAGTTTTATCCCATCTCCAAACTTTAGTTTCTTCATTTGAAAAATGAGGGTTTCGCATCATTTGATCTCTAAAATCCTTTATGATTTTAAAATCCCATGTCAAACTTCTTTCCTTGAATCTTGGTTCTATAACTTGCTTTGGGCAAATCATGTAACTTCTTTGGACCTCATTTTTCTCATCTATAAAGTGAAAAGTGATTGGAGTAGATTATTTTTAGGTCCTTTCCAGCTTTAAATCTATGATCCTATGATCCCTTCTCTTAAGAAAATACTTGGGCCTGTGAATGGATTATTGCTTTTCGTTGATCTATGTGGCAAAATAAATTCTGACTTCTGAAATTCATTTTCTAGAAAACTTGCAGAAGATGTAGCAGACTGGTTTGAGTTGGTCACAAAACTTGGTATGGCTCTTCATACCTCACTATTAGGATCCACATTATTAAAAAGTCCACTAGCATACCATTGTGTTCTACAGTAAAAGCCTTGAACCAGTGTATATTAGCAAAAGGGAATGGTAATCAGACAGTTAAATGATTACAAAAATGGAGCAGGATTGAACCTTTTAAGCTTAAAGGTGAGAAGGGGGTTAATTTTCTACCATTTCTCAGTTTTAATGCATTTTTGTCTCCCACACTAATCCATTTTAGGCTATTTGCTATTCCTGTTGCTACATTTATCTATGGGAAAGGAGAGCAGTGTGTTATTAATGCTTTGTGTAATCACTGACTGATAGCCCTATGCTGTCAGGGGTTGACATTCTGAGTGTTGGATAATTTCATTATCAGCCCATTTCTCCTGTCATTGAAGGCTGGCACTTATGACAAGGTATACTGTATGTCTAATGACTCAGGATGATCTGGGATTCCTAGGAATCCTCCTGTCATTACAAAAGACTAAGTATTTATTGGAGGAATCCCAAGCTGCCATTCCTTGAAAATGAAACCATTTTTTTCTTTTCTGCTTTCTTTCCTTCTTGCCCCTTCCCTACACCTAGTGTTTCCTGTGGCACAAAGTCAAACAAAAATGGAAAGGGAGCAGTTGATAGTAAGGGTAGCACTTCTTCAAAATGGAAGCATTGATGACTAATGATAGCACCAGAGTTAAATTTTTGACAAATAAGAATGAAGAGACTTTTCAGATAAAATTTTACATTCATGAGGCTCTGATGTCCCTTAGATGGAAAATTCAAGATCATGATCCAACCATTCACTTCGATGCTTCAGACAGCATGGTACAGTTGAAAGAACCCTCACATTGGAGTTACATTATCTGAATTCAAATCCTGTTCTCTGCCACTCTGTGACTCCAGGAAAGTCACTTAATTTCTCTGGGCTTCAGTTTTCTTATATGGAAAAGGAGGGATTTGGCCTAGATGACCTTTCCAATTCTAGATCTATGAACCTAAGTTCTATGCCCTTATGTTCTTTTAACCCAGTATTGGCCAGGTTGGTTGTTTAGAGAAAGTTACTCTATGTGAAGATGGAATGTAGGGTTAACTCTTTAAGAGGATGGATTGGAGGACCTCTAAAGTCCTATCCAGCCCTAGGTTTATATAAATAGTGAGGGGGATACTATCCATGTGTGTACTAGGTCACTGGGTAGATTCATTTGTTCACTAATCTGCTTTATGTAGAGCCCTAAACCAAAGAACACTGACTCACCAGGGGTGAGCTTTGGGAGTTGTACAGAGCTTAAAGGATGCATAATTCTTTAAATTCTCAGAAGCAGCTATGTGGTACAGTGGATAGAGAAGTGGAATAGGAGTCAGGAAGACCTAAGTTCAAATCTAGGCATTTACTATTTGTGTGACCCTGGGTAAGTCATGTAAGTACTATCTGCCTCAGTTTCCTCATCTGCAAAATGAGGATAATAATAACAACTACCTGCTAAGGTTGTGAGGATTAAATGAGATAATATTTGTAAAACGCTTTGCAAATGTTAAAACTTTAAGCTTTAGGGGCAGCCAAGTGGTGCAGTGGATAGAGCACTGGCCCTGGAGTCAGGAGGACTTGAGTTCAAATCTGGCCTCAGACACTTGACACTAGCTGTGTGAACCTGGAAAAGTCACTTAACCCCATTGCCTAGCAAAAACAAAAACAAAAAACCTTTAAGGTTTAAACCTTGACTTGCCTGGGGTCATCCAGTAGTAAGTTGCAGACAAAAGGTCATATATGCATATTGGCTATTATTATCTCTGCCTTTATGAGCTTCTAATCTGTTAACCAGCTTAGGCTCCAGCATTTTTCCTGGATAATTCACATAGGACAATTGATGGCTTTTACTTGTTCCACTAACCATTCCCCTCCATCTCTGCCTGTCAAAATGCTGCCCATCTTTCAAGACCAAATTGAAACGCCACCTCCCCCATGAAATCTTGCTCAATCACTTTAGAGTGCAATAGTTGATCTCTCACTGAGACCTCCGTAAGACCATGCCTCTCTCAGGAGGTTCTTCACACATTGGTCAATATTGTCACTATTTGTGTACGTGGTCAGCTAGGTGGCACAGTAGATAGAGTGCTGGGTCTGAAGTCAGGAAGACCCCTCTTCCTGAGTTCAAATCTGGCCTCAGACACTTACTAGCAGTGTGACATGGGCAAGTCACTTAACCCTGTTTGCCTCAGTTTCCTTATGTGTAAAATGAGATGGAGAAGGAAATGGAAAACTACTCCAAGATCTTTGCCAAGAAAACCCCAAACGGGGTCATGAAGAGTCAGACATGACTGAAAAATGACTGAACAACAACAAAAATTTGTGTACATGCTTCGTAGAGGATAGAGAGTATGGGGTATTCACTTTTGTGTTTCCCCTAGTGTCTCACACAGCATCATGAACCTAGGAGAATGAATGAATCATGAAGCTCAGCCAAAATGAACTATTTTCTACTAAAAGTGTCCAATCAGTGATAATGGGCATGAGACCATAATCTGCTGTTAACATCATTGTCTGATAGCTGAGAAAAATTTCATCTACAATCTTGGGTTTTTTAGGTTGGACTACAGAAAGAGCTGAGGAAAAAACTGGGGGTGGGAGTTGGGCGGGGGGCAGGAGCGGTCTTGATTGGATTTAAAGAAGGCAGCTTTAGCTTACATTTAGATTGTGTAATGATTTTCACTGCCACTGCAATGGAAGGCAAGGGAAAAGTAGGGATTCTATTTTTTTAATTTGGAAATTTAACCACTTTTAAGTGAGCTAAGTTTAAGTACTGATGATAATAGAACTTGCCTTGTGTTTTTGAAAGGTCTTTGTTTCTCAGATATTAATATGGGAACTGTGTTTTCTAAGAGCTACTCCCCATTGTCAGTTTATGGCTTATTTTTCATGTATTCTCTTTCCATTTTATTGTATTCTAAGGCATTTACAATATTTTGGTGACTCACTCTTCCTGGTAATTTGATGTAGGATTAGAATATCTTTTGTCTCTCTGTACTTTATAGTTGGCTTTAGGCATCACTGCACTATCACTGAGTGATGAGCAATTCTGTACTTACCTATGGTGAATTGGAAAAGTGGAAGAGCTGAATGGTCTTCCTAATGCTAAGGGATGTAGGTGTTGCAGGAAGAGGTTATTATTATAAGGTGATAGGCACAGAAAGTCTATAAATTCTCAAGTTCAGAGCATGTGGTATATTGTAAAAAGTACTCGATTAGGAGTCAGATAATTCATCTGAAAAAGGACCGAGGAGTTTAGTGAACTTGGAGCTCAGTATGAATCAGTAGCATGAGATGGGATCCAAGAAAGCTAACATGGTTTTGGGTTATATTGGGAGACATAACTCCAGAAGAAGTGATAGCGTCACTGTCCCTTACCATGGTCAGTCCACATCTGAAATACTGTGTTCAGTTCTCCATGCCACATTTTATGTAGGGACATTGATATAAACTGGAGAATGTCCAGAGGAAGAAGTCAATCAAGATGGTGGAGGTTCTCAAGTTCATATCACATGAGTATCTGGTGAAAGAGCTACAGATCTTTGGTCTAGGGAAGAGAGGATTTGGAGGAGGGAGAATGGGGAGACAACTTTCCAAGTGTGATAATTGTCTCAAATATTCATGACATGTTGAAGAGGGATTAGAGTTGTTTTTGGAAGGCAGAACTTGGAACAAATTGAAAGAGGCAAATTTTGATTTTATGTAAAGAAAAACTCCCTAACAATTGGAAATATCCAGTCAATCAATCAACCAATTAGTATTTATTAAACATCTATTATGTGCTGGTCCTTGGGGGTATAAATGTACTCACAAGGAACTTACACTCTACTGGGAGTGGCAACAAATACATATATAAATATACATAGAATAAATACAAATTTAATGGGCTGTTTGTATGTTGCTCATTATTGACATTCTTTGAATAAAGGCTAGATGATCGTTTGTCATATGTGTTGAAAAAGAGACTCTTGATTATGTATGGATTGGACTAGATAGACTAGACAGGGTAGCTACGTGGTTCAGGGGATGGAGCTCAGGACTTAGAGCCATGAAGATCTGGGTTTGAATCCTGCCTCAGACACTTGCTAACATTATGATCCTTGGGAAAGTTATTTAACCTTTATGTTTCCACATAAAATAGGGATAATAGTACCTGCCTTATCAGGTTGTTGTGAGGATCAAATGAATTAGCATCTGTAAAGCACTGCTTAAATCTTAACGCATAGGAATGCTAACTATTATTACCAGAGTAGGGCAGCTTGGTGGTACAGTGGATAGAGTACCAGGCCTGGAGTCAGGAAGACTCATCTTCCTGAGTTCACATCTGACCTCAGGAACTTACTAGCTCTGTGTGACCCTGAGCAAGTCACTTAACCCTGTTTGCCTTAGTTGCCTCATCTGTAAAATGAGCTGGAGAAGGAAATGGCAAACCACTGCAGGATCTTTGCCTAAATAGGGTCACAAAGAGTTGGACATGACTAAAAATGATTGAGCAACAAAAACATTATTATGAGAAGATGGTCACTGAGGCCCCATCTGACTCGGAAATCCTGTGATTCTGTTTCAAATCCTGGTTCTGTCACTAGGTCTGAGGCATTAGATACCTATCTAGCCCTCAGTTTCCTCATCTGTAAAATAAATATGCTAATTATTGCACTATCTTCCTCACAGTATTGCTAGGATCAGATGAGGTAATGAGTATAGGACACTTTGGGGAACTCCATAACAAAATGAGCTGTTATTATCAACTTAGATAAAAAATAGAAGGTGACAATAAAGAAGGTAGTGAAAACTCAAAGCTGTGGCTCTCGTGTTGTTGCAAAGTTGTTTTTTTTTTTTTGGAGGGGGGCGGGTGAGAAGGGAGTGCCATTTACTTACTGATGTTCTGTAATGCTATTTCCATTCCCATTCTGTTCATTTTAATCTCTAGTAGTCTCTACCATCCAGTATCTCGGCTACTTTTCAGTCTCTTATGCATCACTGGAGAAAAGAGAGTTAAGTGGTACAGTGGTTAGAGGACCCACCTGGAATCAGGAAGACCTGAGTTTAAGTCCATCCTCTTACACTTATTAGCTTTGAGTCCCTGGGCAAGTCACAATGTCTCTTTGTGTCAGTTTCATTTATAAAATGGAGATAATGTGAACACCTACCTTCCAGGGTGGTTGTGAATATCAAGTGAGATAATAATGGTGAAGTCATAGGCTTAGTACAGTTTCTGGCACATTGTAAGTGTTATAGAAATAGTAGCTATCATCACCACCACCACCACCACCATCATCATCATCATCATCATCATCATCATCATTATTTCACCACAGATTGACCGCGTACAATCTTGCTTGGACCCTCAATATTGCTCAATATTTCTTCTTTTCTGCTTTTGTTACCTCTTTGTCACATTCTCCACAGTGACTATTTTAGAGCTTTGCTTCTTCTCAGCACCCAATCACCCCTCAAATCCACATTTGCTACAGATGACTAAGCTTCCTATTTTACATAGAAGATTGAGTTCCTCCTGACTTGAACTCCCTTAATTCTTCTCTTCCATTCTTCATATCTTCTTAACATCTCCATTCTCTCTCTTTTCCTGTCCTCTGTTCACACAAGTGACTTCAGATTATTTTTCGATATGGCTGACCTCTTTTTCCTATGTCACTCTCCTGTTTTCTGTAAGACCTTGCCTCAGCAAGGACCTCCCCAACCACTATGCATATTGGATCTCTCCCTTCCCTCCCTTCCCTATGGTACTTTTCTGTCTGCCTCCTTCTTAAGTTTTCCCAATGCTAAAAAAAAAGTGTTCTCTTGATTCTTCTACTCCATTTAGCATCAAATCACTTTCTTCCTATTCTTTTAGCAAAAGCCTTTCTCAGTAAAAGATGTTTATATCCCATGCTTCTACTTCCACACTAATCACTTTCCTCAACCATTTGAAATCTGGCTTCTGCCTCTGACACTCTAGCAAAGCTGGTCTAAGAACATTGGCTTTCTAATCCCCAAGTTGATTGGCCTTTGATCAATCCTCTCCTTGACTTACTGGATATCATTTTTCTTAGCTTCAGAGATATCACATTCTCTTGGTTCTCCCCTTTATCCTCTAACATTTTGTCCTACTTTATCCTCTTTTCTTTAGACTTTCTCTTGGCAATCTCATTTTTACAGTTTCAACAGTTGCCACTGTGAAGGCAGCTTCCAAATTTGTAATCCCAATCCTGACTTCTCTTCTAAGCTTTAGACCCATATTGCCATTTGCCTATAAGACATCAATATTTTTTGAAGCATCAACATTTGAATTTCTCTATAATACTCAGTGCATATCTCCAACTAACCTATTTTTCTCTCTTAAATCCTGTATTTCCTGTTGACTTCATATTTAGCATCTATGATACCACAATTCCATTGTTTAAAACTTTTGAGTTATCTTTGAGTCTTTCCTCTCCTTTACCTTCCATGCCATTTTCTTGTAGATCGTACTTCCACATCTCTTGAATCCATAACATAAGGAAAGGTTCAGACCCTATAATAAAATGATTTGAAGCAAAAGTATGGACAGGGACAACAGGGGAAGGTTACAGCCAGGGTACTTAGTGGGCTGGTCTTTTGGCTGCAGCAAGAGAAGTGAAGGAGGTCAGTGATGGTCTTTCAGAAAAGCGTGGCAAGCCTTGTACCATCAAGCTCTCCATTATTCTTCTAGAGGTTTCAGGATGACAAGGACTTTGACACCAGGGCAGATCACTGAGGTGGCTGAAGGTCAGGGGTTTTATAGGAAGGCAAATCTGGTAGATTACTAATGTCATAGAGAGGGAAATGCTAGCCATGGCTCTAGAGGACAGAGGTAGAAAACATAAGCATGGGTATGGAAGTTTGCAGCAAAGATCAGAAATAGTAGGGGTGGGGGTGGGGAGCTCCTAAAGCAGAGGCAGCCTGCTGCAGGTAAACCTTAAGCATCCTAAGAGAGCCATTTAGGATGCTTCCCCCCAAGCACGAATCTCATAACCTACACCTGGATTCAAGTCTTATTTTACGTCAACAACGATTCAAAGTCATAGCTCCCTAATAAATTTTCTTTTACTAGAGCGAACTAGAGTGCACATTGATTTAAAGCAAAAGGCAGTTGGGAGACTTAGAGAAATATTCACTTGTTGATTCTCTAGAGAACTGCTGATGCCATCTGCTGGTCTAGGAGGAAATGTCACACACCAAGACAGGAAATGCTCTGGCTACTGAGCTGTAAGCTGTCGGGGACATTTGCTGTGTGCCTTCTCCACTATTTTGGCTCTTATTCGTCCTTCTGATTTCTTTATTAGTGTTGGTGGCACCATCATTCTTCATGGAATGATAATTTGTACGTTGTCTCTTCTGGGTGCTCACAGGCCAGGGTTATTTCACCTCTTTTGTGAAACAGACATAAAGTTGCACCTATCCATCCATACGCTAGTCTATCATTTTAACTGCTTCCTGCCTCAGCAATTAATCTCCCACACCTGCCTATTGTTTGCATTGGGGGGAGAAAATTCCTTTAAACTCTCATCATATCCTTGGCAACAGTAACATCAGGTTGCCTTGTATCTTCACTACTATATCAAGGTAAGACTAGAAGATTGATGGAGGTGGCAACCTTTTGTCCTGCATTTCTGTGGTTGTAGCCAAATCATTGTATTGTCTGTAGGAGTAGCATCTAGGAAATGAAAATATAAACAACATGTTAGTTCCCACTTCAGATCAAGTTTGATTACTGAGGTCAGTAGGTGTCACCACAGTTGCATCACAAAGTAGAATTCAGGAACTGGGCATCAAGACCAATAGATTGGGCCTGTAACTGACCTGCCTGCCTTTGATTTTATTTTAGCTTGGTCATTCCTTAGCACTAAGAGTTAGGGTCCAGACAGGAGATATTCATCACTATACCAGGTGTCTGTAGCTAGACTTGGCATAGGAAAAAGAGGGAAGGACCCCAGGTTCATTGGGTTCAGGCACAGAACCTTGGAGTATGAATTATCTGTGACTGAGGCTATGCAACTCTGATATTTTAGGATAAAATCTAAGATTTGGGCTATGGAAAGCTTAGCAGTCTTTCGGTTTGACTAGGAGAATGAAAGAGCTTGGATTTTAAAATTAAAAAAAAATTTTAAGTTCTAGGGGTAAATCTGATTGTCTTTGACTAGTCCTTGACTTACTGGACTCTTGGAGTTTATGGGCTAGATTTTTTTTTTTCTTAAGGACTTTGCCTTAAGCCCAAATCACTCTGGTTCTCATTGTTTGTTCAACAATAGGTCCCAGGCTAAGCCTCCCTGGATCATTGTCTTTCTCTGTCTCCTCTGCTGGATCTTCTTGCAGATCACACCTGCTAATTGTAGATACCCTCAGCCTTTTGTCTTCTCCCTCTGTACTACTTCACTTGGAGATCTCATCACCTCCAATGAATCTAATTACCATCTCTATGCTGATGGTACTCAAATCTACCCATCCTATCCCAGCCTTTCTGATGACTTCCAAACTCACAACTGCCTTTCAGACATCTTAAACTGGAAGTCCAGTAGCCATCTTAAACTCAATATGACCAAAATGGAACTCATTATCTTTCTTCCTAAAATCTCCTCTTCTCCTACCTTTTTCTATTACTGTAGAGAGCAGCACCACTCTCCCAATCCCTCAGGCTCACTAACTAGGAGTCATCCTGGATTTCTCATTACTTCTTACTCTTGTATCAAATCTGTTGCTAAGGCCTATCAATTTCACCTTTGTAACATCCCTCACATATTCCCCCTTCTCTCCTTTGACACTGTCACCATTCTAGTGCAAGTCCTCATCACCTCACACCTGGACTATTCCAATAGTCTGCTGGTGGGTCTATCTGCCTCAAGTCTTTGCCAACTCCAATCCATCCTTCATTCAGCTACTAAAGAGATTTTCCTAAAGCACAAGTCTGACTATGTCACCTCCTTCCCTTCCCACTCAGTAAACTCTTGTGGCTTCCAGGATCAAATACAAACTGCTCTGTTTGGCATTTAAAGCCCTTTATGACCTAGGAACCCTTCCCTTTTACAGTCTCCTTACACTTTATTTCCTGATACAAAGTCTTCAGTCCAATGACACTGGCCTCCTGAACTCCATCTCTCTTTTCCAGGTACTTTCTCTGGTTGTCCCCAGTGACTGAAATGCTCTTCCTCTTCTGCTTGGACTATTGACCTCCCTGGCTTTCTTTAATCCAACTAAAGTCCCATCTTCCCAACCTTTCCCAATTCCAGTGTATTCCCTCTGTTAATTATCACCTATTTATCCTGTATGTAACTTTCTTTGTATATTTTGTTTGCATGCTGTCATAGATAGTAAGCTCTTTGAGGGGAGGGACTGTCTTTTGCCTCTTTTTTATCATCAGCACCTAACCTGACACATAGTAGGTGCTTAATAAATGTTTATTGATTGATTGCTGCATTACTCTACAGCTTACTTTACACTCTACATTCCAGCCAAAATGGTCTACTTGGTGTTCCCCATACATGACATTCCATCTTCTCACTCTTTGCCTTTGTACAGTCTTTTCTCTGATCCTGGAATGAGCTCCTTCCTCACCTTTGCCTCATAAAAACCTTCAAGACATAGCTCAAGTTCCACATCCTACGTGAAGCCATTTTCCCTGCCCCCAGTCACTAATACTCTGTTTCCTGGAAATTTATATTTACTTATTTGCATTTATGTTATTTTCTCCCATAAAATGTCAATTCCTTGAGGGCAGGAATGATTTTTTTTTTTAATCTTTGTACCCTCAGCACTCAGTACAGTATCTGGCACATAATTTAGTAAATGCTTATTGAATGAATAAATGAATGTGTATGGTAGATGTGGGGTATCTGGGATCTGGTGTGATTGTGTTGGATCAGAAAAGGGGGAAAGACTTGGAAACATAGGTTGGTACCTTCCAGTCTTTGTCCATGACTTCGTCCTTGGGTGCCCTCAGCATATGGACTGTTTCTGTGTTTTTCTGCAGGAAGAGTGCATGAATTGATTTTGACAGAGTAAATTGCCTTGCTCTGTGTTTTTTTCCCCTTCACTTTCCTTATTTTCTGTTGTCAGAAGAGGGTTCTCAGTCCTCTTAGGGTCAGGAGGGAGGTGTTTTGTACCCTGGTGATAGAGAAAGTATATTAGTCAGGTCTTGTTTGTATGAACATTACGAAAGGATGAGTGAGCCTTTGGTGATCTCTATAGATATCCTCAGGACAGTGCTTTGCGTTCGATAAACATTTATTAAGCACTTCACGTGTGTAAGACACTATGCTAGGCACCGTCAATACCAACAACTGAACAAGTCCCTGCCTTCAAGGTCCTTATTATGAGGAGCTACAATAATACACAGAGAAGCACAATTTAAGGTAACAAATATGTGTACAAGTGATTCAGACACTGAACTCTAGGGAAATTAGAGAAGAGAAAGGACACTCAATTCCAAGGGTTGGAGAGTTGGGGAATTCAGGAATGCTTATATGGAAGAATAGGGACCAGAGCTGAGCCTTGAAGGAAGCATATGATTCTAAAAGGCAGAGATAAGATAACCTGTTTTCTGTTATGGGAGATAGTGTATTGAGTAAACCATCTGATTTAGCTGGAATATAAAATGTATAAAAGGGAATATTGTGGAAAAAAAAGGTAGGAAAGAGAATTTAGAGTCAGATTGTGGAAGGCCTTAAGCATCAAACAATGGAGTTTTCTATTTTATCCTGGAGGCAAGAGGGAGCTATTGAAGATTCCATCTAGACCCTCCCTCCATGACTTTCCAGCAGTAAGCAAATCCTACACTCATCACCCAACCCTTCATTTTGCAACCTATTTACATTGAGTCTGCCATCATCTGGCTCTGTCTGGGCCTTGAGTTTTTATTAAATTGTCTATAATCCCAGTAAGGATCCTGGTAAGACTGGGAAACGGATAAAATCTGTGTTTAATATGTTCCTGTCATCTCTTCTGGCCTTAATTTGGTTTGACCAATCTGGGAAGCCATGGAGTATCTTAGTAATTGAGAAGGGGTGTGGTATAGTGGACAGGGCATGAGATTTGAATTCAGGAAGACTTGGGTTCAAATCTCTCCCTAGACATTTGTAAATTTTTTGATCCTGGGGAAGTCATTTAACCTCATTGGACCTTAGTTTCCTCTTCTGTAAAAAGAAGAAGTTGGACTCAATGGCCATGAAGAACCTCCTCAGTTCTGAATCAATGTTCCTGTGATCTCAGGCAATACATTTAGTCCCTCTGAAGTCCAGCTTTTTTAACTGCAAAGTGAGGATTTAAAAAGTCCCTACCTCACAGGGTTGTTTCAAAGCACAAATGAGCTAATAATTTACATGAAACGCTGCACAAACTTTACAGCTCTATATGAATGCAAGGTACTGTTATTGATCCCAACAAAAGAAGAACAGTGAAGCGTTGGTTATTGATATTGGGAAATGACTCCATCTCCTGACTTGGGGTATGTTCTTTGCTTATTTCTCATTCCTGGAGTGCTCTTCCTCTTCTTTTCCTCTATCTCTTGGCTTCCTGCACATCTTAGCTAAATTTTCAGCTACTACAAGAAGCTTTTTCTGGTTTTCCTTAATCTTAATGCCTTTCCCCAGTGATTATCTCCGATTTATTTTGTATGTATCTTGTTTTTACATGTTCTCTCCCCCATTAGACTGAATTTCAGGAGGTCAGGGACTGGTTTATTTGTTCATTTTTTTTTGCCTTACTTTGTATCCTCAGTGCTTAGCACAGTGCCTGGTACATAGCAGGCTCTTGATAAATGCTTCTTGACTTGGCTTGATTTTGCATTCCTGGTGCCTGGATTATGCTCTATTACCCATTTGGAATTATCACCTAACTTCAAGGAGTTATCACATGTAGAAACCTGAAGAGATCTTAGAAATCATGTTCCAGCCTCCTTATTTTCAGATGAGGAATCTGGGACCAGAATGGAGACTGACTTACCCTATATCACATGGGACAGAACAGAGAGTAGAACCCAGTTCTTCTCCCTCCAAGGACAGTTGCATACCATTACATGATGCTTCATCTCAAAGATGCTTATGAATTCTAGGCATTGTCCTGTCTAGTATCCTGGATCCTCATTGATTTCAATTTTGGTCAAGGCTTTTATTTAACTCTTCTCTAGTTTAGAATGCACCCTGAAATATCTCCCCTTAAGCTCTCCTGGGCCTCTTTATTCTTCATTTACTCAGTAGAAGAAAGCCTGTACTATACCTGCTTTCAGCCTTGATTGAATCCAAGGAGTAGAGCATAGTATAGATTAAAAGGAAAAAAAATGAAAAAGAGAAAAATCAACCATGGTTTAAATCAGTCTCAGATAGACTGGAGTTTAAGGTTCCTTGAGGAATGGGGGGACAATTCTTCACAAAGTGGGGGGCCTCCATCCCCATCTCTCCCTGATTTTATTGGACACTAGGTTAGCTTTTATAGCTGGACTGTTTGAATTTGAGGGCCACAGCATAGAAGTTAAAATAATTCTATGACTTCCAATGCTTGCCACTTTCCTGGTTTGTAAGAGACAGATTTATAGCCAATATTCTGTAGAATGTGAGGCATGATGGGACTGGTCTGATGTGAATGGAGGCTCTATAATTCAACATTGAAAGCAGAGATGAGTGAGGACTATAAGCCTTGTCTTTCCAGCCATGGGGAATGAATTTCTGTGCTACATTCTGTGACCTTTACAATGTATTTAAATATATGGTATGGTGTTCAAGGCAGCAGACTATACAGCATAGACTTTGTGAAAGAAAGGCAAGGGGAAGAAGTTCAGTAAAGCCACAGGCTGCCTTTAGGGAAGACAGGCTTGTCTTTGAACCAGAGGGGAAGAACTTGAGTAAATATTTTCCAAGCAGATACCAATTGTTCTGGCATTCTTGGAGCTAAGACTCTGGAATTCATAGAGTATGTTTCTGTAGATACAGGGCAGGGCCACATTTTGAGGTGTCATGGAGAGCATGGGTAGAATTCTGGAAAAGAATAGCAGATTGGGCTGGGAAGGTATGAACTCTTTTGGACTTTAAACAGGGCTTTCTGTGAGACTTTGTGAGAGATTACCCTGGCTTTCCTCATCCCTACAATAGGGAGGACACTTACTATCATGACCTTAGTTAATAATTTATCTCCATGCCTTAGCTCCTGTGGGGAGAGGAAGTGGACTTTAAAGGAAGAAGATTGAAAAAGAGGTACTAAATTATCTGAGGAATCAGCCCCTGTCTTCCACATACATAAAAGACAGTAGCTGAGACCCTTATCTTTCCATAAAGTGGAGTATCCTTGTCATTCAGAAAGGGATAGCTAAGTGGTACAGAGGATAGAGCATCAGGCTTGAAGTTAGGAAGATCTGAGCTCAAATCCAGCCTCAGACACTTACTGTAGGACTCTGGACAAGTCACTTTACCTCTATTTGCCTCAGTTCCTCATCTGTAAAATGGGAACATACTGGAGAAGGAAATGGAAAACCATTTCAGTATCTTTGCCAAGAATGCCCATGGGCAAAAGTCCATACAGTCCCATAGAGTCAGACATGACTGAATGACTGAACAAAAATAACAATATGCCAGACACTGTGGTAAGCACTAGGGATGTAAAGAAAGGGAAAAAATGCCCCAGTCCCTACTACCAAGAAATGCACTGTCTAATGGGGGATCAGGATCTGCCTTACTGGGCCCTCTGTCTTTTAATAGTTAGAAGGCCTGTCTTAGGGACTGGACTGTTAGGGAAGACCTGTACTGCCTAAGCATGAACTCATGAGTTTAAAGCTTATTAGTCATTTAGTTTAACCTTTTATTTCACAGGTGAGGTCACTGAGGCCAAGAGGGGTTAAATGACTTGTCCATGGTTAAATAGTAAGTGGCCAAGCTAGGATTTAAACCAGACTATCTTCTTCCAAATTCAACTCTCTTTCCACTTCACTATGATAGCTCTCTCCAAACCTGTAAAAACAGAAAGGTACCTCCTGTCTGAGCCATAAGAGGTCTTTGTCATTATCTCCCTTCTGGTCTCTGAACCCGTTCCTGGACTTGCCCACCCCAAACTAGCACAACTAGCTGGTTCCAAGGCTCCCAAGAAACAGAAAGAACAGGAAGAAGCTTAGACTTTCTGTAGTCATGTGAAAAAATGCTCCAAATCACCAGTAATTAGGGAAATGCGAATTGAAGCAATTCTGAGGTTCCATCTAATACCTATCCAAATTGGCAGAGATAACAACAAAAAGAAAATGGCAAATGTTGGAGGGGCTATGAGAAAACAGGCACATTGATGATGCAGTGTCAATGGACTCCTGCACAGGTACAACCGTTGTGGAAAGCAGAGCACCAAAAGTTACTAAAGAATGCATATAGCATTACATTGCCAGCTATAACATTGCCAAGCCTATACCTCAAGGAAATCAAAGAAAAAGGAAAAGGTTCTAAATGTATGAAAATAATTATAGCAGCTCTTTTTGTAGTGGAAAAAAAACAAAACAAAACAAAAAACTGGTGATGAAGGGGATGCCCTTCAGTTGGGAAATGGCTGAACAAACTGTGGTATATAAATATAATGAGATAGTATTGCACTATAAGAAATGAAAAAAAAAAGATCATTTCAAAGAAAAATGGAAGGATTTGTATGAATTGATGCAAAGTAAAGCGATCACTACCAGAAAAACAATTTATGCTACATCAATCTTACAAAAATGAGCAGTTCTGAAAGACTTAACGCTGATCAACTAATGATTTCAGAGTACTGATATAGAAGAATATTGTCCATCTCATGAGGGAAAGATGGTGGGCTAATAAGCAGAATAAAAAATATATTTTTGAATGTGACAAATGTGGGAATGTGTTTTGCTTGACTGTACTTGTGTGAAGGAGGTTGGACATTTCTTTTTCTAAGTTAATGAAGGGAGATGAGAGGGAAAAAAAGTAAACTTAATAATTTAAAAAAATAATAAAAAATTTAAAATATAGAATAAGACCTAATAAAAAAGACACAGAATGAAGAATTATAACAATAGGATTTTAGAGATGCAAGGGCTATTAAAGATCATTTAGTCTTACTGCCTTATGGAGGCCCTGAGAGGCAGCTAGGCTCTACAGTGGTTAGATTGCTGAGCCTAGAGTTAGGAAGACTCAAATACATATCTAGACTCAGATACTTATTAGTTGTATGATCCTTGGCAAGTCACTTAATATTTATTTGTCTCAGTTTCCTCAGCTGCAAAATGGGGGTGAATAACATCACTTATCTGCAGGGTTCAAATGAGATAATATTTATAAAGTGCTCAGGTATAGTGCTTGTTCATATAGTAGGTGCTACAGAAAGGCTTCTTCCTTCCCTTCCCCTGAATGGGACTGTGACTTGTCCAACATCACACAGGGAGTTAGTGGCAGAGCCTGCATGAGACCCCAGGTTTCCTGAATCTTCATCTAGGTCCCTCTCCATATGCCAGCTATTAAAGCCACATTCCCATACTTCCTGGAGGTGTTCAGGAAATGTGACAACATATCCTGGTATGATGGAAAGAAAATCTGATGGCTTTTTTTGTGTTGGGTTATTTCTGAATATACTAACGACAGAGAAACGAAGCTTCATTTAAGAGGAACCATATGTCACATCTCTGATGTTAAAATTTAGCCACCACTGAATCATCTGGAGATGAAATAAAGGTTACAGGATTTAAAAAAAAATAAATAGTGATAAAATCATTCCCTCTGTCATTTCCTTAATTTGGAAACAGCTTCCTGGCTCCTGCTAAAACTTTTTAGTAAGTTCAATCATTCATTCATTCATTCAATATTTGATTGCAAATTCAGTGTCCAGGACTGTTAGGCATGGTAGGCGATTCAAAGAACAAGAATTGTCTGTAACCTTAAGGAGCTTAAACATTGATTCCATTCAATTCAGAAGATATGTGTTAGTTGGGTTCTATGTGTAGAGCCCTATGATCAAGAGGAATGAAAGGAAAAACAACAATAACCATAGATATGATATTTTAAAGGTATTATCTCATTTGACCTTCACAACTATGGGAAGTAGGTGTTACCAAGCTCTCTTACTCTAAATTCAACTCTCTCTCCCACTCCACCATGATAGCTCTCTCCAAAACTGTGAAAACAGAAAGGGACTGCCTGTCTGAGCCATAAGAAGTCTTTGTTATTATCTCCCACGTGGCCTCTGAACCCAGTCCTGGACTTGCCTGTACCAAACTAGTACCATACCAAACTATCAAATGAAATCATATTGTAAAGTAATCGTATTGTAAAGAATAAAGTACTTTGCAAACCCTAAATCACTATGTAAATGCTAGATTTATCATTGTTATTTTTGTTGTTCCCATTTTACAGATGAGGATAGTGAGGTTGAGATAGTTGAGGCAATTTGCCCAGGAACGTACAGCTACTACACATCTAAGGCAGGATTTGAATCCAGGTCTTCCTGACCCCAACCCCACTGTTTTATTAGTAGTATCACCTACCTGCTGAAACATGGCTCCTAAGTCTATTTAACTTATGGTCTAGTATAAGGGTTTTTAACTTTTTTTTATGTCATGGACCCCTTTTGCATTCTGGTGAAGCCTGTGGAGTGCTTCTCAGAATAGTTTTTAAATGAACAAAATAAAATACCTAGCATGACAAAGGCACAGCTAAGGGAGATATGGAATATCAGGTAGAGTGAAAAGCTAGTAGAAGAATTTGACTGAAGAGAGAGTATGTGAAGGGAGTAGTATCAAATAAAACTGGAAATGTAGGTGGAAGCCAGATTGGAAGCTTTCTTTCTGCTAAGAATTTGTTATTTTTCTCTGGTGGCAGTAGGGAGCCATTGCAGATTTTTGAGTAAGGGAGTGATGTGATCAGATTTGTATGTTGGGAAAATAAGTTTTGCAACCATGTGAATCACTTTGAGAGAGGGAGAGACTGGAAGCAGAGAGGTGATGATGGCCTGAAATAGAGCAGAGGCTACGTGAGTGGAGAGAAGGGAGTGGGTATGAGAGATGTTATAGAGATAAAAGTGACAAGATTTGTATTTTGGCTGATTATAGGAGACTGGGGGTCTTTAGAGTGCAGAGAACAGGCTGGTGGCTGATGTAGTTTCAACAGTAAAGTTGGTTGTGCATAAAGGTAGGTTCTGGGAAAAAGGTACCATGATATGGGTGGCTTGGGACTGGGTGAGGTGTTGTGGGAGGATTATTGGCATAGGCTGGTGAAAAATAGCAAGGCACAGGTTGTGGGAAGGAAGCATCCTCCTTAATGTTGGCACTCTATGACAAAGTCCTGTCCACCTAATCCTAGTTATGACTCTGTATTTGAGGTAGGAGTAGGGAAGGGTAGATGGTAGAAAAGAAACATGAGACAATACATGGAGGTTCAAAAATTTAAGGTATAATTCAAAATAGAAAGTTGACCATTTTGACTGAAGGCAATGGTTTGGTATCAGAAAATAGCAAGAGATAAAGCTAGAGAAGTAGGTTGAGTCCATATGCAGAGTCCTTGAATACTAGGCTAAAGAATTAGGACTTTGTTGGTGGGCAGTAGGAAGATACTAAGGATTTTTGAGCATGGACATGGCATAGCTAACATTTTACATTAGAACAGTCGATTAGTCTGTATATTAGCCTATTAGTAGTATATAGGTTGGGTTTTGTGGTGTCCAGATTGGTTTAGCTAGACTTATGCATAGCTTTTTGAAGATCTCACTTTTCAGGGTGAATGTAGAGATAGCTCCACCTAGAGTGGCCCATCTGGCCTAGCTTCCTGAACCTTAGCCCAATAATTAGGTCATGACCATCTAAACATCTTCCTGGGTGCTTCCCTGACTTTGTGGATTCAGATAAAGTGATTCAGAAAGAGTGCTGGGAGAATGCTGATGGTTTTTGTTTTATTCTTTGGGTGAAAGAGATAACTCTGTAAAAACCCTTTTCACTGAAATATCATCCTTCTATCAATATTATTCTCTCTCTCTTTCTCTCTCTGTCTTTATGTGTGTGTGTTCCTCTCTCTCTCCCTCTCATTCTAAAAGTAAAGTAACATTTTTTATTTTTTAAAGAGGACTCAGAGGCCAGCAATTTGTGTCTTACAGCTTTTGGCTATATATGTATGGGTCCTGTGCTTTGTACAACCTAATAGTCATGTAGTATGCCATTGTACCATTTAACTGTGGACTGAAGCATAGGAGCTATGGTGTGAGTCCTTTTCTCATGGCATAACCTTTCCTGCAACAGTGGGGCTTCCAGAGGAGGAGCCAGGATCATTTCCTCTTCCCTCTTCCACATTTGTAGCCTGATGAGATCTAGTTTCTCCATCAAAGTCCTGTATCAGTGCCTCATTCTGGCTTAGGGCTGATGCTGTGTTTTTGAAGGCTTTGTGTAGGGACTTGGCAGTTGACTGTGTATATCTTTTGATGAAGATCTAGCCAGTTAAGTTCAGGGAAACTCACCGCTAGAAGGTTGGCCACCGGGTGGAGATTTTTTTGTGGGGGGCTATAGCAAAGAATAAAGACCATACATTAAGGTGTTGTCCCATTGTGGCTCTGCTCACATGGAAGGAATACCCCCATTAATAAAATCAGAGAAGTTTCAAAGTATGTGTGAGACAGATGGTCAATATCGATAGGTAGAGAAGTCTTGGAGAGGAAATGGACCAAAGGTCCATCTGAAAAGGAGGTGTTTGGAAGGAGAGGTAGTCTTAAGCACTTTGCTTTGGTCCTGGTTGGAGATCTATGGGCTGCATATGCACCCTGCCATTTTTCTTAGGACTAGCTGGAAAGTTTTAGTATGGACACTTGCATAAAGAGTTGGAATCCTCTCTGAAACTTGTTAGTGTGACTTTAGGTGAGTCACTTTTGCCTCTCAAAGTTTCAATTGCCCTGTCTATGAAACAGGTATCCTAATACAAATATCCTAATAAATTGCCTTATAGTGTTACTGGGAGTTAAGAGCTTTGTAAGACTTAAAGCATTAAGTAAATGTGAGTTAATGTTGCTGCTTTTATATTCACATTTCTTACAATGGAGTTCAGATAGCAACGATCCTGGGACAAATCACTGTCCTGCTATTCTTTGATATTTAGTGCTCTACAGACAATTATACAGATGAACAATACAACTGCTTTCTGTAGTTGGATTAAAGGATTAGGATATAAGTCTACCTTTAGCATCTGGGGTATAAGGGCTCGCGGCAGATAGGACAACAGGGCTGATGCTTCTAATCCTGTTCTTGCATTGTTTTATTTTACTCTGCTATCACTCCATATTTTGAAAGCTTTTCATTCCAAGTAGGATAGAGGCTATGAAAATTTGATATTGTGTCTATTAAGGGTGTTCTTAGATATCTAAGAATCAAGAACTTGGACAAAGCTTTTTTGCTGTTTAGTCAATATATTGTTTTCTCATCAGTGTATGTAAGTGGTTTTTTGTTTCTCTTTAGTACCACAAGCTGTATATGCTTAGTATAAAGTATATAGATATGTAATTGGTCTACATTTGGAGGAGATCATTATTGTTCTCATCTTTTAGTAATAGTTACATGATGCCTTTGTTAAGAAAGGGGGGATTAAGTTTGTGTTTGAGAGAAAGCTGGTAAAGTGCCCTTGCTTTAATCATCCAGCCCTGGCACTTTCCAGATTGGCAGAGTGGCTAGAGTTACTTCCCTTGATGTAACTATTCTGTTGTCCATGATATTAATGTTGCTTGCACAAGCTTTCTGTTTCTCATTTGATCCAACTTGCATTGTTGTGTTGGACTTTTTATGACTGCATAGCCTTGAAAATTTCCACAGCTTCTTTGGAGCTTCTCTTGCCTCTGATTTCTTGATTTCTTATGTCTCCATAGTAAAGATGATGATAATGATGATGATGATTTTTATTATTATTATTTTCCCTTTGAGTGCCTCACTACATCATGTTCCTAATATCTGAATAGGGCAGCCCTCAAACCACTGAATATGGGAAAACCTCTCTGATTTACCACATCATGGAATGGTTTTGCCCATGAAAAGTGAAAATGAAAAAGTTAATATCATACTTCTGTGGGCTGATGGAACTCATCCTTTGCATGGCGGGGATGTGCTAATGCAAGTTGGTCTTGTGTCTTTGGGACACGTCCTTATGAAAGGAGGCCTGTCTTTCTTCAGTCTAGGCCCATAGGTACCTCCCATTGCTATCTAGGACTGTGGTCTTCGGCCTTTCTTCATGAACTCAGTTGAGCTCATTACCCAGAAGAAAGGTTCCCACTGAGAAGATTCTGACACTGACTAGAGTTTCTGTAGAAGAGGGAAAAATCTCTCTCTGCTCTCCAGCAAAAATAGTAATTGGGACAACCATGTTTTCATGGGCTCATTGAGAAATAAAGGCTTTATTCTTTATCATTCCTGGGACTGATTCTGAAAATCTGAAAGCTGTTTCTTTAAGCAGAAAACTATCCCCTCATTGGAAAAGTCTATTTGGAAGGTGGGGAAAAGGGCCTTTGTATTCTGTTTATGACTGTACAAAAATTTGTGATTCCCCCATCAATCCCTGCTATTCCATAGCAACCTTGCAAATTGTTACCAAGATATCGGTTTACTTTCCCAGTGAAAATTGGTATGTCCTCAATCCTCTCTTAATCACGCATACTCTTTGCTAGAGCATATCCCATCTGAATAGTCTCCAATAATTTGGGTTGTGCTGTGGGAGGAATAGTATTTTCAGTCTCAAGGTATGTAAGGAAAATGAAATCTGCCTTCCTTTTATGTTACAGATCATGTTCTGAGAGCTTGGACTGTTCTCAGTGGTTTAACTCCTTCTTGACTGTTACCTTACCTCAGGTTTACCTTCTTCTTATTGTCTAGCTCTCTTATGAAAATCCCGCCTAATCAGGCAGGAATGAAGCCTATCAAACCTGAAAGCCCACAGCGATATAACATCCTACAAATTTGGCTATCTTTTTTCACTCGATTCCCCTACTTACTAACCCACTAACCCAAATATTTCCTTCTCCAATTCATTTGGAACAGAGACTTAGAAGACTTTTGATTTTTGTCATTCATTGATTCTAAAAATATTCATTAAGCACCTACTGAGTATAGAGCGTTGTGCTGAATGCTGAGGGAAATCCAAATAAGACAGGTCCCCTGACTTTATGCAGTTTACAATCCAGTTTAACAAAGGAATTGTATATAAACGATCCTCATTTCTGGCACATCTCTTTTTACTATACCAAGGAGCTGCTGCTAATGCTGCGGGTGTGTGTGTGTGTGTGTGTGTGTGTGTGTGTGTGTGTGTGTGTGTGTATGAAAGAGAGAGATTATAGGTAATAGCTTTATACATGTATACACATAAAGATTCATCATAAAACTAGTCCGTTATTTTAAGTTAGATTGTTTTGTCTTGATTAAGTAATCAGTAGCCAGAAGTAAGTGAAATTGTGTTTTAATTGCCACAGGTAAGATTGAATTTTATATATATTGCATTTTAGAGCCAGTCTCCAGGCTCAAACATTACTTTTAGCTCTGGAATCTGAAACTGAGAGTTAGTATCTTAAATCAACACACACACACACACACACACACACACACACATAATCGCATACATATATATTAAAATTGTGTTCTGAGCCAATCTTTTTATTAGTGGAGGTCATTCTTTGTTTTCCAGAACACATCAGTAAATGCTCTGTCATTTGTTGACTTAGAGATACTTGGGTGGAGGGGTGCACAGTGGCAGATAAGACCAAGAGGGTTAAGTGACTTGTACAGTGTCATATTTCCTAACTCAGAGGCTAGCTTTCTCTGTCCTCTGGTAGGCTGCCTGTTAATAACAGATGATTATCCTTCATTATAGAAGTGCAAATAGAACCCCAATTCATGAATTTGCTAATTTTTATATCCATGCTTAGTCTTTAGCCCATAACCTATCTATTGACATAAACATATAATACATGCATAACACTTAAAAACCATATCTATAGATTATACCAGGGAACATTCATGAGTCCAGTAGTAATTAATAGCAGCTATGGGGATGAATTTTGTTAGAGGCTATCTGTTCAGCTCATCATCTATCAGAACCATTTATCAACTTTTGAGAAATATAGTGACATTCAGAGTCTATTTGGCCACTATTCCCAATTAAGACTGTGTGGATGATGGTAGACACTCCCTGGATATTTCTTGATTTGACTTGATCATCATTTAGCCAACAAGCATTGACTAAGGCACTGAATTTAGTACTAGAGGCACAAAGAAAGGCAAAGCCAGCCTTTTCTTCCAGGGAGTTTGCCTTTTAATGGGGCGGGCAACGTGTAGACAAATAGGTATATGTGAGATTTGTATAAAATGTGTTGGTATTTGTAGGGTCCTGTAAAGGCTTTACTCAGAGTTTCCTCCTGCTCCTTCATGGAAGTAATGAGGATAAACTAGTGAACTATGAACCATATAAACCTCTGAACATCAATAACAGAGCATGAATGAACCCGAGTTCCTCGCTCCTATTCCGGTCTGTTAGGCTACTAACATTTTGAGGGGATATGTTACATTGTTGGGGTAAAAATGGTAAACCCCCCCAAAATGGAGGAGTAATTGAGTTCATAGAAATAATATCAGGTTAGCCAGGTGGTGCAGTGGATAGAGTGCTGGGCTTGGAGTCAGGAAAACTTGTCTTTTTTTTAAAATGTAGAAATATGTTTAATATGATTGTACATGTATAGCCTGTATCAGATTGCATACTGTTTTGGGGAGGGAGGAGGGGAGAGAGACAGAAAAATTTTGGAACTCAAAATCTTACAAAAGTGAATGTTGAAAACTATTTTTACATGCAATTTGAAAAAAAAATACTATTGAATGGGGCAGGGGGGAAGGAGAATGATAACAATGAGACAACGTGCCAAAATTTGTGAGATGTAGCCCAAGTAGTCCTTGGGGAAAATTTCTATCTCTAAATGAAAACTCGTCATCTTCCTGACTTCACATCTGACCTCAGGAACATGCTAGTGGTGTGACCCTGGGCAAGTCACTTAACCTTATTTGCCTCAGTTTCCTCATCTGCAAAATGAGCTGGAGAAAGAAATGGCAAACCACTCCAGTATTTTTACGAAGAAGCTGCAAATAGGGTCACAAAGAGTCAGACAAGACTGAAAATGATTAAATGACAAAAAAAGAAACATCAGCAACCAATTTATTAAGCACTTACTATGTGCCAGGCACTGTGCTAATCTCAGAGGATACAAAGAAAGGGAAAAAAAATCAGTCCCTGCTCTGAAGGAGCCCCTAGTCTAATGGAAGAGACGACTGGTAAACAACTTTATCTAAACAAGCTATAGGCAGGAATATATAGAAGATATATGCATTTATTGAACAAATATTTGTTAAGCACCTATTCTTTTCAGACAAATGGTTTAGTTCATTCATTCAGGAAACATTTAATGATTCCTACTATTTTTAGGTTTCTAGGCTACATGATGTGGGGGAGTTAAAGAAGAATAGGGACATCATCGTTGCCCTTGTGGAATCTTCAGGCTAGCATGGGTGATATACAAATACTAAACATAATATACAAAGAAGACTATGACAGTTGCCGCAAAGATGGCTAGACTATATTACCTCTAGTGTTTAAACCTGGGTGTCTAGGAATCTATAATTCACAGTGGGTGCTGGAGAAAACAATCCAGGAGTGCTAGGGTCCAATCACCTGTACTAACCAGACAGTCAGTCAATAAACATTTATTAAGTGCTTCCTATGTGCTAGGATAAATTTCCCCCAAAAAATAAAAAAAAAAAGGAAAGACAGTCCCTTCCCTCAATGAGATTACAATGTACTGGAGACAACATACAAAGGGAAGCTGAAAAAGGTGGAGAGAGGTTCTGATGGGGAGAAGACCAAGACTGTGCCCAAGGGCAAAAAGAGGTCCCAGACCCATAGCAGGTAGCAAGACTTTGTCCAGGCTGTGGTAATGGGTGCCAGTTGGCAGCTCTGTGGCTCACTACCCAGTTACCTGTCCGAGATCATGAGGATGGAACGTGAACCTAGTGGTGGTTCTAGGGTGAGCAGGAATAGCTCTCATTTCACAGTCTTTGCTCAGAGAATCCATAAGGACACTGGATACTGTTCCTAGGAGGATATTCTCTGCCCTCCCACTTCAGTGCCTTTTATACCCACCCACCACTCTAGCAGCTGGGATGGTCCATCACTCACTTGCTTTTTGCACTATGCTCATTTGTTTTTCCCTTCTTTCTCACTAATCCCCCAAAGGTAGAAACATCGGCAGGGAGCTATAACTGTGGCCCCTGGAGCTGTCTCCCTGGGGTGGTGGCAGCCTGGTTTCTCTTTACCCATCCCATCCCAGGCCCAGCCTTGTGGCAACCAAAGTCCACCTGATCAATGCAATGAAGTAAATGACATTGAGTGTCAATGGAATACAGATCCCCAGAGAAAAATGGCTTGGCTTTGTTTACACCTACCATTGCAGAGAAAAAGGCATAATTTAAACCTCCTCCTGCTTCTATAAAATATGGTGTTCATTCCCCAGAACTATGATTTGGCTGTCTTCTGGAGATGAAGAGGTGCCATGTTGAGAACTGGGGCTCTTGCCTGCTGGCTGCCTAGCTGCAGTCAGCCAACAGCGGTATGCTGCTGTCTCTATGCTGTCCTGGCATGTGGCGCTGAGTACATAATGCCATTCACCAAACAATACAGGGGGCATTGGGATGTTGGGGAATGTTTGTACATGCTGCCCTGGCTGCCACTCATTCTGTGTTAATTAGAGACCCCACTGAAGAATTACAGTGACTTTTGAATGTAGAAAGGAATCTTCATTCATGTTGAACAATAACTCCAGCATGAACAAAGGCCCCTACCTGGGAGGGGCAGGGCTCGTTCTCCTGCTTCCAGGTAGAGGATTCCTGCTTCTACCTTGGCTCTGTGCATGTTTCCACATCGACCTGCTGGAAGGGGCTCTTGCTACCATAGACAATGTATTCCAATTCTCCCCACCTCCACCCCCTCACTCTCCCAGTGAAATTTTGTTTCTGGAGGTTTTGACATCCTTGAGTCACCAGAGTTACTGAAATAAGTCCAATTTTCTGAGGCAAAAGCATCAGCGTGGTACAATCTGGCCTCTTGCAAAGCCTGTCAGAGATGATTCAGGTTTGAGTAGGAACATGACTCTTTTAGCTAAATGATAACGTAAATTGTCACTGGTGAGGGTGGTGGACATATCCATCATCACAGATTCAGCCTTGACAGATTCTGAGGTTGTTAGAGAGCTTTGAGATCATATAACTCCCCATCACCCCCCTCCATTTCACAGAGAAAGAAGCTGGGGCCAGGGGAGAGGAAGCAGATTGTACAGTGCTGCACATGTTATGAGCAACATAGCCAGGATTAAGACCCAGGTTCTTTGATTCCACATTCGATTCTCTTTCTACCCCACCATTTTGCCTCTCCACATTCAGATTGGTTTGAAGGGAGTTTAGTCTTCTGTATAATTAAAAGGTTAAACTGACCCCTAAAGACCTTTCCTGTGTCACTATAGATATTAGTTGTATTGCACATTGCTTAGAGCACTGGATTTGGAATCAAGAAGACCTGAAGTTATGTGACTCTGAAAAACTCATTTGACTTCTGTCAGACTCAATTTCCTCATCTGTAAAATGGGAATATTAATAGCATCTACGTCACAGAATTGTTGTGAGGATCACATGAAATAACAAATGCAAAAGAGCTTTGAAATCCTTAAAGTGTTGTTATTGATTATTGTTATTTTTATCATCATCATCATCATCATCATCATCATCATCATCATCATTTTCAGTTCTGTTCCTAGAAAGTCTTGGTAATTAGGAAATTGCATTCTAGGACCAGCAATACCTTAAAGTGTTACAGTTGTTTTTATTATTGTAACTTATTATTATTGTCCTTATTATTATTCTCAGTTCATATCTTGAAAAAATCTAATAATTCTCAGTTCTTAGGAAATGTACCAGCAACATGTTGAAGTGTTGCTATTGTTTATGTTATTGTTATTATTATTGTTAATTTGCTGTTCTGATTTTGGAAAGTCTACTAGTCCTTGGTTCCTAGGAAACTGCTTGGATTCTCACACCAGATTTCTGTCCTGCAATGTGGTTTGACTAGATTAGCCAATCAGCAAACATTATCAAGTGGCCATTGGGTTACAGGAACCACTGGAGCTAGGTTTTGAGGGGGAGAGGCTAAAGAAACAGCATGAGTAGGTCTTCTCCACCACCTGGCTCTTCCCCTTGTTTCTGCAGCCCATGGTGTCTTCCCTCCACCACCAAAAAGCTGTTGGAGACAGCTTTCATTGGAGAGACTCTCCCAAGGTTAGTTCACAATTTCCCTTGCAACTGCTGGAAAATATTGTAGCTTTAAAAAAAAAGATTCCTCATGCATCCTCCACAATCTGGAGGTTAAAGTCTAAAATTTTGCCTGGCATTCAAAGCCCTCCACAGTTTGGACCCAACCTTTCTATTTGTCCTTCTCTCCTGTTGATCCCTCTATACAAACTTCTTGAGTTTGAATTTGCTTCACTGAGTAGGAGGAATGCTTAGCCTGAAGAAGAGAAGCCTGAAAGAGAACACAGAAGCTAATTTCAAGTATTTGAAAAGCTGTCACTTAGCAGAGAGATTATTTAGCTCTCAGAAAAACTGGAGGGGTCCTGATAGCTGGTTTCAAGTATTTGAAGGCCTGTGTATAGAAAGGAGATTAGGTTTTTCTGCTTTTCTTTTGGTTGGGGGTGGTGGTGGCAGAACCAGGGGCATTGGAAATTTCAAAGAGATAAATTTAGGCTTGAAATAAAGAAAACAAACCTTTTCTAATAATCGAAGTTAACCAAAAGTGGAATGGGCTGGCTCAGGAAGCAGCAGGTTCCCCCTCACTGGAAATCTTTAAGCAATAGTGGAATGACCACCTGGGCATGTAGTAACAGCTGCTAGGTAGCACATTGAGTTGAAATTCTGTATTTGCTGTGTGGTCCTGAATAAGTCACTTAGTTTCTCTCAGTCCTAATTTTCCTTATCTGTAAAATAGGTATAATAGGTTTTTTAATCTTTAAAGCACTATAAATACTAGTGATTACTTCTTGTTATTATTATTGTTGTTGTTGTTGTTGTTGTTGTTGTTGTTATTATTATTATTGGAGATTCTTCAGGTGTGGGTTGGAGTAGATGGCTTCTGAGGTCCTGTCCAACTCTCAGTCATTCAATTGGTGAATATTTATTATGTGCCTACTATGTGCCAGGCCCTGTGCTAAGCACGGGGGATACCCTTCCCCCCCAAAAAAGGCAAAAGATAGTCCCTGTCCTCAAGGAGCTTAGAAGCTAACTCTGAGATTTTGTGATTCTGAGAAAGATATGGGCTGCTGGATTTAGCATTAGAAGGCTCTTTAGAGACCAAATGGTCCATTCTCCTCATTTTACAGATGAAGGAACTGAGGTCAAGAAAGGTAAAGGGACTTGCCCAAAGGCCCATAATGAGCAGCAAAGTCAGGATTTAGACCCTAGTCTTTTGACTTTAAATTCAGAAGTCTTTCCACTGTGTGATTCTACTTTTCACTTACAGCCTCCATTGAAAACAGCCTATCCATTTGTTCTTATCCATGCTTTTGCTCATGGTTTTAGCCTCATTTTTCTTCCATTTATTGGAATCCTACCCATTCTTCAAAGTCCTCTTCAAATACATCCTCCTTATGAACCTTTCCCTAAATACCTCAGCTTGAATCTATCTTTCCCTTTTCTGGACACCTGCAATACTTTCTATCCTTACTATTTATCTATTACATCATATGCTGCCTATTACAGGTATGTTTTATAGGTTCATGTTTTGTGTTTCCACCTAGTTTATGGGTCTCCCAAGGGTAGAAGAGTGTTTTTTCCTTGTCTTATTGCACTCCCCTCTCCCCCCATAGTACCTAGCACAGGAGCTGAGCACACCCTTTTTAGGGTCTCAGAAGAGACTTATTGATGATCCGCTTCTGTCCCTGGTTTGGCTCCTCCTCTGAGCAGAATTTCTCCCTATGATTCCAGATTGAGTGGATCTCCCTGGAGCCTTAGGTGGTGGGAGGTAGTCCTGGATCCCCTCTTCACATACTACCTGCTGCTTTGAGTCACAGCTTCTATTTTGGAAAGAGAAACTGAGCCTGAGTCAGGCTGAATGCTCTGTGTGGTGGGTGACTTGGAGGAGGAGGGTGTGAAGGTTGGAGTGTGACTCAATACCTGGAAAGAACAACTTTTGGCTAGGAGTAAGGAAGGTGCAGAGGGATTCGGGGTCTGTAGCTCTCATCTGTGAGAAGCCTAGTGCTATAACGGTGAGAAACCTTGGCATGAGGCCCAGGAAACCTGGAATCTAGTTTCTGCTTTACCTCCTTCCCACTCTGACTTTGGACAAGTCCTTTATCTTTCTTCAGCCTCTGTTTCCTCATCTGTAAAATGTAAGAGTTAGATCACGTGGCCTTGAAGAATTCTTTCTTTGACATTTTATAGTTCTACAGCAAGACAACAGGACTCTATTTCTTGTGCCTTCTTTGTTCAGTTTTCTGAGTACAGAGTTTTACGTCCCTAATCTAGGGTTGAATTTGAGGCCCCAGAATCAGATGCCTTAAACTTAGCATCCTAATGCTGACCAAATGATAAATGCAGCTAAGTGGCACAGCGAGTAGAGTGCTAGGCCTGGAGTCAGGAGGATCTGAGTTCAAATCCTGCCTCAGATATTTTAACCTCTATCTGCCTCAGTTTCCTTGACTGTAAAATGGAGATAATGATAGCATCTATCTCCCAGGGTTGTTGTGAGGATCAAATGAGATAATATTTGTAAAATACTTAGCACAGTGCCTTCCATGTAGTAGGTAGTATATGAATGCTAGTTATTATTCTTATTCTTATATGAATTAAGTATATCTTTACCCTTTTCCCTCAGTTCCCTCATCTGTAAAATGAGCTAGACAAAGAAATGGCAAACTATTCTGGTATTTTTGCCAAGAAAACCCCAAATGGGGTCACAAAGAGTCAGACATGACTGAAACAACTGAACAGCGCAACTACCCTTTCAGTCAGAGTAGCTTAGGGTGATGATGAGGCAAACAGTCCCTTGAGGAGTTTGGTAATTTTGAGCCTCAAGGATGGTTTAAGAGTAGATTGTGCCTTGGTAGAGACATAAGTGGGATGGAACGACTAGAGCTTAGTCCAGGGGTGGGAAATTTAAAAGACCACTGATGGTGCTTATACCCCTCCAAGGAAGAGTTTGGAAGCAAAACATTGTGGTGGGACAGAAGTGGAGTTGTGACTGGGTAGAGCCACACTGTGGCTGATGGTAGGATAGCCACATGGTAGTATGATAGGAATTGGGGAGACAAAAGACCAGGAACAGCTAATGAGACCTCAGCTTTGGTCTAGCCTAGGGATGGAGAGGGAGTGTGCTAGCCCACTTACTATTTCCCAGTTAGCTGGTCTTCTCAATACAAGCAGTGGTGGCTTTTCAGGGGCTGCCTGAAAAGGCCACCCCACACAAAAAGCAGCAGCAACATATCATTTTCCCTTTGGGTGAGGGATGAGAGAGGTTAAGGGACACAATGTCTTAGCTCCTGCTAGAAGGTTGTACCTTCTCGCAACATGGATTCCAACAAACTTTTCTTCCCTCAAAGTTTTGCTTCTTCTGGATTTTCAAAATTTCCCAAGTTGGATGGGAAGAGTGGGAAGGGGTGAGTAAACAAGAGGACTAGGTTGAAAGTATGGATGGCTAGTTTGTGATAGCATTTATAAAGTATTAGAAAGGTTTGCAAAGTGCTTTAGAATTTTTCTTTCATTCTTAAACAACTCTGGCAAATAGGTGTTATTATATCTATTTTATAGATGAGGCAGACAGACTTGGCTAGAGTCATAAAGCTAGTAAGTATCCGAGACCAGATTGAAACTCAGGTCTACTTGACTTCAGGTCCAGAATTCTATCCCTTTCTCATGTAGCTGTCAGATGAGAGAGGTGTATGTTTCAGGGCCCCTGAAACCTACAAAGGCTGCTTTGCTGTAGGGAAGGAGAAATGCTTTTCTGGGTCTAAAAGTTCATTAATACAGCTCCCTCTCAGCCTAGTCTTCCTGCTAAGAAATATTGTTGAGGAGGTATGTTGGGAATGTGGCCTTAGGTAAGCCAAGGCAAGGGAGGAAGATAGTCTGTCAACCTCTTTTGGAGGACAATATCTTCCAGGGGAAGCTTTCTTTGAAAACTTTGCTCTACTAAGCTACCCAACCTTTACCAAGAATCAGAAACTTATTGGTGGCAGTGGGAGCTGAGTCTGGGACCAGGGTGCATATGGAAGGACCAAGGGCTTCATTTCTCCTTTCGGCTGCTTAGTTATGAGACCAAGGACCACTTCTTTAAAAGGGCAGATGTCTTCATACCCTAGAGGGAGGCCACATTTCAACAACCTGATTGGAAGAGTATTGAACTAGGTATCAGGAAACTTGGGTTCTTGACCTTGTTCTTACATGAACATAACTCTTGACTCTTTGCTTCCTACTCTAAAAAACGAGGTGGTTGGACATAGCTGTCTCTAACGTCCCAACTAGTTCCAATAGTCTGTGGGCTGGGCTCTACTGGATTCCATTTCAGCACAGCCTCAATTTCAATAAGAGGTGAATGAGCCTTCTTCTGTGATCTTGACCAAGTTACTTTCCTTCTCTGGGGTCTCAGTTTCTCTCTGTATAAAATAAAGGGATTTGGGAAGATGATCTCTAAGTTGTCTTTCAGATGTAATATGATATTTGAAGATTTTGGGGAGGAGGTGGTTTCAACCCTTCTTTTAGTTCTCCCAAATTTGTCTGCTTGATGATAATTAGTTAAAATAAAAAGTTACTGAATGGCCCATTTCCTTGTGGGAAGAAGGTTGGTCTGGTCTCATGGTGGCTGGAGCTTCGGAATTGCATATTGTATCTACCATATATAGGACTCACCGTATGAGGCACTGTATAGGAGATGGAATAAAAAAGCATTTATGAAATCCTTACAATGAGTTAAGTGTTAGGTTTACAAAATACAAAAACTTGCCCTCAGGGAGCTTAAATCAATCCAATCCAGGGAGACTATAATGGGGGAATGGTGGCAAGGGAGAGATACATTGCTCTAGAAAGTTAACCTTAATGGTGAATTGGGCCATTGGAGAATCCATTCACATACACCATCAAGTAACAATGGCTGTGTTGATTTGATCATGGTCCACAGTTCCAGAATGGGAGAACAGAGTCAAGGGAGGGAAGGGTATGAATTAGTTGAATAGGTTGTAGGAGAGGTGGCCTGAGAACAGGGAGTTGAAGTAAAGCATGGACAGGGCTTTCCTGAAATAATGTTCTCCTTCATGTAGTTATCTATCAGTTTTTGCCCCCAAGGAGGTTGCAGTATGAATGGGTGTATATAAGCATGCATATGAAAGAATTTGGAGGGAAGAGAATTAAAAAAAAGTTTTCTTTGTATTCCCTCTGTCTATCACAGTGCCTTGAACATAATATGTGCATGATAAATACTTGTAGGATTGGATTGGGTCTATTAAAAGGGTTGGGCTAGGCCTATAAGGTCTTTTGCATTCTGTTGTGATCAGCAGAGAAGGAGGGCATTGCATTTTAGTTGTTGTTTGTTCTCCATGATATCAAGAAGGTGATTCCATGACCTGCAAGTGAATTGGCTTTAAGAGAGGGAGCACTGTGCAAAGTCACCAGCCTCACTCTCTCCTCCGGAGCCCGTTGGGTCTAGTGTCAAGGCATTGATCAGGAGGACTAGAGATGGCCCTGATGCTGTGAGAGAATTTGGCCTTTTTAAGCTAAAGTCTTTCCCAAGTCTCAGTTTGACTGAGACAATGCCCATACAGTGATTAAGGCTAGGTAAGAAATGAGGCAAAGAATGGCCTTTTTTACCTAGTTTTTTTTTTAAAAATCAATCTATCAGGGGAAGACATCAGGGTTTCTGGCCAAAAGGGAAGCAATACTCATACTGAGCCATCAGGGCCCAAACAATGACCAAGTGAGGCTTGGGCTGGGGCTATTGTTGGCCAATCAATGAGAGCCAGAGTGATTTGTGTTTAAGACATAGTCCTTAAGAAAGAAATCTAGCCCATATCTTAGGAGGTTTCAATGACAAAAATTTATATTCCTTTGGGCAGAGCACTTTCAGGTATAGGTAGGGGGAAGAAGTGAAGGTGGATTGGAGGATTCCTATTCGTGTTTGGGTTAGCACTCCCTCTCTAAAACAACCATACTGCCCACTTTTCTGGCAGAGGCCTCAGCTCTCCTGTAGCCAAGTCCCCCCTGGGGCACTGAGGTAAACAATAAGTTCAAAGCAAAGTGATTCCTACCAGCTGTTCTCTCTGATGCCAAACTCTAGGCCTCAAGCCCCATAGGCCTGGTCTGGCCTGACCACCTAATTAGAATAGAAAGTCTTTTCTCTGAACTTTTATGAACAGCTCATTCACTCTCTCTGCTGGCTGATTCATGTGCAGAATCGCAGTGAAGAGGATACTGGACTGAAAGTCATTAAATCTGTAAATCCAAAAATCTCCCCACTTGATTTGAGGAGAGGTTGGCCTGTGCCAACCCTCTCCTCACCCAATTAATTCTACTCTTTGTCCAGGACAGGGTCAGCCTCAGCTCTCTCTATCTTTCTCTCTGTCTCTCTCTCTGTCTCTCTCTCTGTCTCTCTCTCTCTCTCTCTCTCTCTCTCTCTCTCTCTCTCTCTCTCTCTCTCTCTCATTTCTCTTCTTCATTTTGTTCTCCCTCTACACAATGTTCTGACTTGGCTGGGCTTGGGGCCCATTTCTCTATCTACCAGCCTGTCTATTTCATGTCATAGTGGGAAATAATTTAGTCTAAAGTGGTGGAGACAGAAAGTGGGGAGGGTTACCTTTTCCTCTTTTACCCTGGCAAGCTTACCCCTGCTCAGAGGGAGACCTTTGCTGCAGCCAAGATACGTGCAACACCTGTTTCGACAAAGATATTTTGCAAGAGATAAATTTCTGGTAACTGCAGCTGTAGAATCTTAACAAAAGGAAGGATGGGGGAGATATGATCAAGTGTGGGCTGGTGAATCAATACAAATAAATTATGTCTTCTTTGTTATTACGTCCTGGGCTACATGATAGAAGGCACTTAAATCACATCACCACCAGCCACTAGGGGTTATATTCATTTGCAATGAGTTATATAGAGACAAAGTTCAGATTCATTTTATTTTAGGCAACGCAGATAGCTTTCTGGGGAGAATATTTGCTTGGCTGCCAGAGGAATGCTGGGCTCTAGGAAAAGACTGGAAGAGAGTAATTCTTCTCGATATCTCTTGTGGCCTTGATGGCACCCTAAGTCTCTGCCAGCAACCATGTCAGGGTTCGGAGTCATTTATGGTTTTCTTTTTCTCCTTGAATATATGAGGAGATGGCATAGTTGAGAGAAGGCTGGCCTGTTAGGACACTTGGGCATCAGTCCCTAGCTCTGCCACTTACTTGCTGCATGACTTTCTTTCTCTCTGGGCCTCAGTATCACCATCTGTTGGATAAGATGGCCTCTACCATCCTTTGCAGCTTTAAAATGCCATAATTCTTTGGTTCTGCATTCTGGAGGCATTTTACCCAGCACTCTGTGCATGACAAGAGTTAGGAGGGCCTGTCAGAAGACAACTTCTCTTCCCTGAATTAAGGCATCGTTTGGGGAGGAAATGTTCTGCTGAGGATTACTAAGAAGGTTTCAATTTATCATTCAAACAGTTGGAAAATAATTATTGATTACCTACGCAAATAACCAATTTAGGATGAAGGGGCAGAAGTTAGAGGTAGACACATTGTGGCTCAATATGAGAAAGGAGGTCCTAACATTGACAATTGTCCAGGAAATGAATTGTCTCACAAGGTACTGAGCTTCCTGTCATCTCAGGCTGAATGAATACGCTCTGGTTTGGATTTAAATCCCTGGCCCTACCACTTATCCATTCGATTCATGAAATATTTACAAAAGCCTATTATATGCAAAGTCTTATATTAAAGTCTAGGTATACAAAAGCAAAAAAGAAGTAATCCTTGTCTTCAAGTAGCTTAGATTCCATTGTGGAGAGAGGGGGATACAATATATACATAGAAAGTTGAATACAAAATATATGCAAATTAATATCCAGGGTTGGGGCATAGGGATATAATATAATACAATCTGATCTAATATGATATGATATGATATGATATGATATGATATAACATAACATAATATAATATGCATGTAGTTGATTGACAATAAAAAAAGGAGTTGTGTAAGGTGCAGTGGAAATAGGCACAAGTCAAGTGGGATAGAGACATGGGACAGTGCAGCTGTCATGGAAGGTTATGAAAAGGGTTATAGTGGTGGCCAGGGGAGGGAACCTTCAGAATACATAGACTAAGACTCAGAATCCTGAGGTTTTTTTTGTTTCTTAAGTGAATCCATAAGGCAGCAGATTGTCATACCTTTTACCATAGCCATGTTAATTATTAATTATTAATCCCTGAGAAAGAGATGGAAGTTGGGGGGGGGAGGAGGAGAGAAGAGAGAGTGGCACATTTACAGTAGCATGGCTCATGATAAATCACTGACATTGCCAAATGGTCAAGAGAGGGGTCAGTGGAGTACTGGAACTTGGCTAGTTATAGAAGGCTGAGACATATTTGAGGTACTCACCCTCTAATGCTTAGGTCTGCTCCCAAAGCTGACTCTAGTGTTGGATAAATTATCTCCCCCAAGGGTGTGTACAAGATTTTTTTTTAAAGCATTACTAGAACACTTTTAGGTTTGCAAAATTCTTTTTACGTATTATCTCATTTTAACCTGAAAATAGTCCTGCAGGGCAGGCGCTATTATTATTTCCATTTTACAGATGAGGAAAGTAAAGCAGGCAGTTTTTAAGTGACATGCCTAGGGTCACACAGCCATTAAGTGTCTGAGGCCAGATTTTAACTGAGATTTTCCTGGCCCCCTAGTTCCAGTGCTCTGTGTACTACGGTGCCACCTAGCTGTACCTAGGTTTTGGTACTGTTTTCAGAGAGGACCAATGACATCAAGGGGTGATGTCTTGACTGGGTGTGAATTGGATTGAAGTGAGGCAGAGTTGCACAAAATTATTGGCCTTACTCTCTCTTCCAGAATCATCAAAGTCCAGTGATGAGACAAAAGTCAAGACAACTGGCATCTTTGATATTTGACCAAGTCCTAAGTGCTCCATAGTGTCTGCTTCAGCCACCTTCTGTTGGAACAGATTGTTCCTGTTCACCTGTTCTGAGGTGGGGGGGAGTCTTCACATGTTTGGGTAGACACCCGCCTAACCCACTGATGGGTTTGAACCATGTCAGGTACCCTCAGCCTAGTTTAGCCCATCTGCCAATACAGTTTACTGGAGCGTGGCTACTGTGTATGCTCCAGCTTCTTGGAGCCACAGGTGAGAGTTGAGTGCCAGGTAGACTCCAAAGGTGGGTGAGCAGCCCTGAAAAGGGCTCAGCAAGGCTCCCGTCAGAGGTGCTAGTCCTTCTTGAACATCCACCCCTTTGGGGACTGTATTAGTAGTGGAGAGGAAGAGGTGGCAAGGTGAATGATGAGCCCTTGGTCCTTAATGGGCAACGCAGGGCTCAGGGAGTGCTGGAGGCTGGCTAGTTCTGGATGGGTGTCCTTGGGTGAATTGTTTCACTCCTCTGTCTGTGCTGCTTTTAGTTTCCTTATCTGTAAAATAAAAGCTTGGACTATATTTGGACCTACTTCTAAGGCCCCTTCCAGCTCCAGGTCTGTGATCTGTGACTGGCGTGGTTGCTGCCAAAGGAATTCCTGCAGGATTAGAGTAAATGGCCTCTCAAGAATTTAACTCCTTGTGGACGGGGATCATTTTTATCTTGTTATTCCCTTGTACATAGTTTGTACTTATAATACACTGAAATGAACCAAATCCCTTCAATCTGAACCTCAGTTCCCTCATCTGTAAAAAGAGGAGTTTTGGACTGTGATTTGATAGAAATCACTGTGTGAAGTATTCTGGGGAATACACATATAATAAAACTTTCACATTTGCCCGGATAACCTGAGAAGAAGGGTTCCTAGTGGGGGGGGGGCTGGGCTCTGCTGTGCCCAGAACTGAAAAGGACAAACAAACTAACCAAAATTCCAAGCCTGCTTCTTGGGGCAACAGGGACTAAAAGGGGGAAGGAGGCAGCCTTTCCTCCTACACAGCTCAGTCCATGGTTCTGCCATGTTCCCTAGAAGGATGGGGTGATAGTTTTAAAGATGCTGTCTGTTCTGGCTGCATAACCAATGGGTGGGAAAATGGCTCCCCCTCCCCCCTACCATGTGGAAGGAAAACACAGAATGTCTCCTCTCAGAAGTAGGTCTCTGGTATCTCTCACATCAGCACCTCCATCTTATGTATGCATGTGTCAAATTCTTATTACGTAAGAATGAAAAGATATGGTTGAACTTAAAATCTATTTGAGGAGGCAACTTAGACAGATGAAAAGATAAAGAAGAGCACATGAAAGGTATTTGATTTTGCCAGTGGAGGAGAATTGCCATGTAGGAGTTGTTCTCTCCTCCCAACCCCCATTTTAACCTATGAATTAGTCTGTAAGTTCTAGGGTGCTGCTGGAGGCAGAAACCTATGTGCCCGTGATCATGTCAGAGGTGGTTTTTGAACTCAAGTCTTTCTGACTCTGAGCCCAGCCTTCTTTTCATTGTGCCATGTGGTACCACAAGGACCAAGTATTACAGCTTAAGTGCCAAGTGAATGTATTAAATATTCTGGGAATTGAGAAGAGGGAGAGGTGAATTAAGGGTGGGGGGTGGTTAGGAAGGGTCCTGGAGGGAAGGGGACTTGAACTGGGCCTTTGAGGATGAATAGGACTCAGGCAGAGAAGAGGTAGAAGCCCAGGGCTTCCTCAGTAAGACGAAGGTCACCCAGTATTTCAGAGAAATTGTTGCTAGACTGTTTTGGAATGCCAAATCAGGTCTATGGCTGAAGTAGAAATCAGTGATTTCCTGGATATAGCAGGTTTCCATTTTATAAAATGGACTCATCATGACCAACTCTGCCCCTGAGGACCTTGGCTAACCCTAGAGCTATAAACCCTTTTGCTGGAAGAGAAAATGGTACCTCTTTGTCTGGGGGCCAGGATGGTGGGGGCAGGGCATTACTCATTTTGACATGACACATTGGGAAGCAAATTGGAGCACCTCTCTCCTCATACAGTATGGCTTTGAGAGCCCAGCATTTCTCTTTGGTTCTGATACTCAATTTGTCTCAGCTGGGGAGAGATCACAGATTGTCTCAAACATATTTTGCCTTGCAGTGTGATCTTCTCTGCTCGTCTCGTCCATTCCAGGGCAGCCACTCAATACCTGCTCCCTCCTGTGGCTCCTGTCAGGACCACTTTATTTTGCCATTTAGGCCTTCAGTAGCTCAGCCAATGGATTAACATCATGGGGGTTTCTCTGACTGCCAACCTAGACCTTAAAGAATGAGTTACACAAAACACTAGAGCTGTAAGGAAGCTTAGATGTTATCCAGTCCTCTCATTTTACAGGTGAAGAAATGGAGGCCTTGTTCAATGTCATGTCACAATAGAGCCAAGATTTCATAACTCCAAGTCCGTTGATTGATCTTTCTACCACTCTTCCTTCTTTTGTCCGAATCAATATTATCTGTGTGTCTCTTCCTCCCTTTCCTTCTTGTCCCTCACCCTTCAGCCTTTCTTTCCTCAGAAATGTCTTAAAACCTGATTGTAACACAGTAAGAGCTAGCATTTATGTAGTGCTTTCAGGTTTGTATAGAACTTTACACTTATTTTATCCTCACAACAATCCTGGTAGATCAGTGCTATTATCATCGCCACTTTAGAGAGGAGGAAAATGAAGCAGAAATAAAATATCTTGCCTGGTGTCATATAGCTAGGAAGTGCTTGAGACTGGGTTTGAACTCATGTCTTCCTGACTCCAGGCTCAGTGCTCTACCCACTGTGCCACCTGGATGGACTTTGTGGGGATCTCAGAGACCATCCAACCCTACTTGAGACATGAGTCCTATCTGCAAATATCCCAGACAATCAGTCTTCTAATTGAAAGACTGCCAGTGCCAGGGAACTCAAAGGCACCTTTATTCTATGTCAAGACACCTCTAATTGCCATGATTTTTGTGTCATAAATAAACCTCTCTGTAACTTTGCCTCTTTGGTCCCAGTTCTTCCCTTTGAGGTAAAGCAAGATATCCGACTTGAAGACAATGATCACATCCCCACCACTTAGGTTTTCTATTATTTTTGTTAAACAACCCTAGTTACTTTGGTTGATCCTATCATGGAATGTCTTCAAGTCTTAGTGCCATCTTGGTACCCCTCCTTTGGCCTTTGGATGTACTTGTGGTTGTTTAGTTGTTTCAGTCTGTGTCAACTCTTTGTGACCTCTTTTGGGGGTATTCTTGCAAAGATACTGGAGTGGTTTATCATTTCCTTCTCCGGCTCCTTTTCTAGGTGAGGAAACTGAGGCAAATAGCATTAATTGACTTGCCCAGGTTCACACAGCTAGTAGATGTCTGAGGCCAGATTTATTCTCCTAACTCCAAGGCCAGCTCTTTCAGCTTGACAGTGTCCATCCTAAAATGTCCCATTTGTTGACCTTACTAGTGATACCAAGATACCTTTAAAAGTCCCTTTTGCCATCATTGGCATTTATCACAAGCTCCAGTTCATACTGGGCTGAAAACTTCTTGCCATATGAGATCAGAGTTAGAAGGGATCTACAGGTCATTGAGTCTAACTCTTTAAGTTTATAAATGAGGAAGCTAAGGCACAGAGGTGAAGCAACTTGCCTGGAGTCACAAAGTGAATAGTTGTCTGAGGCAGGATTTGATCTCAAGTCTTCCTAGTTCCAAGTCCAGTACCTCATCCACTGATTCTCCAATGCTGCCTCTCACTATTTTTACAGGGTCATGCCACTTTATGTATCCTCAGTTACTTGGATGGGCATTCATCCTTAGTTACCTGTCCTCACTTCCATCTCTTCTGTGTGTCCATTTTAAATCTCTGCTCGTTGACGAGCTCCCTGTGCAGCCACAACAATCTCTTTGTATACTTTCCCTTTCTTTTTCTCTACATTGGAATCACTTGGGCTTGCATCATTGGAACATCAGTCTCCATACTCCTCAGCCCTCCTAAGCTGACTTCCTTTCGAGGGTGTCAGTTCATGGCATCCTCCCTGTCCTTCCTGTCCTGTTTCTGTTCCAGGAATATGGAAATAAATACCATTGACTGTGTGTGCACATGTGGGTAGTTGGCAGGGTGAGGAGATGGTTGCTTGGGTAAGAGGGAAATCTACCCTTTTAAAACCTTAAATATATTCAGGCAAGCTTAATAAACTAAAGCAATTTTCCTTCATAGTAAAATTTTATGGGTACAAAAGGTCATGCTGCTGCTAATGTGCTTGAAGGCTTATATGTCCTCCTGCAGTTGACAAGTTTGCAGAGTTTGTCATCCTCTCATGGGACAATGGTTCCCTTAGGCTTCCGAGTCTTCCTTCTGGAGATAAGCAGAGGAGACAGGTTTATACACTGGGCTTGGTGCATCTCTTGTCTAAATAGGTATATTTTGGAAGGATCCTTAGTAGCTCAGGTTTCACAGTCTTCCTTTTTAAAGGGGTAGGGGGCCAGGTCTTATGAATCTTTTGGGGGAAGGTGACCTTAGAGGGGACTCAAACCTTTTGCATTTGGTTGAGTGATTTCTATTAAAGGGAGGGTCAAGGATTGATAAGCCTGTATTTCTGTTTTCAGGGATTGCTTTAGACATAGACAAAGAAGACAGAAGTCTTAATCATATGCTTTAAGACAGAGATTCCTACCCTTTTTTAAAAAAAATCTCTATGCACTTTGGGTTTCAGTAAACTTTCCTTTAGGTTCTATTCTATATGAAAGGAAATAATACATATGCTAAATGCATGTGCTAAATAAGATGATTAATGTTGATATAGTATAATATAATATGTATCATATAATATGTAAATATAAAGAAATATGGTTGTTTACCAAATATTCCTTGTACCTCCTTGGTTCTTGTACCCCCTGAGGGTATGTATATCTCATGTTGGGAACTCCTGATTTGAGGAGTTCAGTAGAACCTTCTGCCCTTCCAAAAATATTCTGCCAGGTAACTGAAATTCTGTAATTTATGTTAAGGCATCTCCTCATTTTGAAATACAGATGTTCCTAGAGTAAGCCATCTGAATGTTAACGTTTAATTCATACAACAAACATTTATGATATACTTAGTAGTACAAGTCCCTGTGCTGGGCCTTTTAGGATGCACTAGGTTGTGTAAAATATTCTTCTCCCTTCCAAAGGGTTTATAGTCTAGGAGAAGAGCTAGGATAATCACACAAATAGTTATAATATAAAGAAAATGGTGATGAGGGGCACAAAAGTACAACGGGAATTCAGAGGAGGGAGAATTCCCTTCTGGATGGTGGTGGGATAGGGTAGTATCAAGGAAACCTTCACAGAAGGACTGATAAAATTGCAAAAGGAATAGATGGAAGGAGAGAGAGCAATAGAGAGATGGTAGAGAGGGCATTTTAGGAATAAGGAGCAGGGGAGCAAAGGTGCAGATGCGGAGAAGGGGCATTAGGGTTGGGTGGTTAGGGCTTGTCATATGACTGACCTCCTCTGATGTAGATGAGAGGTTGGTTGAGGGAGAACAGGAGTGGGAGGGCTCTAGGGTATTATGTCCAGACTTGGAGCAATGCATCACTCAGAGACACAATTTTAAACAAACAAGACTTTTTCTTAGAACTGGCACTGCCAGGTGGGGAAGAGAGAGTCTCTGAAAGATGGAGGGGATGGGGAGAGTCAAAGACCAACCTGTGTGACTTCACAATTCTGGGTGTCAGAGGCTGGCCCTACATAGCCATTTTTGCCATCCCCACCGGGGTCCTAGTCTCCCTTCTCTGTTTCCCTCTCCCTGTCACCATCCTTGGAGGGTGGGATGGTAGTGTAGGCATGAAGTCAGAGAAGAAAGGGTAGTTTTGCTGTATTCCTAGACTTATACTAACCTCAGGATTCCTGGGCATCTGTCAGGTGCATCCATGGGAGTTTTCTGAGAAAGGCGCACACTCATTCTAGATCCCTAATACATTGTCAATAAGAGCCTTGCAGTCAAGGGACTCACCTGGCTGGTTTACTAATTTCAGGCTGGGCCGGCTTTTCTTTCTCCCTCCTTCTATCAGAAATCCCCCTCTCCCAGGTGGCCTTGGACAAGCTCAACCTGTCTGCTCAATAAGTGAAGGCCCCACTGGCAGGGTCTGCCCCTCCTCTGCCTCTGTTTGTTTGCCACACACAACATGTCTTATGCCTAAAGGTTACATTATCATCTCTTCACAGCTATATTAATTTCCTTGTTCTCTTAGACTCCCGGGGAAGAGAGGCTGCAAGATGAATGCTAAGCCCCTTGAGCTTGCTCGCCTGGGCCTTTTCTCTTGGGAACAGAGGGATTTTTTTCTCTCCCAGATTTGCTCTTTCCATTTCCTCTTTTTTCCCTACCCCAACCTTGTTTCTAAAAGTGAGGGCATTTGAAAGTATGGCCCACCTTTGAAGAATCAAAATTGCATATAGATGGAAAGATCCGATATTGATGTAGCATCAAAGCAGCTTGGTGAATGAAAAGGAGCATTGAACTGGGAATCAGGAGACCCCTCTCCTTGCCTCAGCTTTGCCAATTTGCGATGTGACCCTGACTAAGTGACTTCTCTTCTTTGGACCTCAGTTTCCCCATCAGAAAAAAGTGAGATGGTTCAATTAGATAATATACAAGATAGATTTTTCAGCAGATGTTCTGTGATTCTATGCTCTATCTTCCTCTGTCTCTGGATGGCAGTAGCTGTGGAAAATGATAGCTGATGTTTATCCACAAATGACATTATTTGATTCTTACAACAATCCTCTCGGTTCTGAGTGTTTTCTCTGGCAGTCCTCCCTGCTTGGAACGCTCTGCTTCCTCCCCACTGACTGCTGAGCTCCTGGGCTTCCTATAAGTCCTATCCAAAACCTCACCTTCTATGGGAAGCCTCCTCTAACCCCTCTTAATTATTTCTTATTTATCCCTTATATAGCTTGCTATGTATATATTTGTTCATATGTTGTCTCTCCCATTAGATTGTAAGCTCCTTGAGGGCAGTCACTGTCTTTTGTCTCTTTTTGTATACCCAGCTCTTAGCGCAGTACCTGGGACATACTAGGTGCTTAATAAATGTTTATTGAACTGAAGCAGGGACTTGAGGTTTTATTACCACCTCCATTTTATGGATGAAGAGAGTAAGGTTCAGAGACATCCTGTGACTTGTGGATGGTCATGTAGGACATGTTGGAGACAGGATTAGGAAGCCTGTTCCTGAGAACAGATCCAACACATTCCATTACACAACAATACCTCCTTCGCCTCAAGGGTTGGGGCTTGATCTCACTAGGGTGTGTGGGGAAGATGTGCATGTATATCAGCGTTGGCTTCCACGTCATTGAAAGTGAGATTGGATCTTTGGGTCCCACGTGGACCACAGCTCTCATTTGCAGCGCTCAGCTCGGTGCTGCCCACTCAGGAGGTGTATGGTGATTCCATGGACAAGTCCCATTTGGTAGACAGAATGGCCTAGTGGAAAGAGGATTGGGATCTTGGGCTGATTGTGTCAGGCAGTACTTCTGTCGTGTTCATTGTCTTCTTGGCCCATTCTCCCCTGGTTCCTCATTGAAGACAGAGTGGAAGGAGTGTGATAGGCTATTCTTGGGTGACCATGCAGAGGTTTGCCACATCATACCAGCCTTTCTTTGACCTTGGACAACTCAAGACAACTTCCTGTAGCTTTTGTTTCATCCATGTAAAGGGAATGGTACTGATGCAAAGTGACCCCCTGGGGTACTGGACAGGGAAAGTGGGGAATAAATCTTCTCGTGGAATGTTTTGTTGTCATTTAACTGCCATAAAAATGTTCAATAGAGTGTCTGATTATCTTTCTTTAATCTTAAATGGATACCTAGAATGGAAAGTCCCATATCCAGAGCTGAAAATTCATTATCTCAAAAAAGAGTTTAATGGGTGAGGTTTAAATGAACTGGAGGAAGTTAAATTGTGGCAGGGGAAGAAACGGAAAAAAGTGCAATGAGTTGTGCATTAAATTTAGATAAACAAAATTATGTGTAACTGGATTATCACGCATGCAGATGGGTGAAGTATATTAGGCACCTGCGTTTTGATTAAAATCGATTCAGGTGCATGGGCTTGGAGGCTGGTGCATTCAGATGCACCCAAGCTACTGCCTAGACACTTATATAGTGAGGACTGACTCCCAGCAAGCAGATGGGTTTGGGAACCCATGAGGATAAGACAGAGAACTTCCCAGGGAGCTATTGTGCCAAACCTCTCCACCATATTATTTAAGATGGTTGACATCTACACCTCCTAGGTACGTCTTGAAACAGGACTATGATGCTGAATGGTGGTAAACAGGTAGTCAGTTGACATCTATTAAGTACCTACTATGTGTCAGGCACTGTGCTAAGTGTTGGGGATGCAAAAAGAGGCAAAAGACAGTCCCCACCCTCAAGGAGCCTCACAATCTAATGGGGGAAACAAAACACAAACAATTATCAGGTTTTACAGAGAAATAGTAGGTTTTAGAGAGAAAGATGAGTTCTGTTTCAGATGTGTTTAGTTTAACTTCCTACAGAAAATCTTAAAGGTAGTTGGAGATATCTGGAAGTCCGCAGAGAGTTTGGGACAGGACAGGTAGATTTGAAAATTATCAGCAAAGAGAAGGTAATTAAATATATGGGAGCTGATGAGATCACCAAATGAAGTAGTATGTAGAGACAAGAGGGCCCAGGACAGAGCCCTGAGGGACACTAATGGTAGAATGATAAGATTGGAAGTCTGATGGTAAAAATGTTAAGAAGAGAGTGAGAGGAGAGAAAATGGAGGCACTTATTGTAGATAGAATTTTCAAGGAGTTTAGCTACAAAGAGCAGAGTAAATATAGGATGATAGTGGAGAAGGATCAAGTGAGGGTTTTTCCAGGATGGGGAGACATGGACATCTTTTCAGGCAGTAGGAAATGAGCCAGCAGACAAGGAAAGATTGAAAATAAGTGGTAGAATGGGGATGAACGAGGGGGAAATCTGGTGGGGGAGATGGGATGGAATAGGATTGCTTGAGCTGGTACAGGAGTGAAGAGGGGTTAATGGTAGAACGCATATGAGTGATATGATATAGAGTAGAGGGGAGAAGACAGAGCTTGAAGCAAATGTCCTCAATTTTTTCTGTAAAATATGAGGCAGGGCTCTTAGCTGAGAGAGTGGGGAAAAGGGAAGCTGTGGGAAGCTTGAGGAAAGATGAAAAGATTTGGAAAAATCACAGTGGAGAGTGAGATAGTGGGTTAATGGGACAGATACAGAAGGATTGCCTACAGCAGTGAAGGCCCAGCTGAAGTTGTGTAACATAAATTTGTAATGAATCCGGTTAGAATATTTGTGTGATCCCCTCCCCACCCCCCAGCTTTTATTCAGCAGCATGTGTGTAGGAGTGCAGATGGCAAAATGGTGGGAGTGATCAAAGCTGAGGCTTGGCAGGGTTCACTGGACAAAATGATAAAGAGGCTAGGGATTCAAGAGAGGTAAAGAGCCAACAGAATGTGGTTGGGTAGGGAGATTCTGGAATTTTTTAATATGAAAGTGTTACATTTGTAGGTGATGTTAATCATGGGTATGACCACATTTCTATGTGACTAAGGTGTAGTGGAGGAGTGGCTCATGGGAAATGAATAAGTTGAGCAGAGTGGTTAGCATGTTTGAGGGACAATCATCTATATATGTTTTTGAATATGTATAATATGTATGTAATGACAATAGCCTGATTAACCTGGGGATAAGAGCATGCTTCTATACCAATGGAATTAGGGAATGCTGGATTAGTATTTTACTAGTCATTCTGCCACCTGATTAAGGTTGAGAAGGCATTACAGACCTTTGATACACTCAGCTCATCATTACCAATATCAAACCCTGTTTAATGGGGCAATGGGGGATTAGGGATGGGTACCCACACATCTTTTTTTTAGTTCATCAGAGCCACCTCAACTAGAAAGAAAACTTTTCATATTATCTCCAGGTATCCAGCTTAGAGAAGGAAGCCAGCCTAGCATTGTCCCTGACCTTGAAAAAGTACAGATGTGGAGAAACAGGCTGACAATGCCCAATTAATTCCTGTTGGCATGTTTGATTTCAGATGCAAAGCATCACTGGAATTAAAATAAATGCAAGCAGTTACAGGGATGCATTAAATTAATGATTTCTTTTTTTTTTCCCTGCTTGATCCTCTAATACCCTCAACTTGAATGGATAAATGCTAAACCCTCCTCTAGGGGGATCAGAGATGCATTATATATTGTTACACAACCTAAAGGAAGCCTTTCTCTTCTCCTGTATCTTTCCCCTTCCCGTTCCCCTCCCCCTGCAGGTGATACTGATTCTGACCAAGCTCTATGACTTCAACCTGGGCAGCGTGACGGAGAGCTCACTTTGGAGGTAAGCTCTTAATGGTTATGAACTTCTCTAACTTAGCTCTTGTAAATCCCCCTGCTTACCACCTGGTCAGTGATCCAGAGAGCCCTGAACTGGGGGTGGGGAGGAATGGTAAGACCTGAATATCCAGCAGCTAGCAGAATGTCAAGCAATAGAATCTGCTAGTCATATGGTTTCCCAGGCCTTCCATTTTGAGGTAAGAGCCGGTGGATCCAGGCCTTTTCTACAAGATAATGAAGATGCTGGCAGTGGGCATAGTCAGGCAACATCACTGAGTGAGCCCACTATGGGTAAAACTCTTGGAGGAGGTGGGCGCCATATAAGAGAACTGGGACTTACATAATCTGTTCTCAGGGAGCTTTAGGTCTGACTGGGAGACACAGTCCTATTCTCAGTATGATTGGAACAGGTGAGACTCTGGTTCTGCCCTTGGGGAGGCTGAGATTTGAGAGTGTACATGATCACCATCCACAAGGTTACCCAGATCCAATGAGGGCAGACAGCCCTACACTCAGGGGGAAATAAAGGCAATGCAGCCTCTGCTGAAAACACGTTTCTCAACTTTATGAGGATAAATGGGAGATTAGCTTTATGTGGGCTGGCTAATAACCCAGGGTAGGTGGATTTTGCAGCTCACACTGAATTCTGAGAGGAGTGCTGAGCTCTCTCACCTTGTGCTTTCATAGACCGAATATACTTTGAGTAAACAAGGCTGATTTTCCTCTGTTCTAATGTGTTGCTAAGCCCTATTGTAAATAGATGGGCATTTCCCCAGTTGTGCTGTATACTTTTAGTACTTTCATTTATTCATGCATGGGATTACTTAATAAGTATTTATTAATGCTTACTTTGGTGCTCTGGCTTGTGACTCATGTTTGGGAGGAGACAAAGTAAGAGGAAGATATGGTCCCTTTCCTCATAGGAGCAGAGAGAACAGCCAGAGAGATGAATTAATGAAAAAGATGGTGCAAAATTATTTGCCAAACCCTATGCTAAGTGCTTGGGATAAAAATAAAAGAGGAAGGCAGTCCCCTGTCTCAGAATTCACATTCTAATGGGAGAGACAACACAGATGGAGGGGTTTTGTTGGCAAATTGGATGATCTTGCATGGCTCTCAGAGTGCAGTGGCAAAGCAGATATTAATGCCTCTTCTTCAATGTCACTTCCACTGATGAAAACCTATCAGTTTCTAATCCATTTGACAGTGCCAAGGACTCTTGTGGCAAGAACTTTCCTTTCTGAGTCTTTGGTCCTTTTCTGAGCCGTTGCAAGAGTAACTACCAGGTTTCATTTCCACAAGGATTGCTTCCCAGGATGATGGCTGAGGGCACTGGCCCCAAAGCATCGTTATTCCCTGTGATCCTGGAGCCAAGGTCCTGGGCTATCTCCATCAGGGTCTGAGGGGCAATGGTGGTCAAAGTTTCAATGATAACATAAATTTCATAATTCTGAAAGAATCATAGAACAGTTTCATCAAATTGAGTTGTAGAGGGATTTCTTATACTGAGTGGGAAATTGGATTACATATTCTTTTTTTTAAGGTACCTTCCGATTTCTAGATTCTATGGTTTTATAGAAGCAAGTATATGTTGGTGCAGTGCAGACTATAGATGTGTGTTATTAGTGAGGTAAATTAAGGGGCACATCTGTGAAGGTGAGCTTTGGAAGGCTTCAGAGAAGAGTCATGACATTCATTCATTCATTGGTTTGTTCATTCAACAAAAAGCTGCAAATATTCAGTAATAGTCAACACTATTGACACCTTACCCTTCCTGCATATTCTCTTGGTTTCTGAGATACCGTATTTTCCTGGCCCTCGTCCTACCTATATAATTGCTTCTTTTATGTTGTTCACTGACTTCTTGTTTTCTTTCCAACCACTCAAGGTAGATATATCTAAAATTTTTCTCTTAGCTCCCTTCTCTTCTTCTTTTTTTTAAAATCACATTTCCCTAGACAGTCTCATCTACTCCCATAGGTTCAACTGTCAACTCTATACAAATAACTCCAACATGTATATCTCTAGACCTGACCTCTCCTAGGCTCCACACTCATATCTCCAACTGCCTTCTGGGCATCTCTACCTGGATGTCCGACTACAACTCTGAACTCAAATCTAAATCTGAATTTATCTTTTCCCTGACTCAGGCTGTTTCTAATTTCACTGTTTCTGTTAGTGTCTATACCTTTCAGTTAGTCTCCCACATTTGAAACCTTGGTGCTATATTTGATTTTTCTTTCTCCTTCACTTCTCATATCCAGTCATTTCCCAAAACTTATAGATTCTAACTACATCTAATTTACAGATTCTAAATCTAATGTGCAGATTCTAACATATGGATGGGCAGGTAGGTGGTACAGTAGATACAGTGCCAGGCCTGAACTCAGGTGGACTTGAGTTCAAATCTGGCTTCAGATATTTACCAGCTATGGCAAGTCATTTAACCCCATTTGCCTTAGTTTCCTCATCTATAAAACAAGCTAGAGAAGGAAATGGAAAACTGCTCTAGTATCTTGTCCAGGAAGACCCCAAATGAGGTCACAAGGAGTCTGGCATAACTGAAATGACCGAGCAATGACAAAAAACTTATAGACTCAAACCTTAAAGATTTTGACTTGCATCTTTTTTCTTTTTGCTATTTTTTATAAAGGCATCCTCTTTGACTTGCATGGATAATTCTAATAGCTTCTAATAGACCTTCCCAACTTCATTTTTCTTGATTGAATATAGAGAGAATCTTTACATTTCTATCAGACTAACCTTTCTCATGCATAGATTTGGCCATGCCATTCCTCTGCTTAATACCTTCATTGAAAGATGCCCTAGTGGTTACTGAGTAAACTTCAAACTTGGCATTCAGAGCTCTTTATAGTCTGATACCACTCTATTTTTCCAACCTTTTCTCATATTACTCATTTCAATGCACGCTCTGATTTAGCCAGACTGGTCTATTCTTACGTATATGTATGAACATGCTCTATTCCTTTGCTTTTGGTATTCCTTTTACTTGGGATACTCTCCCTCTTCTCCCATCTCTCTGACTTGCTATATTCCTACCCAGGGTTTTTTTTTTAAAATCTATCCATCTGTCTTTCTATTTTGCCAGGTTTTAAAACTTAAGTCCAGTGCCACCTCCTTTAAGACACCTTCCTTTCTTTCCGTCAGTCTTCAGTGACCTTTTGCACCTCTGATCACATAACATTTTTCACTTCTCTTCTGCACTGATAATAGATTACTTTATTTTGTACTCATGCATTATGGTATCCCTCCCTTAACTGTAAGATTCATGATGGCAGTAATTGTTTTATCTAAACTTTATCTTCCCTAGAGTCAAGAATACTGCTTGTAGTTGGTGTTAATAAATATACATTGAATTGAAATGAGGAGGTTGGATTAGGTGATCTCTAAGGTTTTTTCCCAGGTTCTAAATCATTCCATTTTATAATAAGTGTTTATTGAGCACTTAATCTATGTTTTGTGTTAGAGGCTCTGGGAAATGAAAAGATAATGACATAATCTACACCCTCTAGGTACTTACAATTTAGTTCAATTCAGCTTGGCATAGTCGCATGGAGGCCTCAGATTTATGAGTCATAGGAAGTACTGCCCCATATTAGAATAGTAACATTAATAATTTTATAGTGTTTACAGTATGGTATACTGAATACAGAATAGCCTTGGAGCCAGGAAGACTCTGAGTTCAAGTCCTCTCTCTGTTATAAACTGTGTGGCCCTGGACAAGTCTTAACCTTTCTAGGTCTAAGAACTCACTAAGAATGAGTTGTGGATGAGATACTGACTTACATTGGCGTGAAGAGTTTTCTTATCTGGGAGTTCCCTAGACTTTAAAAATTATAGGTACAGTCCCATATTGCTGTTCCTGACAGTTTCAAAGCATTTTTATACCCATTACCTATGTGCGATATAGTAGGAAGAATATTAAGCTTAGATTTTAAGCACCTGGGTTAAAATCCTGGCTCATCCTAGCTCTGTGTCTTTAGGATGTTACTTCTCTAGGGCTCAAACTCCTTATGTGTAAGATGGAAGTGGGACAGTTGAACAAAATGATCTTTTAGGGTCCATTCTACCTCTAAATCCATGATCTCATTTAATCCTTGAAACAGTGCTTTGGGAGTAGATAAGGCAGATATTCTTCTGCCCACTTTACACATGGAGAAATTGAGTTTCTGGATGGTGAAGGGACTTGCTATCCCAGTCTGCAGCACTTCAGGGACTCAAAAATTCTTCTAGGAGAATTAGACCAGGCCACTTCCAAAGCAGAATGGAGAAGGGGAGTGATGCATCCAAGGGTGATACTAGGTTTGATGATCTTCAGGTCTGGCAGGTAGAGGGAGTGTTTGATGGTCCTGTGACAGGCTGCCCCATCCTGTCAACATGTCATTAAACTAAGTTCTGGCTAATTCCTCCAGGATTAATGAGTGGGACTCCTCATTCCATTGTTACTAGGAGTGTGTTTAGAACAGAGACAAGTGTGTTACAAGAATCGTTAGACCTTCCCCCTAGACCAGGGGCTACTTCTCACCTTTACAACAGTCTGAGATGCAGGAGGAATCTTAAATTGAACCCCAGTTTGGCATTTGCCAATTTCTGAGGTGTAGGTGTTCACACTGTACATGTCTCTAGAAGCCCTAAATTTTTGTCAGCTAGATATACAGAGTGTGTGCACATATGTAACCTTTTTATTATGTAATGGAAAGAAGTATTTGGTTATTTCCCAAGAAATCTCGTAGCCTTAAAACCATGGCTATTCAAGAGATCTTCTAGATTGTATGTAGGTCTTCTATTTCCTGCCCATTTCTGTACAGAATAATGGGTCGCAGGCCTTTCCTGGGTAGAAACAATCACAAAGTGCTATCCGTTGCCTATGTGTTAATTTTTCAGAACCACACCGATGTTCTATTTTTTTTTTTGCTTTTGGATATCTCAAATACCATTGGGCTATACCATGACCATGTGCAAAGGCATCAATAACCTCATTAATGATTAACAGGTGAGAGCTTGTTTCTTGCTTACTGTGCATTTCCCAGGATATTTAAGTGTCTAAAAATTTTCACTTTGTACCTAACAAGTATAAATGGTGTCAGGGTAATAAGACAGAGCAGTCTTCTTTGCATAAACAAAATAGTGAAAAACCCAATAACTCTTGCCCTGATTCCAAAATTGCAGCAACCTCTGGAACCCTAGGAAAAACTGTCCATGGTTCTCAGAGGAATCTGCCAGGCAATCATGGAAACATGGGAAAAGTATTCCCAGGTTACATGACATAGGACCAGGCATTACTTAGAGAAGATATCTTCATCAGAAAGGAGTCTTTTATGAGCCACTTGGAAACCTGGAGCTTGCTAGGTCCTTTGAAAGATACAAAGATGGCATGGTCATTAGCCTAGGAAATAATAGTGATGTAAATAATGATTGAGTTTCTGAAGTGAAGGAGGATTAGTGGGCAAGAGTAATATGAAGTATGTTTATTTTGTTGGGAAAAATATGAGTCCACATTCTAGTCTGTATAATCAAAGATGACTTCTAAGAGGAAGCAGGGCTTCAAAATGATGTGAAGGTCATAATAATGAAGAAGCATAGCAAATGGAGAATAGAAAGTTGTTCTAAGCATGTGAAAGTTGTTACAACCAAGGTTTGGAAATAGGAGAGGCCAGGGACTCATATGAGTCCAGTTTGACCAATGCAAATAGCATGGGCACAGGACTTAGAGAACAAGCCAAAGAAAAGAGACTTGATATATACATACATACACACACATATACATACATATATACATATATATATATATACACACACACACATATACATATATAGTATACACACATACACACTATATATAGTATATATATACATATATGTATATGTCTCTCTCTCTCTATATGTGTATACACACACACATATATATTATATATATGTATTATATACATATATATATATACATATATATATATATATATATATATATATATATATATATATATATATATATAGAGAGAGAGAGAGAGAGAGAGAGAGAGAGAGAGAGAGAGAGAGAAGTAGAAGGGGTATTTGTGGCTTGTAAACTCAATGTGAATCAATAATACAATCCGGAAGCCAAAAAAACCTTATTTAATCTTAGCCTGCAGTAAGAGAGATAGTATCTAGGACTAGAGATGTAAAAGTGCTATGGTACGTGACTCTAGCCAGATGATATCCAGACCTCAATGTTCAGTTCTGGGTGTGACCTTCTGTGAAGGGTATTAAAAAAAAATGAAAACACTGAGAGGAGGGAAATCAGGATAATGAAGAGCCTTGAGAATATAACATGAGAGAATCACTTGAAGGGATCTTAAGATATTTTCCCTGAAAAGAGACTTCAGAGAATACGATAGCTGTCATCAAATATTTGAAAGTCTAAGTTATAGAAGAAAGAGTAGACTTGCTCTTAGCTCCAGAAGACAGAACCATGAACAGCATGTAGCAATTGCAGATGAAGAGATTTAGGCTGACAATAAGGAAAAGTGATTGGAGCTGTTCTCAGGTGGAATGTGTTGTCTTGGCAGTGAGTGGGTCTCCCTCCTCTCTAGAAGACTTTTGACTAAAAGATGATTGGCTGCTTATTGGGCAACTTGTTGGGTTGTAGAAAGAATCCTGGTTCAGGTACAGGTGGGATTAGCTGGCCTCCTTTCTAACTCCTTGGGTCATGGGAGATCAGTGAGGGCTGGAGTGACCCAAAAGGCTTTCATGGAGGTGCGGCTTCAGCTAACTGGTTGTGGTTGCCTGCTGAGTGCGATGTAGACTTTTATAGACCTAGGGATTTACAATATAAGACAGAAATGTTATATATGCATAGGGCAAATAGACCACAAAAGAGAAAGGTGAAACCAAGATGCAAATACTTGGCAATCTCAGTCTTTCAACAAACATTTATTATGTGCAATAAACTGTGCCGGGCAAAAGGGTGAGTTAATTATAGGTGGAAAAATAGAATTTAAAGACAAGATTGTGGAGTCATCTGGGGGAAAAAAATCATAGGATTTTGTGTCCAAATTGGGAAGGAGCAATTTTGAGAGGGAGTTAATTTGGTGGCTATATTTTGATCCCACAGAAGAATGAGGTTAGAGCAGGGCTGAGGAATCTTCGGTGCTTTTGAATTGTCTCTTTGATTAGCTAGGAGCCTATTAATAAACAAGAATTTTTTTGGCTGCTTTTGGTATACAAGGAGCTGTGCTAGTCCCTGTGGAGAATACAGAGGTGTTGGGGGCAGCTAGGTGGCACAGTAGATAGAGCACCGGCCCTGAAGTCAGGAGGACCTGAGTTCAAATCCGGCCTCAGACCAAACACTTGACACTTAACTAGCTGTGTGACTCTGGGCAAGTCACTTAACCCCAATTGCCTTAAAAAAAGAGAGAGAGAGAGAGAATACAGAGGTGAAAAGGTGACCTGGTCCCTTGCTGTAAGGAGCATATAGTCTAATTAGGGAGAGGGAACATACACATACCCATCCACCACAGACAGGCAGACCCACACACATGCACCACAATAATCAATAGTGCGAGGTTCTGTGTGTTTAGTGCTGAGAGAGTGACATTGAGCTCAGACACTGAAGAGATCCTTCTGGGCTGGGATGGTTAGGGGAAGCTGCTGCTTATTCTTGTTAGATAGAATTAGGCCAGGGCTTTGATATTGGTGCACTTTCTTCTTGTCTTGGATTCATGCCCCCTTCACCATAAGACTGTGGTTTTCTTGTTGGTCTCTTGAAGCAGGGAGATAAGTTACAGTCTTTAGACCATACTTGGGTTCTCCCTACAACTTTCTTCAGTTCTCATCCTCTCTCCCAAAAGATCTAGGCCTCCATTGTGATTTTATCTTATCCTCTTGATGCAAGGGGACATGTTATGGTCTTCAAACCACACTTGGTTTCCTAAGCTCCCATCATCTTCCCCAATTGATTACATGTCTCCAGATATCCCTGCATCACACTCCTCTTCCCCTAAATTTCAGTGAGGGTGATTTCAATTCACAATCCTTTCCTGAAACAATTCTCTTGTCTTTTCTAAGCCAGCATATGGAGTAGGCAAAATTATGCTCTCACCTTTCAGGGCTCACGATTTAGGATGTTATGCTTAACCAAGAGGAAACTGAGCTTGGTGATTTTTCTTCAATTTATAATATTATAGGAATGCCTGAGGCAGCAGCTGCCAAGACCAGGTGACATCCTCTAGCCCAGTTAGAATATGATATAATTATTTTCCTCACAGGATTAATAATTCAGAGTACTGTCACTTCCAAATAGACATTCTTCTCTGAAGACTGTTTTAAGACATAAAATAACACAGGGATGTCCACGCTCCTAATATTGTTCTTCCTGACACCTCAGAAAGTCACTCTCATAGTAATGGGACAAGGAGATTTTTCTCTCTCTGTGCAGGAAGAGGGCTGACTCAATCATTTATTCATTTATTCATCCCAATCCCAAGTCAAGATGAAGTTTAAGGTCACTCTGCCACAGAAGAATCAGTGCACTAGATTTTGTTAGAGTCCCTCTCTGTCAGCAACTCAAGAACTGCAAAGCCTCTCTTCTCAAGGTGCTGGAGACTTCCATTCTGAGGCTGCCTTTTATTTGAACATATCTTGTATTTGCCTATTTATATACTTATTGCCTTCCCCAATAGAAGACAAGTTCTACTTTTCTTTGTATCTCTAGGGCCCAGTGAATCGTAAATGTTTAATAAATGCTTGTTAATTGATTGACTGATTGATCAAGGACCATGAGCCCTTGACCATCCACTTAGATCATCTGTGCACAATAGGAAGCTACTCTATAAGAAAAAGACATGATAAAACAGGCATGTCCTGAGACACCAACCCAGAAAAGGGCACATGGAACTCACACAATGAAAAAAGGGGCAGATTATTGAGAACATCCTGGTCAGAGTCCTTCAGGTCCTGTGGTTCTGATAGATAGCCATAATGCAAAATCATCCCAAGCTCAGTGCCAATACAACATATAATTTCAGTGAGCTGAGGCAATTGGCAATGCAGAGATGATGGCCATGGATAGGGCCCATTTTTGGGGGGTTCTTATAGTGTTTGCCCTGAGGAAAATGAGCAGCTTCTATTCTACTAATTTTAAGGTGAGAAGTAGAACCATCTAGTCTCTTCTCTATGACGCTTAGCTTCAATATCTATGATGGGACGAATATGATAACATGCTGTTCCTTTGGTGGCTGGGTGGTTATTGAAGACACAAGAGAAATCTTGAATCCATTGAGGTAAGAGTGTGCCTGAGGAGTTGGAATACATATCTATAACAGTGACCTTTGACCTCATCTTGGGAATAGGGTGGACAAGTGAGTAAATGAGCTAGTCATTCCTTTTCATGTTTAGAATTTGGTGTCAGTGGATTCAAATCCAAGCTCTTCTGCTGGGACATTTGTACCCTTGGACACCTTGGTCACCTTAAATTTCAGTTTGCTCATCTATAAATTCCAAGGGTAGATTGGACCAGTTGTCTGAGGTCCCTTTCAGCTCTAAATTTATGATCATATGATCCTCTCGCTATAGAAACTTCACATGTAGACTTTTGTGCTTATAAAGCTGATGGAGTAAGTGACAAGTTCATTTCAGAAGATATGGCAACAACCTCAAGGGATTTCTATCCAGGAATTGCATGCAAATCTAACTCCATGTAAGCTGGTGGTATGAGAGAAAGGTATGATATGGCATCATGTTCTCATCTCTGTCTCCTAGCTACCCTTACTTCCTTCAAGTTTCAGCTACAATCTCATTTCTTCTGCAGAAAGTATTTCCCAACTCTTCTTCTTCTTGTGAGGCAATCAGGGTTAAATGCCCCAGTTAAATTGGGTGAAATTTAAATCGGGGTTAAATTGCTCAGTAAGTGTAAAGTGTCTGAGGCCCGATTTGAACTCGGGTCCTCTTAACTTCAGGGCCAGTGCTCTATCCCCCATGCCACCTAGCTGCCCCTTTCCCAATTCTTCTTAATCCTTGTGCCTTCCCTCTGTTAATTATTTCCTACTTGTCCTGTATTATAGCTTGCTTGTACATATTTGTTTGCTTATTGTCTTTCTTATTAGATTACAAGCTTCTTGAGGGCAAGGATTGTCTTTTGCCTTTCTTCGTATACCCAACACTTACTACAATGCCTGGCACATAGTAAGTGATTAGCTCAGAAAATGAGTGTGGAGTCAGAGGTTTCAACAAACATTAAAAAAAGTATTCTTTTGGGTTAAAGAGTTTGGAAAAATGGCAAAGTTTGGAGATAAGATGCCAAACTTTGGAAGGTACTGCAAAATTCAAGATAGGCCCCAAATTTACTAGTCCCTTGCACTACCCATTATGCACTGAAACTAGCCACTGCTTTAAGTCCTTTTTAAAGTCAGTCTTTGAGTTCTGAATTTCTACAAGGAGACACCTTTTATTTTGTAAAGGAAGAATGTTTAAAATAGGATTTACTTTGCATAAATTAATTTCCTGCTAAACTGGCCATAATACGTTTGTTTTATAACAACCAGTTGTTGATTAACAAACATTGATTTAATGCCTACTATAAGCCAGGTACTAGGGATACACAAAGATGGAACCATTTCTTTCTTCAAGGAGCTTACATTCTATTGGGAGGGACATACGTATGTATAAGTATATATAAAAAAAATACAAGGTAATGAGTGGGGAGGCATTAGCAGTTGGGAATGACAGTAAAGATTCTTCATACTGTAGGAAGTGACATCTGAGTATCTGGAGGAAATTAGGGATCTCAAAAGGTGAGAAATGAGTTAGTGCATTCTTGACATTTGGATCAGCTTGGGCAAATGAATGGAGACTGGGAGATGGAGTGTCATTTGGGAACAATGGCAAGAAGACTTGTTTGAGTTGATTGTGAAATACATAAAGGTGACTAATGTATTATAAGCCTGGAAAAGTAGGTGGGAGTCAGATTGCTGAAGAGCTTTAAACAGCAAAATGGAGGTCATGTTTGATCCCAGAGGTAAGAGGGAACAACTGAGCTTTTTGAACAGGGAAGTGAAATGGTCTGATCTGTTCTCTCAGAAGGAAGTCCTGAAGTGGATGCTTTAGATATAGCTGGTTTTCAAAAGTACACATATCAATAGTGACCTTAAAGCCTGAGCAGATGTCCCCTCCTTCGATTCTTTTTTTCTCTTTGCCCTCTCTCTCCAACCTTCCCAGTTACACCTATTATAGTTGGAGTATTGTCTCAGAAAGCAAACAGGCCCCAGTTCCTAGCCTTTTTCAAATCCTCTCCTCACCATCAGCTCCAAAGAGTCCAGGACATACTGAAGTCCCCACCACTGTTGATAAGTTTGCAGTTTTTTCCTCTAGCTCCTGCCCACTTAGCAGTTAACTCCCTTTCTCTTGAGTTGTGTTGGCTTCTCCTCTCTCTATGATGTGTTTGTCTCTTGCCTCTGAATCTGCTGCTGGGGGCCAGGATGGTTTGTTTGTCTCCCTTAATTGTTCTGTCAATGACCTTTTTGGGAGATGCTGGATTTTAGAAAATGGAGACCTTTCTGATTTATTAATTTTTTGTTTGCCAAGCAAGCCCTGATAATAATTGCCAAGACTTCCCAGAAGATATTAGTTTACAGATTCTAATGACACTGATGATTTATGTATGTGTTCCCCTCTACATCTGTCTGCCCCTATTACTTAGTGGAATTCTGACTAAATCAAAGCAAATTCACACAAATAAAGCCGCAGATTAGAATGTTTTTTTTTTTTTGGAGAGGGGCAGCTAGGCTCCTGCTTAAGAGCTTTCCACAGCTTTCTTTAGTTTATTCATATGTTGGACCTGAAAGCCAGTATGATACAATAATATAGACAATGAGGAAGTCCTGCCTCCAGAACTGTTAGAGTTTGCTGTTGGGTTTTAACCCTAAGTTATGCTCCTAATTTATAAAATAGGTCCTGAAGATTTCATTTCAACAAATGCTTATTGAACAGCTTTTATGTACCCAGCCCCAAGTAGGCTTTATGGGGGACAGAGAGAGGTAAAAGACACAGTTGCTGTCCTCAGGTAGCTTGTAGGTTATCACAGGACATTAGACTTCTGCTCTCTGCTATCCCTGATACTAATAGAGAAGAAAATACACTCTTTGTCCTTTTGGAGCTTACAGTCTAGCTGGAAAAGATAAAACTACAATACATAAGAAAAAAATTAGAAAATCTTCCAGGGTTATCTATAATTAAATGCCCAGAGGAAGGGGCCAAACTATAAGAATTTAGATAAGAATGAAATCAGTGCCAGACTTATGCTATTCGTTTCCCAAGTTTTTATAAATCTTTTCTCAGTTCAGCCTATGAATTCATTTAGAGTGACATTGTGTCTTATATTTATCTAATCCAAAAAGTATTAATTAGCTGCCCCCTAAATGTAAAGTACTATTCCAGACACTAGGGGCATAGAGGAAAAAAATGGTTCTTACCCTCACGGAGTTTACCTTGGATGGGATGAGATACCACTTGTAAACAGGAACATTATGATAATTTGGGAAATTTGAGAACACTAAAAACTAGGAGAATATGGAAAGACTTCTTGTAGGGGATAGCACCCAAAGTAAGGCTAGATATTTAAGGTGAAGAAGGTGAGGAAACTAGGTATTTTAAGAGGGAGAGTTTGGGAGGGAATGCAATCTAGGAATGGAGGATGACCGACTGTCTGTCTCCAGGAGATGGAATGCTAAAGTGAGGGAACAGCAAGGAGGCTCCACTAGCAAGTGAAGCAAAAATCAAATTGTGAAGGGTTTCTAATGCCACACTAGAGTATGCATTTTATCCTAGAGGCAGCTGGGAGCTACCAAAAAATCCCCACAAAAGTGAATGATGCGGCCAAATGTACTTTAAGAAGGTTATTTTGGCAATTACTTGATGGGTGACCAGGAGAAATGAGGTACTGGACAGTTGGAGGCCATTTTAATAGTCAGGGTTAGTGGCTGCATCAGTGGAAAGAAGGGAACAGGCACAAGGTAAGTCATGAGTTCACAATCAGCAAGACTAGGCAACTGATTGGAGATGAGTGGAGGTGAGTGAGAATAAAGAGATGAGCATGACTTCAAGGTTAATATAGTGGAAATTCAAGATATGCTTGCTGATGGATGTCCAAGTCCTCCTTCCTCCAGTCAGTCATATCTAAAGAGAATCTACTTTCCAACTCTCTTAATGCCTTCATGAAGAAGTGCTATAGGTCCTATTTAGAATCTTGCAGGTAGACAGACCAGGAATGCAAATTATATGATGACGAGGATTTCTCAGTCATCTACAGAGATAGTGCAAGAGACTAAGGGGTATAGGCAATATGAGATCCTGATATGCTTCTTGTTTATTAAATTTTACAAAATCATTTGACTCAGTAGAACAAAATGTAACCTTAAAGGCCTTCCTAGAAGTTTCTTGCATGCATATGTTATAATTAGATAAGACTGTGACAGATATGACTGTGGAGAGAACATTGCTCATAACCTATAAAGCAAGCCAACTCCCTCTCTGAGCCTCAGTTTCCTTATCTATAAAAGGAAGGGGTAGGACTAAATAACCTCTAAGGTTCGTTCTGGCTTGAAATCTATGATAATGATCCATTTGACATCACATGAGGTCTAAAGCAGGGAAATGTTTGGCTCACCTAAGGTATTTACTGGTGTCATGGAAGACATCCAAACAAGAGAAGATGACATTGTGCTAATTGGATTGAGCCCCAGAATGATACAAAGCCATCACAGGGATATCCACAGCAAAGCAAAAGTGATTAGTCTAACCGTCCACAGTGGAAAAATAAAGCTGGATGAAAAATTCGTATTGCCAAAACTTTGACATTCAGCAGAATGAACAGCCTGCTAAGTTACTCCATCAATATGTGCATCTTAGACAGAGGCTGCAGATGGACAGGCAAACTCGGTCCAGAACTGGAGTAAGAACTGTACTGAAGGTTCAATGATTCCAAACTTCTTCTTGCTGCAAAAAATCCATTTCCATAGCATCATGAGTCTTCTGGTTATGTTAAATGATTATAAATCACTTGATATTGTTATCTTGCAAAATATTAAATGACAAATGATCCAAACAATAATGGAAACATGGATAGCGGGCATAGGTAAGCCACAGTATATTAGCAGTGATGACTTGTGTGCCATGAGTGTTGTGAAAGACATTATCAAGGATTGATAAGACCCATCACCTAGTGATAATCACGAATAACAGCTGAACAACTTGTGCGGTATGTTGGTTGCCCGCAAGGGAAGAAGAAGAAGGCAAGTATTGTTCCTTTCCTCTACAACATCTGTCTATGTCTTTCCACTCACATGCACCCTGACCTAATACATGCTCTCATCACCTCTCTCCCAGACTCCTACGATAGTCTTCTAACTGGTCTCTCTGTCTTAAGCCTCTTCTCTCTCTCCAGTCCATCCTGCACACTGCTGCCAGAATGATATTCCCAAAGCACATGTATGACCATGGATGTCACTCACCCCTGTTCAAGAAATTCTAGCAGTTCCTATTACCTGTAGGATCAAATACGAAATCTTCTGTTTGGGATTTAAAGCCCTTTACAGCTTGACTCCATCTTACCTTTATAGCCTTATTATATATTACTCCTTCTCATTCATTTTATGCTTTAGCCAGAAATGGCCTTTTTATTGTTCCTCATACAAGGACATTCCATTTTAGTCTCTGTGTCTTTGCCCAAACTGTCCTCCATACTTGGAGTGTACCTTTTCTCCTCCATCTTTTAGAATACCTGCCTTCTTTCTTTCAAAGCTCATCTCAAATCACCTCCTACATGAGATTCTGATTTCTTGTTCCACATGAATTACTTTTTTTAAATTTGTTATATACTTATTGCTCAATCAGTTGGAACTTACTGAGTACTTACTATGTGCTAAGCCTTGGGGATCCAAAGAAAGACAAAAAATAGTGCCTGCCCTTAGGAGCTTACATTCTAATGGGAGAAACAAATGCAAATAACTAAGTACACACATGAAAAGTACAAAGTGGATAGAAGGTAAGCTGGGTGGGGTATAGGTACTTGAGGGGATGAAGGGAACTGGGAAAGGAGGCTTCCTACCTTTCCTGCAGAAGGCAGCATTTGACCTGAGACCTGAAAGAAGCTGAGCATTCTAATATGTGTACATGTTGTCTTCCCAATAGAATGCAAATTCCTTGAGAGTAGAGACCATTTCTTTTTTGGCTTTTTGCTTCCAGTGCCAGTATAATTCCTGGTACATATTAGGCCTTTAATAAATGCTTGTGATTGATTGTTAATCCAGCATATTAAAGGAATCTTCTATAGAGGATTTATAGAAAGAGGCAGATGAGATTTTTATAGGACAGCAGTTCTCAAAGTTTGGTCTCAAGAATCCTGAGAGCCTTTCAGGGGGTGCATGAGATTAAAGAAAATCATCACAATAAGTTATTTTAGTTTCTAATATAGTAAATATTAATAGATATAAATCACATAAACAAAAGCTCTTGGGGGGGGTCTTCAGTAATTTTTAAGAGTGTAAAGAGGTCCTGAGACCGTACAATTTGAGAACCTGTGGCATAAGGTGACAAGGTATGGAGTGATTACAATTTGCTTGGCTAAAGGAAGTATACAAATACTGATGAAATCATAGAGCCTGGCCAAGTGTCTAAGGTAGGGGACTTTTTTCTTCTGGATCTCATCCTGTGGAGTATATGATCTGCCTATTCAAGGATGTTGAAGGAGAAAGGTTATCTCCCAGTTTTTGCAAATTAATTTGTTGTGGATGTAACATCAATTTAATAATAGCAATATCAAAAGTCCGGTTTTTCTCAATGAACACTTGACTTGACACTTCAATCATCAATTATGTATTTAATTTAACTGCTCAATGAAAAGGATTCACAATTTCAAAAGGACATTTCAAAAATGCCAGATGACAATCTTATACAAAATCCCTGGAAAGCAAGGCAAGAGGGTTGGCTTCCTGTCCTATCAACCACCACAGTGCAATTCAATGAATATACATCAAGTTCCACCTCTACATGAGACACTGTGCTTGGTTTTCTGAGTATACCCAGATAACAAATTAGCCCCTTCCCTCAAGGAACTTACACTCTGCTAAAGAATACAATCTCCAGATAAGTTACTAGAAGATAATCTGAAATGAGAGAGAGCATAACAGCTAGGGATGATTGGGGAAGTTAGGTGGCACAGTGGACAGAGTAGTGGGCCTGGAGTCAGGGAGACCTGAATTCAAATCTGGCCTTGCATACTTACTAGTTGTGGTACCCTAGGCAATTCACTTAATCTCTATTTGCGTTACTTTCCTTAACTGTAAGATGGGGATGATAATAATAGCACCTGCCTCCCAGGATTGTTGTGAGGATCAAATGAAATAATACTTGTAAAGTGCTTAGTACAGTGCCTGGCATTTAGCAACCACTATATAAATATTAGCTATTATTATCATTATGTTTATTAACTGACATTTCAAAGTGGGGCTATTAGCTAAGCTAACCCTTGAAAGAAGATAAGATTCTTTCAGGCAGATATGAGAAGGAATACTGAGGAATAGCTATGTATGATGGCACAGGTGTAATTGTGGCCCAGCAAGTTTTGGGAACCACTGGTAGTCCAGTTTGGCTGGAATGTCTATTGCATGAAGGGGTATCATGGGGGGAAAGGCTGTGAAGGTAATTTGGAGGCAGAGAGCCTTTTTGTGCCAGACTGATGAGTTTATATTTAATCCTGGAATGAGCCACTGAATGGTTTTTGAGCAGAGCAGAGACGTGGTCAGACCTAAGTCTTTGGAGGATTATTTTTGAGGATGTATTAGAAGAGACCGAAAGTAGGAAGACCAATGAGAAGTATATGGCTCCAGAGAGATGTGCAGAGATTATTAACTAGGATGGCAGCCAAGGGAGTATAGAAAAAGGATAAAGAAATGTGGAGGTAGAATCAATAAGATTGGGCAACTGATTAGAGGTAGTGGTGGTGGTGGGGGAAGAGGGGTTATTCAAAATGTGACTTTCATTATCACAACTTTTCTGGGTCTTAGTTTTGTTCTGATTTTATTTACATAAACTTTTATTCATATTCTTTTTACATCACAAAAAATGTTCCTTTTTAACTTCTACTTCCACAATTATTTCTCTCGAATCATTTGGGAATATCTTGCTGTGGTTTTATGCTCTCTTGGTAATCCACAGGGTCCTCTCCCTTATCAAGCATTGGTTCAGTTTCCTTTGTATTGCAATATGTATTCTAAGATATTTGTACTCATTTAGTTATCTTGATGGCCATTTTTTCTTCTTTACTAATATCTTCCCTGTTGAATTATCTACTTTGTGCTAAAGTTTTTAACTTAATTTTTTCCCTCTTAATATCTTTGGTAATTTTAGCCTTTTCCATATATTCCCTTGTCATTCACTTTATGAATCCTTACCCTTTGATGGTAGGTCCCCTGAAGGCTGTACCTTAAAACTTTCTCTGTCTCCTCCAACTTTAGGGAATTTGCTTTTCACCAGCTTTAGTCATCTGTCCTATATGACTTCTGGGGGATAAAACTAGCTCCAGTTGGAAGTGAGTCTCCTTTACTTCATGTCTGGTGTAACCCTATGTGTGTGCTGGTGCCCTACCCTAGTTTCCTCTGTTCTTAGGTTTTCTGACTGAGCAATGCTAGAGTGCATGCTTCTGTTTTCCTATACCTCTACCTCCTTCCCACATAAGAATGGAAAGCTGGGCTGAGATCTGCTGCTTTATGTGCAGCAAAGGCCAGGGCAGGGTGTGCTGGCGGAGACTACATCAGCAGCAAGGAAATTGCTGAGTGGATCCCAGAGTACAAACCTTTTTTTGGGGGTGGGGGTTGCCACCTTTCTAGAGCATGGGGTCAAATGGGGGAGGAGTGCTGAGTGAATACGTATCTTTCTCTTCTGTTAATTCTTCAGGTTTAACTCATTAAACTTGGTGGGTTTTTTTTTCTGCAGAGATAAATGTAATTACTTCTTTTCTTGAGCTTAATTCTCATGTTTGGGAGTTTTGAGAGTTCATGAGATTTAGAGAAAATACCTAGTTCTTTATCTCGTTGGTCATATCGATTTCTTCTCTTTAAAATGTACTAGATAATCTCAAAATCTATGATTTCTATGAACACAGAGGCCTAAAGACTCTCACACAATTAGTCAGTTTTTCAGACTCAACAAATAACATTTTAATGAATGTGTTGACTCTTGGTTTAAAAAGTCAGTCATTTAGTTTTGAAATATAATATCCACTCAGGAACAATCTCTAATTTGTAGATGAATGTTAGTTCATGGATGTTAGCTGTGGTATATACCCACACACACGTAGTTTAACTGAAATAGAATAAAATAAATAGAATGGGAATGCTATTCTACTTATGGAGATCTTGGTTAAAAAAAATAAAATGGGAGTATGTGGATAGAGGAATAAATTCTAGGCACAAAAGCAACTTATGCTACTGAAAAACTGGGCACTGATAACTTTGGGAAAGTGGATCTAGATCACAGACCCAATGGTCTCTTGTGTTTATTGTTTAGAGAAGGATTCTCTTTATGTCCTCTTCCTTTCCTTACCATTAGGCAAGGCACCAAGGTGCATAAATCCTAGGTTTTGTCCAGTGGTTGGTAGAATTTAACGCTTTAGCATGGATTGTGTCTGTTTATATTGGTGTTTTATGTTGTTTGTTCTTCCTTCCAAGTGCAGTGCCATTTTATAATGATCGTAAATAACCCTAACATTTGGAGAAAGGGTGTGAAAACCCTCCCCTCCTTTTCCACACTCTGAGCTTGCTCTCATTATCTCTGCAGTAGATTCATTAGTCCTCTAATGAAGTTAATAAGAGAACAGCATCAGACGGTCCCTTCTAAAAATAATATTTACAAATGACTGCATTTCCCCATTCTCTAAGGGAGACCTTAATTTATTTCCTTGCCAGATGTCCCACATGTGTAAAACTATGATAGGTAGTCCTTTGGAATATGGTGTGAAGCCAAAAAACAAAAAGAAAAGAAAAGAATAAGAAAAAAATAAACATGCCCTAGAGCCCATATATTTCCAAGTTTATGGAAGAAGGGATTTTTACAGACTGCATTCCTGCTTGTATATAATGACTATAAAAATTAGGTAGTCAGGCTTTCATAGTTACTTTCTCATCATTTGGTGGTCAATTACTTTATTGGACGTCAACTGTAAATGTTGTTAGGAAGCTCTCTGCTGTGGATTCTCAAGGTTCACTGCCCTAGAAATTATTGGGGGAGCCATAAACTGGTTATCTGAGTCATTCTCTTCTTCACGAGTCTGGGAGGATGCTTTCTAGGAGGCAATGTTGAGCTCACAGAGGCAGTGTATACCTTCTAGTGGCTTTTGGTTATGACCTGCAGCCTGTGTCCACACACAGATATAATATTGCCCTTAATAATAGCATGATTTCTGTATCGCTGAAGTTTGCAAAGCACCTTACATACTTTATCTCATTTGACCTCCACAACAGCTCAGTGAGGAAGGTGCTATTGTTATTACTCACAGGTGAGGAACCTGGGGCTTAGAGGTGTTATCAGACTTGCCCAGGAGTGATTATCCAGCAACTATCTGAGGTAGGATTTGAACCTAGGGCTTCTTGATTCCAGGTTTACAACTGTTATCTACTAGTGATGTAGTAGAAGAAGAGCTGGGTTTGGTTAGGAGACCTACCTCTTTTTTTTTTTAAAAGGTTTATTTATTTTTAGTTTTCAACATTCACTTTTATAAGATTTTGAGTTCTAAATTACCCCCCCCTCCCCTTTCCCTTCCCCAAGATGGCATGCAATCTGATATAGTATATACATGTATGATCATATTAAACATATTTCCATATTAGTCATGTTGTGATAAAGAATCAGAACAAAAGAGGAAAACCATGAGAAAGAAGAAAACAAAAACAAAAACAAAACAAAAGAAAGAGAAAATAGTATCCTTCGATCTGCATTTAGACTCCATAGTTCTTTCTCGGAATGTGGTTAACATTTTCCATCATGAGTCTTCAAATTGTCATAGGTCATTGCATTGCTCAAAAGAGTTAAGTCTGACAAAGTTGGTTATCGTACAATGTTGCTGTTACTATGTACAGTGCTCTCCTGGTTCTGCTCACTTTACTCAGCATCAGTTTATGCGAGTCTTTCTAGGTTTTTCTGAAGTCCAACTACTTGCTATTTCTTATGGAACAATAGTGCTCCCTTACATAGGAGACCTATCTCTTTTAATAATCAAATATGACCTTTATGGTTTCTCCACTTTATTAATAATAACCCCTTACCTTTATAAAGGACTTTATACTTTATAAGATTTTGTCCCATGCATTTTTTCTTTTACTCTTCACAGCTCTGGGAAGTAGGTACAAGATCATGGGATCATAGATTCAGAGTTGGAAGGGACATTAGAAGTTCCACCCCCTCATTCTTCAGATGAGGTAGCAGGCTCAGAGAGGTCTCTTGTCCAGGGTCACACAGCTTGTAAATGTTTGAGGCAAGTTTTGAAGCGGGTTTTCCTGGCTCCAAGTCCCGTACTTAGTCTACAGAGGTATCTGTTGGGACAAGATTAAAATATAATTGGAAAATATTTAACAAAATTAAATATTAAAATGTAATTGGAATATATTTAACAGTATTAACAAAACAAATAAAATACAGTAGAACATAGATAATGTTAATATGTGATTTAATAAGTAAGTATACAGTGGGAGGGCTTAATGACCCTTGAGTATGAACCACAATATTATACCACACTATCTCTGAATAACCTCAGTCCTTCAGAGGTCTTTGACTTTTTTGGTATAGGAATTTCCCTCTACCAACACATGTCAAAATTTGTCAAAACTTTAGTAGATGATATTTGAGAGATTCCATGGCAGAAAAAGTCATCTATCTATAGTCAACCTAGGGATGAGCTACTCTAAATTAGCCAAGCTGATCCTTGGACAATAAGCACATTCTTGTCAACTGACCTATAATTTAGTGCAGGTTTTATTACCTTAATTTTCCTATATTCCTGTATTCCTCCTACACTCAGCACAGGGCTATGTGCTTTTTTTTTTTTAGAAGCAGACCTGTGATTTCATCAGTGTCTAGGAAGCCCATGGTGAAGAATAACCTCTGCCATTGCAGATCAGCGTCGGTTCTGCAACTTTTGCTTTTAGAGAATTACTTGGGGGACATTGCACAGGATCTCATAGCTGGTAGGGGTCTTCCTGATTCCTGGACCAAACTCCATCCCACAGAAGTGTCAAACATGGCCCACAACACTCCCTAGTGTGGCCAAACCAGATTAAAATGTGATTGGGAAATCTTTAACAAAAGAAATAAAAATACAGTAGGATGTAGATAATATTATAACATCTAGTTCCTCCTTATACAATATTATAATATTAATATAAAGTGTAATAATATTACATTTTAAAATGAAGTCAATGTGCTGCCTGCAGGGATCCTTCTGAATGTTTTAATGGCCTCCATTTCTATTTGAGTTTGACACCAGTGGTCGACACCATGTTGCTGCTCACAGTGGGTGCTTAATAAACGATTATTGAATGAATGGATATAGGAATCTCAGTTTTACATAAAGGGAAACTGAGGTCCACAGAGATCAAGTTATTTAAGTTTATTTTAAAGCATTTAGGTAGAGGTGAATCCAGGACTCATAGCCTAGGGTTCTTCTTACTGCATAAACAATCTCTTTTCTTATCCTTCCTGTAGAGCAGTAGTGATAAGTACATCAGCTATTTTCTTTAAATGAATGAATGAAAAACATTTATTAAGCACTTAACATGTGCAGAGCACACGTGCTGGGCATACAGATAGAAAAGAACATACAGTTTGTGCTCTTGAGGACTTCATAATCTAACAAGCGAATGGGTGGTTTCAGCTGTGGAAAGGTCCTGTGCTTCTTAGGGCACAGTGGCAAAGCAGATGATTGCATCTTCTTCAATGTCTTGTACAAGTATGTCCATTTCTGATGTAGAACCATTTTTTTAGTGTCAAGAGCTTTGGTGGCTAAACTTTTTTTTTTTTGAGGTCTCCAGTAGCTGTGGCTGCTGATGAGACAGGGTGGACCTGAAGCCTTTATAGGAGGCATTTGATAGGTAATTTCCCCACAGGGTTGCTTTCTTTTATGATGTCTGTGGAACTTGGGCTGGAAGGGAGGTCAGTGTTCTGGGGGCACTGCTATTCCCCAGGATCAGGATCTTATCAGAGCATTCTTTAACGACTAATGTAAATAACCAATTCAAGGATTTGTTCAGAGGGAATTCTCCTAGGCCGCTGGGTAGAGAGATGGAGGAAACTTGGGTGTTGGCAACTCCACCTCCATATCTGCCCTTTCACTGCTTTCAGACCATTTGGCTGTGGAACTGTCCCTTTTGGGCTGCCAGGCCTGTGTAAACTGCAGGAGCTATTACTCATGTAACAATTCATAGCCTCACCCTTATCTTTGTAAATGACATTCATAAAGGTTAATAATTGGAATGAGCCCTGGCACTTACTAATTAGCACGATTACACAATCAGCTCACATCCCAGCAGTACCAGGCTTCTTTAATAAGTCAATTATCATTGATCTTAGAGAGTGCTCTGTCTGGAGAGTCAGATTAAAGTGCTAACATGCTTAGGGTTAGGCAGGAAGGTGTAAATTGGGGAACAGGCCTCAGTATTGGCCATCTTTGTTTTCTGGTCCTGGGACTAGGGCTCTAGTACCAAGGGACTGGTTTTTACTCAGCTGTTTACCCAATGGACATTAGAGGGATTCTGAGGGCATCAGTTGCATCCTATTGATAACTATAATCATATTATTATATTGTCTTACATTTGTATTGAACTTCCTGACTTTTTATAGTACTTTCATACATATCTTTTTGCACCTTTACAAATGGAATGTTGTCCCTATGGAATCTTTGCATATGACAAGCTTAACAGCTGACATTTAGTTAGCATTTTAAGATTTACAATGTACTTTCCTTGCAACAATGCTGTCAAATAGATAATGTCAAGTAGATAATGGTACTTTATAGATGAGGAACCTGAGACTTGGAGGGTAAGTGAGTTGCCTATGGTCATACAGCTAGCAAGTATCATAGGCAAGATTCAAATTCGGGTCTCCAGACTCCAAGTCTATCACTTTCTACTGCACCATTTTGCTGTTCTTTCAGGTACTGTTGGGGTATTTTATACATATACATGTGTAGCAATATACATAAAATACACATAGCATATGTACACATATATGCATGATACATAGATATGTGTGTGATAGATAACGTTACACACGGCATAGAGAATTGGCCTTGGAAACAGGAAGACCTAGTTCAGGTCTCATCTCTGATACTTCCTGTTAGCTGTTTGACCCTGGGTAAATCAATCTCTTGAGGTTCCAGGTCATTTTCTGAGAGCATCAGTTGTACAGAAATTGCTGATCTGTTTTGACAGAGAGAGTTACCTTATCCAGGAATTTCCTGCATCGATGACATCACAGGTCCAGTTCATTGTACATGTATGTGTACATCTGACAGTCAAGCCTGGTGAAGCATTCTGTGTAGGACAGCAGCAGGCAACAGATATGAGCTTGTCTAAGGCCCAACATGAGATCATATTGATATGCATGGTTTGGATTAGGGTCCCAGGACTTGAAGGGTTATCACTGATAACCAGAGTCTACAATCTCAGGATCTTCTTAACTCATTTGATAAGCAAAGTTCTGAGCATGTATTAGTCAGTAAATACTGATTGATTGATTTGAACCTATTTATATGTTTAGCTTGTGCCAAAATTTGCTATGCCGGGGTCCACATGTTAACTCTTTGTGTAAAATAATGCTTAGGGAAGCTAGGTGGTACAGTGGATAGAGTTCTGGGCCTGGAGTCAGGAAGACTCATCTTCCTGAGTTTAAATTTGACCTCAGCTATGTGACCCTGGCCAAATCACTTAGCTCTGTTTGCCTCAATTTCCTCATCTGTAAAATGAGCTGGAGAAGGAAATGGCAAACCACTCCAGTATCTTTGTGGGGTCATGAAGAGTCAGACACAACTGAAAACAACTTAACAACAAACAACAAAATAATCCCTTTTTTCCCCCAAAAAAGTTACTTGTTTCAAGCTTAAGGCTAGGTCCCTATACCCAATGGATGAACATTTATTAAAAGCACCTGTCTACCTGATATTCATGTAAACTCTGTTTTCATAAATTTTGGCTAATTTTCTTCAAAACCTCAATCTTTCTATTGTGAAGAGCCTTGGCTTCATTCTCTTCTTGCATGGCAGTACATCTATTTCTTAAGAGGGCTGTCAAAGGCTTGTGGTGATGGCATCTCCCTGATAGCAGGGAAGATATCTCGCCACTGGCTGCGTGCCATGTTTTTATGTTATGTCCCACAGCAGATCATGTGGAAGAAGCCCTGGACTGGACACCCCATTTCCTTTATCTAAACCTTTGCTTCTCCAGGATAGATGATCCTCAGTTCTTTCATCTAAGTTCCATGTTGTCAGTTACTAGCTACATGCCTGAACAAGTCCCAGAATCACTGATTCTAAAAGTTTAAATGGACTGTCCAGATCAGGGTTTTTTAAACCTGTTAAGTTCATGAAGTTAATTTTTTTTTAATAACTGTCTGAATGTTTCCTTTTTTTTTCTCTTAATTTTCAACATTCACTTTTATAAAATTTTGAGTTCCATTTTTTTTCTCTTTCCCTCCTTCCCCTCCTCCTTCCCCGAGTATGTTTCCTTTTTAAACCTATATATTTTATTTTATGCTTTAAAAATTATTCTGAGAAAGCCTCCATCCATTTCATAGGCTTCACCAGGTTGCCAAAGGAGTCCATGATACAAAAATACATTGAGAAAACCTTATCTAGACTCATCTATACTTGAATGAGACTCCTTTGTGCAGCATGCCTGGCAAGTGGTCAGTATTTGCTTTAAGACCTTGAGTGAGAGGAATTCATATTCTTCCAAATAACCTTTTGAGTTGTGTAGAGTTCTTCTTGTCAGGAAGCTTCCCTCTACATTTAGTTTAAATCTGAGCCAGAATATTTGGTTTCAAATCTTGGCTCTGCCTCTTAGCTACTTTGTGACCTCTAAAAGTTAGTTCATTTCTCTGGGTCTTGTTTTCCCATATGTAAAATGAAATCATTAGAATAGGTGATCTTTAGGGTACCTTTGAACTCCAGATTTATGATCCTTTATCTTCTCTGTAGCTTCTGCTCTTTGATCGTGATTCTTCTACTTCTTAGAGCGAAACAGAATAAATCTAATTCCTTTTTCATAAAATATACCTTAAATTCTCAAAGAATACTGACATATACTCTCCAAGGCTTTTCTTCCCATCCATGTTCTTATTTTTTTTCTCTCACAACATCTAGTTCCTCCTTGTGGGTGAGAATTAGGTCTAGAATAAGAAATTCCTCTCACTCATTTCTTTGGTTTTTGAAATATGAGATCATCCCTGAAGTGAGTCAAGAACTCATTAGGTGCTCCTCTGCTTTGCAGATATGGAAAGAGAGAGAGAAAGAGCGCATGCGAGGGCATGCCAGCCAGCCAGTAAATGTCTGGATAATTGAACTTTCCCTTTCCCTACCCCTCCTGTCATATTTCTATGTTATGCTTGCAACCTAGAGTGTTGTTCAAATTCTTTAACTACTTACGTGTTAATACTAGTTCTGTCTCTGCTATTCTTCACCAAAATGCTCTCCACCAAATTTCCCCCTGTGGTTCTTAGATTTCCTCACATATTTTCATTCCATACAGTTCAATTTAATAAATCATTTTAAGGCACCTACTTCCTGTGTGATGAACCAGAATGTGCTGGCACTGCTTTGAGGTGTTTTGAGGGTGAGTAATCCAGTTTAATGGAATTACAGTTGAGTGAAAGCTTCTGAGATATCCTGGTGGAAGCAGTTTGGCATAATGAAGAGAAGATTAGATTTGGAGTCAGAAGGCCCGAGTTCAGATATTAGCTCTAATACATAATTCTTAGGTGACCTTGGGAAAATCACTTCATTTTCTTGGGCCTTAGTTTTCTCATCTTCAAAATAAGGTAGTTGAGGTCCTCTCCAGCCCTAAATAGTATGGAATACTCCTCAGATTCAGCATGAATTTATTTAGCAGTGTGTATTTGCAAGGTTCTGGGAGATGAAATTTAATAAGACATTCTTTTTTTTTTTGTCTCAAGTGTTTACAATCTAGTAGAGAAACTATGAAAAGGATAGAAATAACCATAATAAAAAAGTAGAACATGAAAATGCAAAAAAGAAATCTGAGAAGAGAGAGAAAAATCAGGGGAAAATAAAGGGGAAACTGGCTTCCAGCTTAGTTCTCAAAAGATGTTCATTCCAGACAATGTGACCAGTGGCCCATAGGTAGAGATAAAAAGAAACCTAGACCAAGTGCTCATCCATCTTTGTTAAAATCATAGCATTTAAGAAAACATTCTGTTTTTTAATACTTAGTGGTACGCTGTTATAAGATTGGGGTCAGGGGACAAGGATATCATCTGTATTCTAGTTTTTCTTGTATCATAGTAGGAAATTCATTATACATTATTCTTTAGGAGCTTAAGCCTTACTGTCTCCAAGTAACCTTCCCATCCCTAGTTGAAATCTCAGTGAACTCCCTCCTTTCAATTTCCATGACACCTATAGTCTCTGCCAAGAAGAATTAAACACAATAGTCTTGATCAACAGTTGTTTCATATATATGCATCCTTTGGTCATCAATCAACTTTTATTCTCCTTCAAGGCAAAGTCTATATTTTTCTTACATTTTTGTTTCTCCCATTGCACTTAGTGCAACCAGGACTGATCATACTAAATGTGCCTTATACTTGAGACTGACTTTTACAGGAGGACAGGATTCAACCTACAGTATAAGTAAATTCATAATAGCATAAGGCAGTTCGTAATGGGGTCCTGCTCTATTACAGATGCTCCAGATATGTTCAGTCTGTTGTATCTCATCCTCCATTAAATGCCTTGTGGGTAGCATGCAATTAATGAAAGTTATGTCAGTTCTGAGGTCTTAGGGTTTCGGGTCTGAATCCCTGGGCAGTGATAGATGATGGAATATTTATAACATTGCTCAGAAAAAGACTATTTGAATAAGATGTTGCTTTTCTCTGCATATCTTGCATAGATTAATCAGTTTACAGGCCTTGGTTTCTAGCATAGGACTGTCAGGACATTTGAAAGGCTTATTGCATCCCCCAAATTCTTATCTTCTTGGAAGCGACTCTTGACAAATCATCAAAAAATGGGTAGCTACCAGCAATAGCTCTTTAGAGCAGTTTTATGAGGGGAGGGGGAGTGGTAATGTGGTGACCAGAACAAAACTCTGTTGAGCTTTCAGGCAGTGTTAAGGACTGAGATTTTTTTTTTTTTAATATTACCATCTACCTGGGAACCAGGAATGATTGAATCTTGCACTTTGGGGCTTTTTACCGAGATTTAGCGTAATGGTTGGAGAAGAAAGTAAAGAAGAAATTTTCAGATATGAAGCTAAATTAATGCTGAGTGCTCTCCACAGAAGAAACCCTTTTGCGTGAAAAGACACTTCAAAGAGAGGCCATTCAAGAACATGACTGTTCTCCTTTCCCTTTTCCCCCAAAGTAGGCCATTCTGGGTGGACAATGATTCATACCAGATGTTGATAGTTTAGATTCAATAGCTGAACAAAATGAGATGCTCATAAGGCATTCAACAGTTGACAAAAGGAGATTTGTTTGACCATAGCAGAAGGATATTCAACAAAGATAGGAATTGAGGACACCTCAAGTTGATTCAGCTGAACAAAGTTCCTTAGCCTACATTATTTACCATGATCAGACTAGTCAGATCTCTGAAACATCCCCTTGCCATACCCTTTTGTACTCAGGTGATGAGGAAATGATGTTAATAATCAAAGCCCTTAATTCCCTGAGCCACCTAAGTCTTGAGGAATGTCTCAATACCATTAAAGGGAAAACTACTCTAGCCTACATTGAGGGAGGGGTTAAGATATTGCTTCCACCACAGAGGCCAGTGAGCTGAGTGTAATTCAGCTTAATATGCAAGGCAGCCTGGTTCAATGAAGTGCCCATTGGAGCACCTGGGTATGAGTCCTACCTCTTCTTACTACCTATGTGACCTGATCAAGGCAGTTAACCTCCCAGGGCCTCAGTTTCCTCTTTTATAAAACGGAGAAATTAGATTAGAAGGCCTCTGAGGTCACTTTCAACTTTATGCCTGTGATTCTGTCAGTCGGAAAGGTACTGACTTATACCTCAAAGTTGCCTATATCCCAATATAGGTGGGACTTGGGATGCTGGGTTGCACTGGATTGAGGCAGAGCTGTTCGGGAAGTGAAGGTAGGTTTTCTGCCTCCGGTATAACCCACGTCTCTGTTCTTGATTTCCTCTATATTAATAAGAGTGTAGCAAGCACCAGATCTTTGTTGCCACATTGTGTCCCATGCAAACATTTTAAAAAGGACAAGGAGAAAGTGGAGTACAGAGATCAAAACAAACAAAAAAAGATCAAACAGATGGAAATTAGAACCAACTGAGAAAGGCTTATTGCATTAAAAGGTTTGGCTGCCAAAAGAGAAAGCCTAATGGGTAGTCATGTTCTCCTTAGATGACCCGAGCATTTTCACACATATTGCCTCTTTTGATCCTCAGAGCAACCCTATGAAGTATACAAATGAAGTTATTATTAGTTCCATTTAATGACAACTAATAATATAATAATTACTTTTTATATAGCACTTTTTAAATTTTAGAAGTGCTTTAAATAACTTCTCTGTTTTGAGTTTCCCAACAACGCTATGTGAGCTAGGCATTAACATTATCATGATCCCCCTTTACAGAGGAAGAAACAGAAGCTCAGAGGAGTGAATTTGCTCCCTAAAGGTCCTACAGTGAGCATAGTTTAGAGGCATGATTCAAACTTAGTTGTTTTTTTTTTCCAGGTTCAAAGTCTTAATATTCTTATCCACTGCACTGAGGTAAAATGACTTGTCCAATGTCTTATGGATAGTGGCAGAACTCTGACTCAAACCTAGGTCATCTGGCTCTGTCTGGTGTCCTTTCCATGGCACTGGAATAGCCTCTCCTCTGACTTAATTACTGATGTGAAGGTTTTTTAAAGAGGGTGCTCCTGGGCAGATTTGTTTTTAATTTATGGAGGAACAAACAAAGGGACATGAGCAATTTAAGGCTAGAGAGATTTTTTTTGGTTAGGTATAAGAGATTTGTGACTAAGAAGGACATATGGGAATGGGTGACATCATCTCTGAATTAAAGCATATCAAAGTGACACCACCTCTTGGAGATGAGGACAATTTGGAATTTTATTTAAGAATTCTGTATGTTTACTTGGGGAGGACCTAGGAAACTGGAACATCAAACTGATGCACTGACTTTACTTTTACTTTAGCAAGAGAGAAACCTGGCCCATGGAAAAGACTAAATGGATTCATTCCTTATCAGCTCCCATGTGTCTATGTGTTCTTTGCCAGGTCCATCGGAAGCCTTTTAATGTGGGTGCAGAAAGACACAGGGGTTCATGGGTTTCTCTTGTATTGTAAAGAGAAGAAATTAACATTCCTCCTCTAAGGACCCATCCCATCCTTCTTACTGCCTCCTGATCCTCAGTTAAGACTGCATTTGCTGATTCAAAGGTCCATTTTAGCATGGTGCAATGAGTTACATGAGTAAATCCTATAATTGCCAAAATTGACCCATCAACGTTAAATACCTTTTTAAAGTGGATCATTTTCTCTCTCTTCCTTTGCCATCAAATGCAGCACTAATGAGAGGTGGTATTTATCTCTTTTTACAATCCTTAGCTTATATCCACTCACTAACACATAGGCACTTAACTCCATATGCTTCTTAAAAACATATGCCCTCAAACCTTTCCTTACATTTTTTATGTAGAATTTTTTTTTAATTGTGGAAAGACGTTGGTGGCACCATTCCAAAGCACTTGAGTTCCTCTTTTTCTATGGATTCCCTTTAGATTCCTAGCCTCTATCAAAAAGGCAGATACAACTGGGTCCCTAGTCTGGGAATTGGATCCCATTTGCTAAGCAAATGGACCCAGATGGTAGAGTTATTCCCTACATCATTTAAGTGAGAAAAATGAAACACTCAGTTATAATCATGATACCTTTACAGGATGCTGCTGGCAAAATGGGGATGGCATAGAAGTAATGCTGAAATGTCGTGCAATAATATGGGCAGTAATAATAATATTGATAGGTAAGATTTACATGACCCTATTCATCAGTTCTTTACAACAATTCTGTGAGGGAGGCAAGGAAATTGAGTTTCAGAGATTTAGACTGAATTGCCAACATAGCTAGTTACTGTAAGGGTCAGAGCTTAAATCCATGTCTCCTGACTCTTCTACCTATGAGAATCCTATGATTGCTTACTATCAGGGTTTTCTGACAGCTGATATAGGCACACCTAAAAGAATAGGGAATGGCCCAGATGATTTTGTTAAGGTTGCATTGTCATTGACCTTGTGACCCCAGAATTATCATAGGCACACCCTTCGGAATATTCTTGCAGCCCCAGGCTTTGAGAAACAGCACTGCCCAATGAATAAGCTTTCCCCCCAGGATTACAAACAAAACAGGGGAATACCTGAGCCAATAAACAGGGAAAATTACATAGGTAGCAAGAGTCCCTAGAATTGCACTGCTCTGCCACATTGAAGTTTCACCTCTCTCTCCCTTGTTTTCCTTCCAAAACAAACTAGCCAACCATAATTGGCCAATTAATATCAGCTTGGAAGATGGGACTTTGTGTGCTGTTGTCTATTGTCTATTCACAGCCTTCTAGTGGGAAAGAGGCTGGTGAGCCCAGTAGAGGTATGGCAGTGGCTGTAGCCTTCTTGACCTATAGATCGATTTATCGTGGCCCCTAGAAGATCAGAATGCCACTATGTACTATTGCTCTAGTACATTACTGCTCTTGGAACTTTACTGAGGGTGAAGGCTTATAGCCATCCTTCTTTATATGCAATAGGTGTATTTTTTTTCTGAAAAACTTCACAAAAATCAGATTCTTATAAAATCAAATTGTACTTTAAGGACAGGAGGGGTGTTTGAAATCTAAAGGAAGTCTTAATTTTTTTTTTCTGGTAATCATAAAGTCTTGAGAAGTTTAGGTTTTATATGTATTATGCAGAATTTACTTAGGGCAAGAGCTGTCTGTCTGAAAGGAAACTATTATCATAGTGGTATGTTAATTGCCCTGTTCCATGGATAGATACGGACCTTTGATTGTCAGTAAAGAAGAAAGCTCTTTGCATGAATAATCATCCTTTTCCCTGCATGGAGCAATTTTCCTTGTAAAACTTAAGAAGACATATTTATTGACATAGAATGGGGAAAAAAGTAGAAATGTCCAGAAACTTATGGGATAAAACAACTGGAAAGTGGGGCAGAAGCTATACTTATGACCTATGTACCAATGTTCTGAGTATAGATTATAGAAAAATCAATCCTAATACCTTAACATAGAAAGTTGAAAATGACCTCATAGATATCACAGAAATTTGGCCAAATGTGTTTCATGACTAGAATATTTTAGTGGAGGGGTATTCTTCATTTAAAACATACACATACACACAGATGTACAGACGAGGTAGTAGAATAGCACAATATGTAAAAATGACTTACATTTAAGTGGAAATTGATGAATATCGGGAAGGAAGCATAGTGGAGATCATTTAAGATAAAATATAGCATTTTCCAAAAGTCTTAGTGTTTTTTTTAAGACATTAAAACTTAAGACTCTTGGGACACTCTGCATAAGAAGGGGAAACCAATAATATTGTGGTGGGAGAAATGTATTATAGCTTGTCTGGTCAAAGGGAGGGCATGGATGACAAGTTTATAACATGGATCACAAAACTGCATAGAGATGGATTATCTCTGTGGTGGGAGGATTAAAGCTGACCAGATCACTTTTATTGCTCAGTCCACTGAAATACATTTATATGGTATTTTGAGTTTTCACAGGATGACTTATCTCATTTGATTTTAGCCACAACCCTCCGAGGTAGATTTTTATTATCCCCATTTTGAAGATGATGAAACTGAGGCTTAGAAAAGCTAACTGACTTCATTGTTACAAAACAAGTTCTTGAAGGGAGGAATGAATAAACATGGTGTGTTCATAGGGTATCCATGGTAGGGGAAAGTAAAAAGGGGTGAATCGTGGGGTGTGTGAAGGAAGGTAGAAGGAGCAAATTGACTTTTAAAGGTTATTGCTAATCAGGTGGTGACGTCTCCTCACAATTACAGGATAATTTTCTACTTTTGAAACTTCATGCACTCAACACTAAATCCACTTGTGGGCTCTGCCCCAGACTTGTGTCTTTCTAGGCAAGGCAGGTGGACCCTTGAAAGCAGACCGCTGGAAAGATAAATGAGAATGAGATACTACATTTAATTATGCAGGCTTCTGTAATGTGTCTAGAACAGCCATTCTTCTTGTGGAGAGTAATTATTCTTAGCGTGCCCATCTGAGGAAGATTATGCTTTGGTAATTGGTTTTGAATCCTCTATCCATTTTTATTTTAGCCACCTTGCTTTAATCCTTTCTATCAATGTTTGTGAATTGAATCCGAGGTGCCCACATCCCTGAGGCACAGTTTAAAGTCACTCTCATTTCTATCCTGTCAACGACCCTGTTGAGCCAGGGCCTGGACTCCGGTAGAGATTGCATCTCATTCTCTAGCTTCTCTTTGTCATCTCAAGGTTTATCAGTTTGCATTGATATCTGATAGGTGGCTCCTTGGTTTAATGGTTAGATCATGGAGCTGAGGAAGCCAAGATCCCAGATTCAACCCCAATTCAATCCTGTTAGTTTCATTTTGTTCCACAACCAAGGTGGCATGCCAATCCTGAAATCCACCTTACCTTCATTTAGCAATCAATAAAGACTTACTATATATTAGTCTCTGGGCTAATTCCTGTGGGGGATTTTTAAAAAAGCCCCAATCTGTACCCTCAATGAGTTTCTAACGCATACTATTAGCCTTGAGGGGTGCCAAGTGAAAGACCATTACTGGTAAAGTAATTTAAAGTACATCTTAAGTTCTTGTCCTTGAACTATTGAGGAGGCAGCAGGGTCTTCTGCAGGTTTTATCCACTTTTTAAGGAAGACCAGCTATGTTCTAGCAACAGTCTTAGAATAGAACTTTTTGAAGAGCATATATATGTGATATATATATATATATGCATGCAATAAATATAAATATTTTATATCTATATGCTATAACATGATAGTAATACATGCACTATATTCTGCATAATTCTACCAATCTATTATATACACACACACATATATAGTTGATGCCAGGGAGATTTTATGCCATTTTAATCTGTACTGGTTTAAAATATATTTATTATTTTATTTAATACAATGCACAGTACCAAATAATTATTTTCTCTAAGAGCACTTGTTATAAGAAACATCTGTGACCTAAGAATTGGAGGAATGGCCTGCAGGAGCTTCTATAGCCTTTCCCCATAAGCACAATAACTTGGACCTGTGATTTTATCAACGTGGAAAGCTTTAGAGTGTGGAAACTCCACTCATGCAGTTTGTCAATTATCTTTGGTGTCAAATTCAATTTGAAATGGGGCCACTAAAATGATAAGGATCCCTGTGGGCTGCATATTGACTTATTGACCACACATTAATATTATCTGTGTTTTATTGAACTATTTTATTATTGTTTTATTAACTATTTCCCAATTACATTTTAATCTGGTACAGGCCAGACTCGGGAGTGTTGAGGCTGTGTTTGACACCTCTGGGTTAAACCCTGCTCTATAGGGTAGAGTCCTAAAGATTTTCTTGGAGGTGGTAATAATTTAAATGTCTTGTCCATGATCAATCAGTCAATCAATATTTATTAAATGCCTACTATTTACCAGGCCCTATGCTAAATGCCAGCAATACAAAAAGAAGCAAAAGACAACTTCTGCCCTCAAGGAATTTACAGCCTAATGAAGGAGACAACATGCAAACAAATATATGCAAAGCAAGATATATACAGGGTAAGGAAAGCCCTAAAATTAAGAGGGATCGTGTCCAAGACAGGACTTGAACCTAGATCAGTCTAACTCCAAGGCTGGCCTTCTATTCATTACTCTTATTAACCTCTCACAAGCACATCAGTATGAAAAGTTTATTATCTTAGAAGGCTAGGAAGAGCTTGGGGGAAATGATATGAGACTAGAGAAAGCAGAAGGGGTGGGGGGTAGGAGAGAATGATAGTTGGGTTCTTTGTAGTGATGGGGCAGGGCAGGGCAAGATTAAGGAGAGGGTAACCTTGTGGGGACTCCTTGTGTTGGGTAGTAAGTGGGGAATTTGAGAGCTCTAGGCAAGAGCTTTACTTGCCTCAAACAATTGTCCATGTGCTAACCAGATGCTTTTTTTGTGTAAATGAGATGAGCTAATACATAGAGATGAGCTAATACATAAACGGCTCATTCATTTTGACAAAAAGGTCAGCTCATATTTCCTTCTACTTGACATGGCTCATGAGTTGCTGGTTGCCTACCCCGACTCTAGTAGGGTGAATATTTGACTTGTAACCCTTGTTATGCTGCTAGCCATCTATGAAATAGTGAGCAAGCCACTCAAGTATCTTTACCCCATTTTCCTCACCTGCTGGTGAGGTGAGACTGGTGAAAACTGCCTTCCTAAGCTCCCAGAGACATTGTGTATATGCATTGCACTTTATTAAAAGAGTTTGAGAGGAGGGCTAAGACCAAAGATACCTTGCCTCAAGGATAAAGACTCATCAAGATAGCAGAAATATAGAAATCTCTAAATGAGGAAAAAAAAAACAATCGAAAGGAGTGGCCAGAAGAAGGATTATGTATATCATAGAAAAGAGGTTAAAAAAAAAAGGGAAGCCATGAAAATGTGAGTGTGGCATGTGTCTAAGAACCTGCTACACACTTAATTTTGTATTCATCAAAGTGTGGCTATATTGTAAATATTGTGAATATTTAAGAATATATGATATGTAAGTTTGTGATAAAGGTCTGAGATGGGAAGGTAAATGAGGTGTGAGCACTTTACAAAGTAGAAACACTGTGCTTCTGTAGTACATCACATCTCTTGTTAGTGCCTATATAGTTCCTTTTGCATAAGGTCAGCACAGTTTTTCATTATAGTAATTAAGATCTCAAAGCAACAGATATCTAAATCAGGAAGAGTTCACCGATGCCCCTATTGTTTTTCACTTGCTGATTTTTTTTTAACATTAGAGTATTTTATCAGGTTCCTTCTAAGGCATCCTCTGGACCTTTCCTTCTTCCCTAAATATTACTAGAAATCAGTTTCTAATCCATCCTCTTAAGGAGCATCATGGAGAAGAAAGAGCACTGAAATGAGAATTAGCTGGGCTCTAGTCTTGGCTCTACTTTTAATTAACTGTGTGACTTTGGGCAATTCATTTTCCCTCTCTGAGACTCAGTTTCCCAGCCTGTAAAATGAGGGTTTTGGGTTAGATGATCTATAAGGTTATTTTCCAATTGTAAAAATGCCTTGATTCTGTTTCCATACCAGAATCCCTTATTGTTGTTGTTGTCTTTGTTGTTGAATTGATGAGTAATCATTGATTCTTCATGATCCCATTTGGGGTTTTCTTGGCAAAGATTCTGGAGTGGTTTGCCATTTCCTCCTCCAGATCATTTTACAGATGAGGAAACTGGGGCAAACAGGGTTAAGTGACTTGCCCAGGGTCACACAGAAAGTAAGTATCTGAGGCCAGATTCAAACTCAGAAAGATGAGTCTTCCTAACTCTAGGCCCAGAATTGTATCCACTGTATCACCTAGCTGCCCATTACAGCACACTGCGTATAGGGCTGTCAATGAAACTGAGTGAGTGAGCAGCCTGAGGCAGAAGAGTGCCAACTTTTAAAGAATCTGTGGTTGTTTTGAGCTTCCTTTCACAAGTCCTGGCCCCCCCCCTTTCCCATCCTCCCTACCCCTTGTCTCTGAGTAACACATGCGTGTGAGCAAATGCTCTTACTCACACCCACTCCCACACACCATTCAAAGCAATATGGGTAGAAAAGTTTGTTTCATGTAAGGCTCGATAGGGCTGACTCCTGGCAGAAAGAAAATTGTATTATATGACGAAAGCATCATTATTTGCCATGTGTGAAAGGTTATGGCTGAAAGGACTGATATTCTATTTGCAAAATGTGATTTATAATCACATCCACTTGTGTATACACATACAACACACACACTTGCATACACATGCACACACACACACTCACACACACACACACACACACACACTACTACCAGCAACAAATATGTTAAGAAAAGAGCAAAGAGTCTCATTAAAAATTCATGCCCTCTGTGCTGGAGAGAAAGGAAGGCAAATGTGCCAGTCATTTCACTCTGAGGGCTCTTGTTTTCATGCTTGCAAGCCTCCAGAAGGATAATAGAATGGCAAATGCCTCAGATGCTTCAGCTGGAAGTGCAAGCGGACAGCAGAGCTACCTCACATCCTTGACTTTCTAGGTCTCAGACATGGAGAGAAAAAAAGACCCACAAACCCCAAATCTCTGGTTTCTTGCCCTCCCCTTTGTGACTGGCCCTGGGTCCTTCCTACTAATGATCTGATGTAGGTCATTTTTTCACTACAAAAAGAAAAAAATAAACCAACCCATTGGTTCTTTCTTCTTTCAAAAGGATGCCCCACTTTGAAGCTGAGTTGTGCCCAAACAGCTGGAATGTGTTCTGAGGGCATCAGTCACCACATCTACCATTTTAGCTGAGTAGCTTGCAGAGCAAACAGTATTCCACCTGTTCTGAGGGAGAGCATGAAAGGTAATTTCCTCCTCCCAGCTCTCAGCAGAAGCTATTGTGTTCCTGGATAGGGCCCCAGCCATTCTATTTCGGAGGCAGTTGTCATGCAATCAGCATCCGAAGAAGACCAATCTCTCATTTTTATTATAATTGTGGCATATCTTTAATTTGCTTGGCATAATACACTTAATCCATAATTATAAAATATGCAAGTAGCCGTTGGCTTCATTATGGTCTCTTGGTGCAGAGGCAGCTCGGTGTTTTTTTATTAATTTAACTTTATACAAGCTAACAGATTGCCATAAAGGAAAACAGAATTTCTCAACCAGTTCAGCTAATAGCTGTGTTTCGGCAAAGGACCCTGTGGTACGCGCTGAACAATATCTACCTCTCCAGCGCCACTTGCAGTTTTTAATTGAATTTCTATCCCATGGATATCATGTTGGAACTATTCATCTGCTTCACTAAGTCTTCTGATATTAAACAAGTTCTTCCAAGTTATTATTGTAATACAAATACTTCTCGACAGTTGATTTACATTAAAAATTCAGAGCCGTGGTAAGGATAACACAGTACAGGGAGCTTCCTCAGAACATGTGCACACAAAACCGTGACATTAATATGGACGGAACTCTGATGGGCTTATCTAGTTTCTTCTTTTCCACTTGTCTTGTTTGAGTGGTTGTTATTTGTTCATTAATAATAATAACTGGCATTTATATAGCATTTTAAGGTTTGCGAAGTGCTTTATGTGTATTATCTTATTTGATCCTCACAGCAACCCTATGAGGTATGTATCATTTTTACCAACAAGGAAAAAAAAATCTGAGAGTACTTCAGTGACTTGTCCAGAGTCACACAGTATATCTGATGTGGGATTCAAAGTCAGGTCTTAAAAGCTCCAGGTTCAGTACTCTATCCATTGCACCAAAGTCAAAATGTTGGAATTTTTGCATAGTCCTTAATTTAGTGTAGAAAGCTGGGATTACATACCATTCATAACCCTAGGTGAGATGCAGGCTGTCAGAAGTATTTGTTTTCTTCCGCATGCTTATATCAGTTTTCTCCTTTGTTTCTTTTAACTCTCTTTTAAATAAATATTTGACTTTAAGAAATATTTGCAACTCAAGAGTTATTCCTGAAGCTGCATGATTGTTTTTATGGGCTCCATTGCTCCTGTGGATCTCACACACTGCTGTTTCATCCATGCAATCTTGAAAAATTTATGTAGGGTGAATGTGGCTTTATCATCCTAGAACATTAGAACACAAAGGGAACCTTGAAGATAATAGACAAACAGAAATCCTTTACATAGTGTGAAGAAGTTAGGGCTATTTCTTTAGCATCTATAATCTGTGAGGGCAGCATCATGGTGGATAGTAACTAAGTTACTACTGGCCAAATTAGAGACAGACTATTGAACTAGACCATTTGTCTTCCTCACTGGGCCAATGCTTATGTTCTCATGGATAAGTGGTTATTTATACACTTAAATTAGTTTTCCTAGGTGGGACACTCAAAAAGAGAGTACTCTTGAGAGAAGAATTCATCCTAATCTTTTCCACAAGATACAACGTCTTCAGGGTCAAACGAATCAGAGAAAGTTGGAAATATTCTCTAGAAAGGGACTCATCTAGAGACATTAATTTGTTTTTGGCCTAATTTTGTAATAATGAGTTATTTGCAACTTGTTGAGTAGGAGGGACCAATATCCTGCCAGAGTGTCAGAGCTAGGGTTTGTCCTTAAGGGCCCCACCCCCTCTGAATACTCAGATTCAGATTTGAAGTTTATGAGATTAGTCTTTTAAAAGTGGATGAAAACTACCAGCTCTGGTCTGGTTACCAGCAAGGCATTTTTGCTGTTGCCTTTCCCATTTCTGTGGAAAAATTGCAAAACTATTTTATGTAGCTCAAAGTGTTTATTGGGAATGTTTTTAAATTGTAAAACTTGCATGCCTGTCTGAGTGACTAAGTGCTATGGTGATGGTCAACACAGAGTCTTAAAACTAATATAATTATTCATGTTCTTGAAGCTCTGAAAACTGCAGAACTGATCTAGTAGGGTACTTGACTGCCTCAAACAGATACGCAGAAAAAGTAAAGTAATTACTGCTAAGTCAACATGCATACCCACAATCATAAACATATAGCCATTTGAGGATGCCTTGGGAATTTCAAAATTCTTTCTATCTCTAGTTAGTCTTCTTCCATAAGAGTGAGGTAAAGTGCTGGTGACCAGTAATCCACCATGCAGATAGGACTTTTCTTGTTTTGGCATAACTATTGTTGCCTCAGTGGATTGTAGACTTCAACCCAGTCTGAATCACTGAGAGCAGCCCACATTCCTGAAGGGATTATAAATTGTGAGTTATGATATTATCCCTTATTATCACATTGAGTTGGATGAATCTTTTTTAAAGATTCCTTTTGATGGGATTCTTGTTAATTCCTGGGGGTGGTACAGTGGATAGAATGCTGAATTTGGAGTCTAAAAAGTCCAAGTTCAAATCCTGCCTCAGAAGCTAGTTGTATGACCTTGGGCAAGACACTTAACCTCTTTCTGCCTCAGTTTCCTGATCTATAAAATGAAGGTGTTGGACTTAATCTCTAATGTCCCTTCTAGTTCGAAATCTATGATACTATGATCCTATCCCTTTCACTCTTGCTGGCGATTATGATAAATCACCAAGGTTAGGAAATAGTTCTTTTCTGGGGAAAAGGGAAATAGGGTTGTCACTAGCCATGTGAGTATCATGAAAGTGTGGAACTAGGCGGGCAGAAGAAAAAGAAGAAAATTGGGGGGCCAGAGGAGTGCTTTCTGCTAGGAATGACAAAGAGTTCTACAGGGAGTATCAATGAGGTGCCAGTTTGTCTGATACAGCCTGCCTCTTTGAAGAGAGTTTCAGCCCTTTCTGGAGACAGCATCTACCCTGCCTTTGCCCTTACCCACCTGCTCTGTTCCACTTCCCCACTCCTGAATCTGCAGCTCAGGGGCTTAAAGAAGTAGCATTGTTTTTCAGGAGCCAGAGATCTGCCTCATTGTTCTGTCATTTGAAAGATATTGTTAAAAGTACTTTTGTTGGCTCTTTCTTTGTTTCTCTCTGGATGTTTGGGGTTCTATTTTATAGCTTGTAAAGCCCAAAGAAATCCAGTAGTTCTGCAGACTTCATATCAGTTTGTGGAGCCTCACTGCAGCAAGACAATCCTTTTATACCTCCTTAATCTATTCACTATCCCACTCATGACAGTTGCTATTCCAAACCCTTTCATCCTTCCTTTAGTCTCCCATGACATCCCTTTCCTCCACAGTCTCAAATGAGAACCTCACCTCATACTTCAAAAAAACTGAGACCATTCACCAAGAGCTCTCGTTTCTCTCCTCCTCTTCATCTCATGTCATGCAGGTATCTTCCTTCCCTATAGCCTCCTTTACCCTTGTCTTACAAGGAGAAGTAATTCTTCTTGCCAAGGCAAACCCTTCTATGTGCACCTTTGATCCCTTTCCATCCTGTCTTCTCTAGCAGATTTCTCTATCTGATAACCCCATTGTCTCACTAATCTCCAATTCCTACCTTTCTACTAGTGCTTCCCTGCTTCCTACTAACATGCTCATGCTCATCCTTAAAGTAAAACTTCCCTTGATGCTACTTTCCTGGCTAGTCATCTTAATTCTCCTTCCCTTTCATGGCTAAAAGCTATCTAATTTGTACCTCTGATTTAATTCTAAACCCTTTGTAGTCTGGCTTCCAAAATCATCATTCAACTGAAACTGCTCTCTGCAAAGTGACCAGTGATCTAGTTGCTGAATCTAATGGCATTTTTCAATCCTCATGCTTCTTGACATCTGTGTGACAATGTAGCTCACTGTCTTCTCCTGGGTATTCTCTCCTCTATCAAGATTTCATGACACTGCTCTCTCCTGATTTTCCTCTTAAATGTCTGACAACTCCTTCTTATATTCCTTGGCTGCATCTTCTTCCAGGTCATGCTAATTATCTCTGGGTTTTCCCCAGAAGTCTGTCCTGTGCCCTCTTCTTTTCTCCCACTATACTATGTCATTCTGTGATCTCGTCAACTCAGAGATTCAGTGATCATCTCTTTGCAGATGATTCTCAGCTCTTTTTATCTAGCCTCAGTGTTTCTCCATCTTCCCTCTCACCACCAATTCTTTTACTCTTCTAAACTCCCCTGTTACTATTGAGGGGGCAATTGTCTTTTCAGTCACTAGTTTCCCAAACTCAATGTCATCCTTTTCTTCTCACTTGCACTCATGTGACATAATCAATTTGTTGCCACGCCTTGTCATTTTTACCTTCAAACATTTCTCATATAGGTCAACTTTCTCTCCACTCACGCAACTGCTATCGTGAAGCAGGTTCTTATCATTTTCCACACAGGCCATTGCAGTGGCCTTTTGGTTGACCTTCCTAACTCTCTCCATTCCAGTCGGTCTTTGATTTTGCTGCCCAGGTGATCTTCCTAAAGTGTAAGTCTCACCATGTCAGCCTTCTTGCTCCATAAACTCCAGTGACTCTGATTACCTCCAGGATCAGATAGATAATTTTCTATTTGGCTTTTAAAGCCTTTCCAACCTGCCCCCTTCCTACTTTTAGTTTTCTTACTCTCTACTCCCTTCCGTGAACTCTACAATCTGACTCCACCAGACTTAATACTTTTCCTTGCATATGACTCTACATCTCCTATTTGTTGCTGTTCAGTCATTTTTTCCCCCTTGTGTCCAACTCCTTGTGGCCTTATTTAAGGTTTTCTTGGCAAAGATACTGGAGTGGTTTGCCATTTCCTTCTCCAGATCATTTTGCTGAGGCAAACTTAAGTGACTCACCTTGGACCACATAGCTAGTAAGTGTCTGAGGTGAGATTTGAACACAGGAAGATAGTCTTCCTTACTTCAGGCATGGTGCTCTATTCACTGTGCCACCTAGCTGTCCCATCTCCCAACTTTGTGATTTTTCCCTGGCTTTTCTCCTTACCTGTAATGCTCTTCCATCTCCCCTCCTCTTTCTGGCTTCCCTGTATTCCTTCAAGTTCCATCTCCTTGAAGAGGTCCTTCCTGGGGTCCCCCCACTGCTAGCACCTTCCGCTTCACTTTATACATCCTGTATCTTGTAATTGGGTTCACATTGTCTTCCCTGGTAGAATTTGAGCTCCTTGGGAACAGGGACTGCGTTTTTGCCTTTATTTGTATCCCAAGCACTTAGCACAGTATCTGGCACATAACGATCACTCAATAAGGGCTTGCTGACTGGCTTGCTGGAATCGAGGTTGTAGAAGATAAGCTGCTTGAAGCCAGGGGCCATTTCATTTTCGTCTTCACGTTCCCAACACAATACCCAGAACATAAACCGTTCGGAATGTTTCTAGGAGCATAATGCCAAGTGTGAACTTAGTTAAGACAACAAACAGTACATTTCTGGGGATACAATGGGAAAGGAAATGATATTGGACTAGAGGACCTAGCTTCAAATTCTGTCTCTGAAGTTACCATTGTGACCTTGGGCAAGCCACCAATTTCCCTGGGCTTCATTTTCCTTTCTAATAAATGAGATCATTGGACTAGATAGCCCCTGTCCTAGAGATCCCTTCAAGCTCTGGATCTACAATGCTTTCTTGTCCTTCTAACAAATAATAACATACCAATGTGCTCTAATGGAAACAGATCTGTCATAGCAGTCTTTGGTCTGCTATGAACTCACTGTGATCTTGCTCATATCAATTTTCTTCAATTGGTCTGTTTCCCCATTTGTAAAATTAGAAATAATACTCACCCAAGTCTTCTCCTTTCCCCTTCCTTCCAGCAAAGTTGGGAAAGTGAAAAATTAGCTCTTTAAGATCCTCCAAAATTTTCCCCAACCATCCTTTTTCAGTTTTATCTCTCATTATTTGAAACAAGAACCCCGGATATTTTCTTCACTGTTTCCCAACTTACTGTGTACATTCCTGCATCAAAAGTTTCACGCCTGCCGTTCCCTCTACACCCTGAGATGCCTTCTCCTATTTTCTCTGCCTTCCTAAGTCCTCTAGATTTCTTCAGGTCAGTATTCTGCTGGAAATAAGAGGGTGGTAAAGGAATGTATTAAGAATGCCTAGAGTAATACTTTGTAATTGGAATATTAACATTTTTATTGAGTTGACAGCACATTTAAATGGAAATATTCAATTAAAAAACGTTACCATCAAAACACACACATATGGGATCTGCAAGACTTTTTAAATGAAAGATAATGTTTGTCATAGACTAAACAACTTCATGATCAGAATTGAGAGCTTAGCAGTACTTATCCTCCAGTTGTGAATTTTTGCCTGATGACTCTAGCCCGGAGGGATATCTTATTATTTTAAACTTGAGATAGTACTAAAAAAATTAAAATAAAAAAATGTCTTTGGAGCAGCTTCCTCCTCCTTTTTGAGGACCTCCTCCCTTTTCCAGAAACTTCTATGCTGGAAACCACCATTCAAAAACTGTTTTCCACATTCCCATGTAGCCTCTCTCATTGGCACCTCCCTTGCCTGTAACATGAGAAGTGGGAGACTAAGCAGATGTGCTTGAGTGAGACCCTCATTCCTTTGTACAGAAGCCAATTCTTCTTCTACATTTCTGAGATGCCCTGATGCAAGCAGTAGCAATAGACCCAGGAGTCCCATTGATCAACTATGGAGGAATGGCAAGAACTTGGCATAATGAAGCAACCAGTGCAGGAATCAAGCTTTCATAGGATTGTCATGGTTGCCTTGCTCCTAACATGACCTGATGACCATTGTGCCTGGGGTTCTGGCAACATCTCTGGTTGCTATCCTTCTTTGTCTTTTTGGGGAGATGTCAGCTGCTGCTTTGGTTTGGGGGGGTTGGTGCTACCAAATGTCTTCAGATACCCTCGTTGCCTTTCACAATGTGGTTCTGGCTGTCATCTTTCTAGACAAAGTTGATACATGTCAGTATATCTCCCCTCCATGATATCTGTGTTCCTGCCAAACTAGCCTTCCTGTTATTCCCTATAGTTGGCCTTCCATTTTCTGTCTCCTAGTCTTTGAATGGCCTTATCATGTCTGGAATATTCTCTCTTTCCACTGGTATCTCTTGGAAGTTTCCTTCAAGGACTAACACAGCAGCTACCTCCTACCTCAGGAATTTCCTGTTCCTTCCCAGGTCCTCCCTTGCTTTTCAGAATCATAATATTTACCTTGTGCATTTACTTTTAGAATTATATATTCAGAGCTGGAAGTTACTTTAGAGACCCTCTATCTATTCTTTCCCTCTTAGAATACAAACGAAAGTAAGGTCCAAAGATTAAAGTGGCATCTCTAAAGCCCTACAGATAATAAGTAACAGGGGTGAGATTTGAATCTAGGTGGTCCTCTGTGTGACCTTGGACTCAACTATTTCTTTTATCTCTATACATGTTTTATCTTCACAATAGAATATAAGCTCCTTGAGGGGAGAGACTTTTGTGTTTATCTTTATATTGCTATGGTCCTTCATACAAGAGACACTTAATAAATGTGTGCTGAATTTCATTCAATTGGCTGTGTTTCCCACTTCACGCACCCAGCTTGGGTGTTTCAAATTAAGCCACATAACCTTCTTGTGAACACACCAAATAAGTGTATTTCTTTGTATTTAAGGGATGGCTTAATTCTGTGAAATTCACTTCATGTCCCAAATAATCCTGAATAAAACTCATAGCACATAATGGTTTTTACCACCTATTTAGACTTTATTGATTCGATAAATATTTACTGAGCACCTACTTTGTGCATATATGGGCAAATAACTGTAATACAAAATGTGCTAAGTCCATAAGAGTCAGAATTTGAATGATAGGTAAGATTTCAGCAGATCAAGAAGAGCAGAGGGTAATATAGGCAATGGGAATGATTTGAGTGGCAGTCTTTGGAAAATGCAGGATAAATTTGGCAAATATTTTGTTTGACTGGAGCATAGGCTAGGTGAAATGGAGTGGAGGAAGATAACACTGGAAGGGCAGGTTGGGCCAGGCAGAGAATGGTCCTTTATTTTAGGGAAAGGAATTTAAAATTTATCATGTAAGCAATGGGAACTTATCCAGGGTTCTTTCATATGATATGAACAGATTAATAGAATTGGGAACAATTCTTTAGGAACTTGGCAGCCTCAGCAGGATGGATTGGAGGGAACCAAGCCATAAGGCAGGGAGACCAATAAGAAGAAACAGTAATGATGTGATTTCAGGTAGATGCAGTGTTTTCTAAGGAATCAAAATAATTCCTATTTATTAGGCTGTTTGGGTGGAAACTGTGGGCTGTATTGAACATTCTTCAGTGGTTTCTCTGGGAAGAATTAGCCTTAAGCAAAACTGCACACTTAGAAAAAAATTTCTTCTATTCTCAGTCTCCTCTTTTCCTTCCATGATACCCCTTGGGGAATGGCAAACATCCAGGATAGCTAAGGCATAGGGTAGATAAAACAGACTAGAAGAGACCAAGAAAATTGCCTGTATACATACCCAGGTTTCTTCTTTCTGTCTTCTTTCTATTGCATTAACCTGCTCTATGTAAAATATCTGATTATTCTTTACAACTGAGTGTAAGAGAGTTCCTTCTCTCAGTGATATTTGTATTTTAAGCTTATCTCTCCTCAAGAAAAGACTTTGTTCTATTAGAGAATTCCAGGTTTTATGAAGTGGGGGGAGAGGATTTGGTGATGGGGACCTTTCTTGGTATCTCATGAGATTGTGCTATGCATGGAAGTACCACTTGCTTCTTGTGTTTGTAATGTCAATCTTGCTCCTAGGAAAAGAGCTTAAATGATCTTGACTTGCATATCCCTGAGTTGGAAGTCATCTCATCCACCAGGCTACTTTCTCTGTTTTCAGCCATAAGGGTAGGTGCAGATAAACATTAGAGGCAACAGTTATTGATGGGGATGCTACTGGATGGAGGTTAGAGGATACTTTCTCATTTCAACAGGTGATCCATTTTGGAGTGGAGATGACAAGGGACAAACCACAATTGCATTTTGAAGGAGCATGTTTGCCATTTTACATCTGGGGAAAAAGAGATTAATATTTCAAAAATTCTTGTAACTCTTCCATGTATCTGACTTGTTAAAATAGGTAATCTCTACTGTCTGAGAGATAATGCCTTGGAGTGGAAACCATTTTCTCTGCCTTCAGCATCATTTATGTGGCAAAGTATGAAAAAGGAGTAATGTTTTTTGATAACATCTCCAAACACGTTTTTAATGCAGATTTAAAAGGACAGCTGTTATTTTACCAGCCTCCCTTGATCATTGCAAATACATGGAGGTTCAGCGACTGTGTAATAGCTATGCACATATCACAATAGGAAATACAGATGTGGGTGGGTGCATATAGATTGTAGTTTAATCTTTAGAAATATTTCTACTGATCAATTACTGTAGCACTGGGGCATGCAATTGTCCCTTTTAAATCAAAAAGACCTGTCTATTTGTGGACTCCAGTTCAATGCTTTGCTGGGGAAGAGAGATGGTAAAGGAATATATTAGGAATGCAAAAAAGTAATACTTTGTAATAAGAATATTAACATTTTGATTGCGTTGATGGAGCATTTAAATGGAAATATTCAATTGCAAAGATGGGGCATCAGAGAGAAGCTACAATACAAGCGTGGAATCTGTGCGATTTTCCTTAATGAAAGATAATGCTTGTAATAGACTAAACAACTTCATGGTAAGCATTGAAGGACTGGTCATGCTCATCTTTCAGATGTATGCTATAAAGGATAGGAAAGAGAGCCTTGATATATGCAAGTGAAACAGTGCCCTATTAAAAATTATGAAGACAGTAGACACACTTATATGGTTATTTGAAGGAGGGAAAACAGATCTGGGTCCAAGTATTAGAATTTTATCTGACAGCATGTGGTGATGAAAAGGCAATGGAGTAGGGGTCAGGAAAGCTGGATCCTAGTTCTGATGATAAAATAAACCTTCTTGGGGCAGCTAGGTGATACAGTGGATAGAGCACCAGCCCTGAAGTCAAGAGGACCTGAGTTCAAATGCGGCCTCAGACACCTAATACTTACTAGCTATGTGATCCTGGGCAAGTCACTTAACCCCAATTGCCTAAAACAAAACCAAAAAACCCTTCTTGTGGTAGATATAAATTATCATATGACTATATTTAAATAGTATTTATATTGTAAAATTATAAAAACATGTTGATAAGATAAGCTGCTATGTTTTCTTCCCCTTAATTTTTAAAACATTTCACAGCTCTAGAAGACTTCAAATTCTAGATTTGTTGCTGACAAGTTCATTAGGAAGCATTTATTTGAAACTGTGCTAAAGCACTGTGCTAAGCATTTGGGCTACAAAGGGAAAAAAAACATTCATTGTCTCTTCCTTCAAGGAACTTACATTGTAATGGAACATGATAGCTGTGTGATCTTGGGGAAGTCACTTAATCTCTGTGGGGTTCAGTTTCTTTGTTTACAAAGTGAGTGGGTTGTGACCAATTATCTCCAACGTCACCTCTAACTCTACCATTCTGTGTTGTTGTTGTTGAGTCATTTTTCAGTCCGGTCTAACTCTTCATGACCCTGTTTGGAGTTGTCTTGGCTAAGACACTGAAGTGGTTTGCTATTTCCTTCTCCAGCTCATTTTACAGATGAGGAAACTGAGGCAAACAGGATTTGTGACTTGCCCAGGGTCACACAGCTAGTAAATGTCTGAGACTGAATTGGAACTCAGGTCCTCCTGACTCTAGGCCTGGCACTCTTACCACTGTACCACTACCCTTAACCATTCTGTAGTCATCGTAAAATTACTCCTAAGCTGAGGGGCCAGAACTCAGTTATGAGTCATTAACACAGTGAGGAAGGAGCGGGTGGGGATTTTGTACCAACAGGGTATTTCCATATAAGCAGAAACTTCATTGAGTTGGACTATTTAGGAAGAGAAAGTAATTAAAGCATTCTAGTATATTGACACTCTTTATCCTAGACCTAGAGTATCTCATGGGAAATGAGAAAGACAATGAAGCATGCAGGATTTTGGTTGTGGAGGCACAGTATGTCAGCAGTGGTCTCATGCTTTTTTGACTACCCACCCTTCTCTGTGTCTATCAGTGAGTTATACTTGTGTGCCAACCCTCACGGGAGGTTGGCCCCAAGAGAGCAGGCAGGCTGTGTTTTTCTCTTCAGGAGACTATATATTTTTGGCTGTTTTGACATATACTCTTGTATCCAATAACACACAGCACCATTTGGGAAGAGTCTGTGATGATTCTGTGACTTCAGATTCAGCAGAAGCTGTGTACCTGTTGGACCTCTGTAGACTACTCTTGCCATTAGGGAATTCCTAATAGAGACTAGAATTCCAGAATTAGGAATATGACTTGAACGATTACATGCTGATTTGGAAATTGGGTGGATCTGGGGACTTGGTCTGACTAAGCTATGGTGATTTCTATTTCTCACGCTATGTCCATCATTTCAGCTCTGCTAATGAATGGGGAGTTAGTACTATCTGTCAAAACAGAAAGATATCCCACAAAGTGGACATATGCTTTGAGACAGAAGGAGAAAGCCTCTTCCTGAGGCTGATGAGTAGTAGTTATGCTTAAGGCAGGGTGTAGTGGATCATGATAGTGGCCATAAGTGACCATGTCATCAGGGTTTAGACTAGACTTAATTGCTAGTCAGAGGAAGAGACAAAGAAGCTGAATTTTAATTAATTGATCAACATGCATGTACCTACTATATGCTGGCATTTACTAGGTGCTGGGGACAAAAATTTTAAAAAATGAATTAAATAACCCCTACTTTTAAGAAGTTGATGGAGGCACAACTGGTATGTATATGATTCTATGAGACATAAAGGAAGGCCAGTGGATAGGCACTGAGACAGGGGATGAAGAAGAAAAGAGATAAAGACATTTTGGCTGACTTGTATCATGTGAGGGGTAGAGTAATATATAGGATGCTAAAAAGATAGATTGGGGCTAGGCTATAAAGTGCCTTAAAAACTTAAAACAAAAAGGAGTTTACGTTATATCTTAGAGGCAATAAGAAGCCATTTACATTTATTGAATGGGTGAGTGACATAAACAGACCTGTGCTTAAGGAAAATAATTATGGCAGCACGATTTAAGATAGCCTGATGTGAAGAGGAACTTGAGGCTAAAAGAACAATTAGAGAGACCATTGAAATAATCTGTATGTAAGTGGTGATGAAGGCTTGAACTAAGGTAATGGATGTGTGAATAGATAGGAGTTGAATGTGAAAGATATTGTGGAAGTGGAAATGGCCACATTTGCAACTGATTGGAAGGATTTCTGGTATGAGGGAGAATGAAGAGTTCAGTGCACTGTTGAGATTATGAACCTGAGAGACAGAAAGAATGGTGTTGTCTTTGACAGAAACAGGAAAGTTTAGAAGAAAGATGGGGTTGAAAGTCAAGATAATGAGTTCTGTTTCGGACATACTGAATTTGAGATGTCTCTGAGATGTCTAGGGTGACATGTCTCATAGGAAATTGGGTTCATGGGACTGAAGGTCAGGGAAAGAGACAGACTGGACACATAAGATCTGTGGATAATCTACATAAAGTAGGTAATTAAACCCATGGGACCTTATGAGGAGAGGGAGGGAGGAAAGAAGGGAAAGAGAAAGCGAGAAACACACAGAGAGAAACAGATAGGGAGAAAAACAGAGACAGAGTGAGACAGACATACAGAGAGACATAGAAAGACACAGAAAAGAACAAGAAAAGATGGCTTTGGGATAGAGCCTTTGGGAACATCCAAAATTTAGGGGCATTATGCTATGTATATAATCAATCTTAACAATTGACTAGTGATTTTTATCATAGATTACTGACTTAAATATTTCTGACACTTACCATGACAACAGCAACAGAAATTTTCAGAAGGAAAGGAAGAAAAAATCTGAAAGGATTCCCTGAGTCTAGGAAAAGAATGTTTAGTGCTAGATATCGAAGGACCATCCTTAGCCATGGTTGAGTCAAGGAGTAGGAAGGGAGAAAGAAGACTTTTCTAAATTGTACCAGTTCAAACCAAACCATTGAGTGAAGTTTTTTTTAGGATGTGGCCCACCTAGAAATTTATCAGTTCTATCTTTGCAATGTGGTTTATTTACTTTTCTACCTAGTAAAGCCTCTCTTGAAGAATTCAACTTTGTTTCAGTTGAACTAAGAGAAGTAAAAGTTTATTTGAGCCTTTGTGAGATCAAAAAGGGGATCAAAGTGTCCTGTCTGTAATGGTTGTATGATTTGTGGCTCACATCCCCAGATTGATCTTGAATGGGCTATCTAAGATCCCTTCCAATTTTAAATCCACCATCTATTGTTATCCTATGATCTGTCATTCTGAGTCTCTATTAAGGGGGAGGATGTTAGTAGATTTAACTATATATGCTATTTCTTGCCTGTCTGGAATGTTTTGTCATGTATTTTTTGTCCTGTCTGGAGTATTTTGCCCCCTATTTTTCACCAACCAGTCACTTAATCATTCTTGGCTTTGGAGCATGTGAACAATGGGTACATTAATACATTCTCTGCCTGCCTTTATGGATTATTGTGAGGACTAAATGAGATAGTGTGTAAATACTTTGAAACTACTGTGGAAAAGGTATTTTAATCCTATTACTGAAGAATGTTAACTTAGAAATGAAATCAGCTGTGAGTATGCTCACTGAATTGGCATTGTGATTCAAAAGATGACTTATCCATAGGAAGGCTTCATTTCTATTTTGGTTAAAGGGCAGAAGCAGAATTTCACAAAAAGTGGACAAGACCTTAAGATCATTTTATGCATACTCTCCACTCTGATAGATCATTTTGGTCTAGAATATCTGATTTTTCTAAAATTTTTAGATCCACAGTGAAATGTTCAGGTGCCTGATATCTTGGATCTTGGCTAATAGCTCCAGATTGCTTGTGTAGTTCAGACACATAGTGTTAAAAGCATAGGAAGAAATGTGATGAAGGTCACTTCCAAGGAGTAGGCCATACATTTGGGGTCTTAAAATGTGTTTGTGTTTCTACTGAGATAAGTGGAGCTGGTTTCATGTTGCAGTGACACTGATACCTCTCCAAGATATTAGGAATCCTTGCTGGAGCCAACATGGCTTTGTTGTTGCCTGCAGTTTTGCATGAAAGTGTGAATGCCATCTACTATTCATCCAATGATGTGGCCTTTCACAATGGCAGCTAGATGCGGCAGTGGATAAAGCATTAGACTTAGGGTCAGGAAGACCTGAGTTCAAATATAGCTTCAGACACTTACTAGCTGTATGACCTTGGGCAAGTCACTTATCCTTTCTCAGCCTCAGTTTCCTCATTGGTAAAAGGGGGATAATAATAATATTGAACTCAGCATTATCATGGATATCAAGTAATATAGCATGAAAAGTGCTTGGCAAACCTTAAAGTGCTGTGTAAATGATAGATATTATCATTATAATTGCTGTTGTTATTATTATTGCTGCTGCTCTTAGAGATGAAGTCATCCTTCAAGACCAAAGTTAAGGCTGCTGGGCTAATAGCAAAACGCTTTTCTCAATACACAGGACAGTAAATTCAGTGTCCTTTAGGCAGAGGGTAGCAGAAGATGTGAGAAAGGAGTCCTGAATCCCTACTTCCAGTTGATGTGGCATGATTTGATGAACAAGTGGCACTTCAGGGCATGGAATGAACCCAGCAAAGCAGCAAAAGAGGGAAGTCAGTTTGATGTTGAATAAGCTGCTATTTCTTTCTAATTAATCACACTCTATCTTATCCTGCTGGCAATTGAGAGGCTTCTAGATCCTAATGACTCCCCTTAGTAATGTTAAAAACTAGCATTGTAAGACTTCATTTTCTTAGAGACACATGATTGATCTGGCTATTGGTGAGTGTAGACATTGTGGCTTCTTACCATATAATATTGTCATTAGATGAGAAGATTAAGTGCCACCTTGGTATGGCAGACTGTGAAAAGGCTGGGAGTGAGTGATTCACTCAGAATGTAGGAAAGATTAAAAAAACACCCTGAGATTAAAAAACAAAACAAAACTAAAGGGTTTACCTCATTTATTAGCATCATAAAAGACATAAAAGATATTCTTGGCTAAGAAAAAATCTTCTGTTTTTGGGAATATTTATCCCCTATGCCAAATAATATAGTAATGTACCCTAAGCAGCCAACTGGGGCTTATGACTATGGAATATGTCATATTTCTTACTCAAGGCTCCATGGAATATCTTTTAGGACTCCAAAGGAAACCATGAGTTTCTGTCCCAATATTCTTTGAAATGCATGAGATTTCATGGGAGGAATCTGCAGGCTTGGTGCCAGTTAAACCAATTTCCCTTGAACTGAGGTAACAGGAGTGCATGTGGTTTAGTAGAAATCTTTCCCTTGTTTGCACCCTGGATAAGCATGTAACCTTAAAATCTTATAACTCAGAATATTACAGAAAGATTTGCTTGAGACCCAGTTCTTGCCATGGAACACCAACTTTCTAGTGATTGAATCAGCTGAGGACAAAGCCTAATTCCTTCTATGCTTCCAGAAGCATATACCAAACAGTGGAATCTCAAAAAAATATGCTATTGTTTAATAGAATATGGAGGAAGAAGACACTTATTTTGGGGCAGTCCCAGAAGCCATAGCCAGGAATAGGATACACAATTTACAACATTGGGGGTGTAAAGTTTTCTACTAGATATTATGATCATAGAGTTATTCAATAGTCCAATCCTGGAATATTATGCCTATATGCAAGTCTCCCAGAGCTACCACTCTAAAGAAATCTTTTAGCATACTGGAGAAACAAATGTGATGAAGGTCACTTTCAAGGAGTAGACCATAAATGTGGGGTCTTAAAATGTGTTTGTGTTTCTACTGAGATAAGTGGACCCATTGCCATGCAGGAGTTGTGATTGCATGTGCATTTGTGTATGTGTGAGTGTGAGTATGCATGTTTATGTGTGTGTGTGTGTGTGTGTGTGTGTGTGTGTATGTGTGTTTACAGTGCTAAGGTTCTAAAGCCTAGATGGCTAAGTTTATTTCATATAGTAGTCTCTGGCAGTGCTCCACTAGCACTAGTTCAGAACCGTGGTCAGCAATCTGGCTGAGCTTTCTCAGACAGGTAGTTGGGTGTGAGCTCCTGAAGCTCCAAGTTTCTTTGACTCATCAGAAGATTGTTATTTCCTCCTCAATCATCCAATTATGTGAAAGTATATATAGTGAGTATGAAAGTGTATGTTCTCTAGACATTGCTGTGGGGATATAAAGCTCAATGAACATAGGTTTATCAATAGAAGATGAATTTAAATCCCCACTCTGCTATTTATTATGCAAGTGACCTTGGACAAGTTGCATTGATTCTTTGGACCTTAGTTTCCTTATCTGAAAAAAAAATTAGGTGTTTGACTAGATGATTTCTAAGGTCCATTTAAGGGGTAAGTTCTTTGATTCGTGAGATAAGCATAAGATATAGCTTTCCAACTTCAAATACTTTACTTTCTTTCTAGTTGGTGAGACAAAACTAACACAGAAAACAATTAAAGGAGAAGATAAGACATTATATACTTGTGCAAAACTACGTGGTTCAAAGAAAGGGCAGATCAGAAAGAGACTGTTGGACAAGGTTCAGTCTATCTAAACTGGAAACTTCCTTGATTCCCTTTAGCTTACTGCTCTATTAATTCACTAGGCTATAGACTTATGCAGCATATCAGTATTGAGTTTCCTGTATTATCTGCTTATTATCCATATCAGTCTTATTCAAATTCAAATTCAGAAAACATTTATTAAGCACTTATGAGATGCAAAGAACTATGTGCTAGTGATACAAAGATAAATTGAGAAACAAGGAGCTTACTACATTCTACTGGGTGATATGACATATACATAAATTAATATAGCCTAATATGAAGAGGGAAAACCACAACTAACCAGGGTGGAGGTGTGTTTTTGTTGAGAATGGCTTTTGGTAGGAAGTGGCACTCGAATGAAACTAGGGGTTCTAAGAAGTATAGGAAGTAAGAAGAGAATGCATTATAGGTAGGAGACAAACCTATGCAAATAAGGCAGTGAGAGATGGCATGTCATATTTAGGTACCAAGAAGCAGGCCAATTTAACTATAGTGCAGCGTGCATAAATATCAGTGATAGGAGTTGAGCCCAGAATGGTAGGTTGGACCCATATTGTGGAAGGCTTAAATGCCAGGCCGAAAAGTTTGTTTTATCCTAGAGGCAGTGGGGACCTGCTAAAGATCTTGGAGCAGAGAAGTGACATTTTCAGCCTTGTGTATTGATTAGGCATCTTTTAGAGGACAGATTACAGAGGGAATAGAATGGATACAAGAATACCATTTAGGCAGCTACTCAGATTGTCCAAGTGAGAAGTGATGAGGGTTTGAAATTAGGGCAGTGGATGACTGAGTGGAGAGAGGGGGATGGGTATTGGGAAGTTGGCATAGCAAGATCTCGGCAACTGATAGGGCAGTGAGAAAGAGGAAAGAATCAGAGATATCTTTGAAATTGTAAATCTGGGTGACTCAAAGGATGATGATATCCTTGGTAGTACTAGAGACTTTCGGAAGAGAGATGATTTAGGGATGAAATTTGTGGAATTCTCTTTTGTATATGTTGATTTTGGAATTCTAATGAGACAGCCAGTTGGATATCTGGAAGGCAGTTGGATATTCAAGTTGGAATTCAAAAGGGAGATTAAAGCATAATATATAGATTTTGATGTCATTTGCATCAAGATGATAATTGAACTCATGGTAGTGTATAAGATCACTGAAAGAGAAAAGAAAAGCCATCTTAGGAGAGAGCTTCAATGTTGCAATGTGGGGCAGTCCTAATTGATAAAAGATGCATAATGATTCAGCAAAGGAGACTAAGAAAGAATGACTAGACTGATAATTGGAGATGCAACTCAGCTGTCACAAGCCATGCGAGAAGATATTACCTAGATATTATATATGTACATATATAAGCTTATTTATAAATTACATGTTCTACTGTATTAATATTTTTACATAATAAAACACAAAACAGAATTTTACAAGATGAGATAAAGATGAAATATTTGATTTTAGAGTTAATAACAAGCACCTGAAATCTTTTGAATAAGGGAGTCACTGGTTAGACCTGTACTTTAGGAAAATCACTTTGGCAGCTGTGAGAAGAGAGAATGAAGAAAGAAGAGTATTGAGGCAGAGCTGATTAGGAGCCTATTACAATAGTTTAGGAAAGATTCTGAATTAGGGTGGTGGCTATGTAGGTAAAAACAGGGGAACATATTCAAGAGATTTTGTGGAAGAGGATAAATTTGGAAGAAGGATAAATTTTAGGGAAATGATCATTTAAATGAGAAGTATCAAAGGGCAGCTAGGTGGCACAGTGCATAAAGCTCCGGCCTTGGAGTCAGGAGGACCTGAGTTCAAATCTGGCCTCAGACACATGACACTTACTAGCTGTGTGACCCTGGGCAAGTCACTTAACCCCATTGCCTTACTGACTCCCCCCCCCCAAAAAAAAAAAGAAGTATCAAACTCCTAGGCCTGGGGCCCCATGCAGAATGCTGCCTGAATCAGATTAAAATGGTAACTGGGAAATGTTTAACAAAATAAATAAAACATACAGTAGCACATAGATAAGGTTAATTTATGGCTTTATAACTTAGGCATATGAGTTCATCTGTGTGCGCTCATCTTGTATGATTTGTCTTGTCCCACCCCAAATGAAAAGACTGGGTTAGAGCCCCTGAGAGACCCTGCCACAGTCTAGATGTGATGAAGAGAGAGTGGTATGTATCATGGGAGAGGACATTATCAATGGTACCTAGATAACTGCAGAGAGGAGAATTGTTGGGGGATAAGGAGGATGGTTGTGTTGCATACACAAAGCCCTATGATTGTCTATGACAGATGGGTTGTCACTGGTCTTCTTTTATGTAACATAGATAGTAGCATAATTTAGAGACTCCAAAGTATGTGGTGTAGAAGAATGGGTTTTGCATTTATCTTATATCAGATCATAAAGTAATAGAACTAGAGTTGGAAAGAACTTCATCATCTATCTAATGGAACTGCTAGTTTTAAATGTGTACTGTAGAAATTCAGGCCCATGGAGGTTGAACAAATTGCCCAAGGTCACACAGAGAGTAGGCATCAAATTTGTGAGCTTGGTCCTCTGACTTCTGAGCTAGTATTTTTCCACCATATTACATTAAAGTGTGAGTGTGTGTTTCAGATGTATTGGAAGAGGAGAAATACTTTAGACTTGTAAAATATTCATTCTCCCTTCAGAAGACCCCAGACTGTGTGCTTGTATAGGTGAATGTTGTAGTCTTAAGTACTCAGCAGGACTTTTAAAGTAGATCCTTTCTAAGAGTTTTTCATGTTGTTTTGGATTAGAAAAAAATTGTTAATTCACATTGTCTTTAATAATTTTTTTCTGTAGTTTGAGGCTCCCTTCTTCCTTCCCTCTTTATATATGGTTCATATAGCCATGTGTAATACCTAAGGCATTCTCTCTTGCATGTGAACCCCCAGAGGGGGTACTACTCTGAGTTCCAGGCACTCTGTGATCTACATCCCCTCAAAATCATAGTACACTAGCCCTCTCTGAGGTGTTTACATTTACTAGTTAGGTAAAGGGTAACAATGGTTCAAAGCAAAGGCATTTAAAGAAATAGTATAGGGACAGCTATGTGGCTCAGTGGATAGAGCACCAGCCCTGAAGTCAGGAGGACCTGAGTTCAAATCTGGCCTTAGACACATAACACTCACTAGCTGTGTGACCCTGGGCAAGTCACTTAACCCCAATTGCCTCACAAAAAAAGGATTAGTGTAACAAGAAAAATAGAGGTGGAACATTTTGCCCATAAACCTAGGGCATTTTGCTCTCACACATACTTATGTCATCAGTGAGGAAAAGTGGATATGTTTAGGATCACATGCGTAGCTCACATGTAGTGAACATATATTGATGGCAGTTGCTCTGAAAAGGAGCCTAGGGGATGGGGGCAGCTAGGAGGCACAGTGGATAGAGCACCGGCCCTGAAGTCAGGAGGACATGAGTTCAAATCTGGCCCTAGACCAAATACTTGACACTTACTGTGTGATAGCCTGGGCAAGTCACTTAACCCCAATTTCCTTAAAAAAAAAAAGGAGCTGGGGATTTTAGTGGAATATAAGCTCAATATGAGATAGTATTGTGAAATGGCCAAAAAAATCCTAAGTAAATTCTAATGTAATCTTTGTTCCACATTGAGGGGGCATAGATTCCAGGAATAGGGAAATGATAGTCATGCTGTACTCTGTCCTTATCAGACCTGAACTCAACTATTGTGTTCAGTTGGGTCTTATAAGAAGGACATTAATAAACTGGACAGTGTTCAGAAGAGGGCAAACAGAATAGTGAAGAGTACTGAGTCTGTGCCAAATGAGATACTTTTGAAGGAACTAGGCAGGTTTGGCCTGGAGAAGAGAAGCCCTTGGATATTTGAATGGCTGTCATGTGGCAGAAGATTACAATTGTTCTATTTGGCCCCAAAAGCTAGAAGTAGTAGTAATGGATTAAAGTTTAAAAGAGGCTAATTTAATTTGACTTGATGTTAAGAGAAATATTTTAATGATTAAGAAGGAAGGGGAAAAAAGAGGAATTTATTAAGAATCTGCTATATGCTAGTTGCCATGCTAAGCATTTTGCAAATATTATCTCATTTGATCCTCACAATAACCCTGGGAGGTAGGTGCTATTATTATCCCCATTTTCAGAGCTGAGAAAACTGAAACAGATAGAAGTGACATACATCGGGTCACACATCTGCTAAGTATCAGAGGCTGGATTTTAACTTGTATCTTCCTGACTCTAGGCCTAGTGCTTTATCCACTGTGCCAACTAGCAGTACCCAGTCAAACCTGTCCAAAATTATGAGAAATGGTGGATTTCCTCACTTCAGAAGTCTTCAAGCAGAGGCTAGATGACCATTTATTGACCATTTATAGTGGGAATTCTCTTTATATGTGGGTTAGATTATTTGGCTAATGAGATGTGTTCAAACTCTGAAATTCTGTGCATCTATCATTCTATGTACCTATAAAAATACTTTTTTGCAGGTATCAATTTCTCGATATGAAAATAGGATATTTACCTTTAGTCTGCTCCAAAATTTCTGCAAACCCCATTTATTCTAGAGGTATTTCATATGTTTATGCCCCACATAACATTTATCAGTTCTGCCAATCTTCTAAGCCCCCAAAATATCCTATAGCCAAACTAGTTTGAGAAATGCTGACTGATAGGATCAAATTTTCACTCTCACTCAAAGATCTTGGAAAGAGGATCAGTATGGGGGGAGCAGTGGGACATGAGGGAGTGGTGCTTGGTTGTCCGATGGGAAAAGTTAGTAATGGAACAAAGAGTGAAGTTTTTAGTCTTTTCCATGATGAGTGACTTAATGATGTTCAGTGGTAGCTAAGGGCAGAGATAAGAAATTAATTTCTTCAATATAATGAGATCAGCCTTATAGTTTTAAAACCAAGTGATCTTTCCTTTTTTAGGTTTTGATGAGGATTATCTGGGTAGGCTTGTTTTTGTGGGAAAATAGCCTATTTAGGTCACTCTATCCCCAAGGACAGGCTATAAAAGTTCTCTATCATTATTCGCTCCCCACAGGATATTCTGGACCATAGTCCAGTATTGGGACTCAGTACACTATGTTGTGAGTCATATGATAACAGATTCGAAGCTGGAAGGGGGACCTCAAAGGACCCTTTTACAGTTGGAGAAACTCAAGCCCACAGGGGTTAAAAGTAACTTGCTTAAGGTCTTACAGTAGGAAAGCATTAGGGTTGGGGTAGGTGAGACTGTGAGCCAGGTATTAAACTTAGAAAGAGAGGAGAGAAAGTGAAAGCAGCAAATAGACAGGATGGGAAAAGAGAATTATAGGGAAGAAAAAGTGGTTGCTGCGTGATAATGGCAGAGGGAACACTTGAAGGTAGAATCTGGGAGTGAAAAGTATGACAACTGCTGTTCTTGGATGTGAGCATCAGGGCTGTGAGAGAAGGACCAGCCAACCTTAGAGAAGATTCCAAAAGGTGTGACTTCTTTAGAGAAAGATAGTTTTTTTAATTCCACAAATTAACCCAGTTATTGTTGGAGTATGGGCTACAGATATTTGATAAGAAGATTTTACTGGTTTTTCAATTCCTTCAGTCTTCTGATGGCAGATTTGACTATGACTGCAGAGGTGGTATTGTAGGTCAATTCACCACCAGCTAGTGTTTTCATGCAGGATACACAATGCCAGATACCAGCAGCCCGTCTCTTCATTTTGGTCTTGCCACAGAAGGAGCAGGTATACTTGGCGTGCTGGCTAATTTCAATTTTCGTCACCATAATGTGTTCCATGTTTACCAGCAATTCTGACCTTCTTGGTATGTTTAGCCATGTTGCCAGTTGTGGGGCCAGAGCTCAGAGGGGAAAATGAAAGATAGGTTTTGATCGCCAGAAACTTGGAAGAACGTGAGGAAAAGAAATCTAAGACCATAGAATTAGGGTTGGAAAGTGTCTGTGAGGTCATCTGATTCAAAGAACTCACTTTAGAGATGATGAAACTGAGATTCAGAGATATGAAGTCACTAAATTGAAATCACTTAACTAGGAGGTATCTTGAAATCAGGTTCTCTGAACTCAAAATTCAGTGGTCTTCTAACTAAAGTACAGTAGGGGAGAAACCCAGATGTCAAAGGGAATAACAGAGTGCAGAGAAGGAAAAGATAGGGCTGATTTTACTTTGGGAGGAGGAAGGGAAATGAAAGCCTCAGCTTGTGACCTTGGTTGTTGATTAGCAGCCAGTGATAGCTTGGGGACTTCTGCTATATAAGGCTAGCTGTCCTAGCTGTTTCCTTTTGGATCCTGTGCATCTCATGTGGTGTGGCTTCTCAGACTCAGCAGCAAGGTTTGTGTGTCTGCTGGGTGGGGCACAGCCTGTTTCCCTCTGGTTAGGTTTCTGATGAGAGGGTAACAAGGGCTATAAGACTTCCTTATATGTATCCTAATACTAAATACCTCTTGGGCATCAGATTTCCCAATCATACTTTACTACTTGGTGAATGTGCCCATATTCATCTTTTCCCTTATTATCTATGGTGTAATTATTGGCTTAGGAAAGAACAGTGGATTTGGATCAAGGCATCTAGGTTTAAAATCTTGATTTTACTGCTTACCAGCTATATGATTTGGCAAGTCACTTTCCATCTCTGACCTGCAATTTCCTCACCTATAAAAGGAGGTTGGAGTAGATGTATTCTTTTGCCTTTCTTTGTATCCCCAGATTTTAGCCCAATATCTAGTATGTAGTAGGTATTCAATAAATGCTTGTTGACTATCTAGAAGATATCTAAAGTCTTTTCCAACTCTGAATCCTATGGCTTTATCGCAAACCATATTTCTTCTTCCACTCTTTATCTTTTCAGACCGAGGCATTTTGTGTAAAGGTGAAGTAGTTGTGATTTTATTTCTTGGTCAAGGGGTCTTTTAAAGGTGGACCTGGTGGGGTAGCTAGATGGTGCAGTGGATAGAGCACTGGCTCTGGAGTCAGGAAGGACCTGAGTTCAAATCTGGTCTCAGACCAGACACTTGACACTTACTAGTTTTGTGACTCTGGGCAAGTCACTTAACCCTAATTGCCTCACTTTATTTATTTTTATTTTTTTAATATAATTTATTTATTTTTAGTTTTCAATATTCACTTCCACAAGTTTTTGAGTTCCTAATTTCTCACCCCTCCCCCCACCCCAAGATGGCATGCATTCTGAATACCCCTTCCACTGGTCTGCCTTCTCTTCTATCTCTCCCCCCTCCCTTCTCTTATCCCCTTCCCCTTCTATTTTCCTGTAGAGCAGGATAGACTTCTGTACCCATTTCCTGTATTTCTTATTTCCCAGTTGCATGTGAAAACATTTTTTTTAAAAACATGTGTTTTTAAAACTTTGAGTTCCAAATTTTCTCCCTTCCTCCCTCCCCACCCACCTCATTGAAAAAGCAAGCAACTCAATATAGGTTGTACATGTGCAGTTATGCAAAACACTTCCTTAGTAGACATGTTGTGAAAAACTAACTCTATTTCCCTTAATCCTATCCTGCCCTCCCATTTATTCTATTCTTTCTTTTGACCCTGTCCCTCCTCAGAAGTATTTGCTTCTGATTACCCTCTTTCCCAATCTGCCCTCCTCTCTATCATCCCCCTGCTCTCTTGTCCCCTTCTCCCCCTATTTTCCTGTAGGGTAAGACAGATTTCCATACCCAATTGAATGTGTATGTTATTCTCTCCTTAAGCCAAATCCTATGAGAATAAGATTCCCTCATTCCCTCTCACCTTCCCCTGTTTCCCCTCCACTGTGAGAGACTTTTCTGTTTTTTTTGTGAGATAATTTACCCCATTCTACCTCTTCCTTTCTTCTCCGAGTATCATCCTCCCTCATCCCTTAATTTTATTCTCCAGATATGACCCCTTAATCTTCAACTCACCCTGTGCCCTCTATCTATCTATCTATCTATCTATCTATATATATACATACATACAATTTTTTCCTTCAACTACCCTAATACTGACAAAGTTCTCATGAGTTACAAATATCATCTTTCCATGCAGGAATGTAAACAGTTCAATCTTAATAAGTCTCTTATGATTTCTCTTTCCTGTTTACCTCTTCATGTTCCACTGGAGTCCTGTATTTGAAAGTCAAATTTTCTGTTTAGCTCTGGTCTTTTCATCAGGAATGCTTGAAAGTCCTCTATTTCACTGAATGACCATTTTTTCCCCTGAAGGATTATACTCAGTTTTGCTGGGTAGGTGATTCTTGGTTGTAATCCTATCTCCTTTGCCCTCCGGAATATTATATTCCATGCCCTGTGGTCCTTTAATGTAGAAGCTGCTAAATCTTGTGTTATCCTGATTGTGTTTCCACAGTACTTGAATTGTTTCCTTCTGGCAGCTTGTAATATTTTCTCCTTGACCTGGGAACTCTGGAATTTGGCTACAATATTCCTAGGAGTTTTCCTTTGGGGATCTCTTTCAGGAGGAGATCTGTGGATTCTTTCAATTTCTATTTTGCCCTCTGGTTCTAATATATCAGGGCAGTTTTCCTTGATAATTTCTTGAAAGATGATGTCTAGGCTCTTTTTTTGATCATGGCTTTCAGATAGTCCAATAATTTTTAAATTCTCTCTCCTGGATCTATTTTCCAGGTCAGTTGTTTTTCCAATGAGATATTTCACATTGTTTTCTAATTTTTCATTCTTTTGGATTTGTTTTACAGTGTCTTGATTTCTCATAAAGTCACTGTCTTCCAATTGCTCTATTCTAATTTTTAAGGAAGTATTTTCTTCAGTAATCTTTTGGACTTCCTTTTCCATTTGGCCAATTTTTCTTTTTAGGGCATTTTTCTCCTCATTGGCTTTTTGGACCTCTTTTGCCATTTGGGTTAGGCTATTTTTTAAGGTGTTATTTTCTTCAGTATTTTTTGGGTCTCCTTTAGCAAGCTGTTGACTTGTTTTTCATGATTTTCTTGTATCACTCTCATTTCTCTTCCCAGTTTTTCCTCTACTTCCCTTACTTGCTTCTCAAAATCCCTTTTGAGCTCTTCCAAGGCCTGGGACTGATTCATATTTTTCTTGGAGGCTTTGGATGTAGGAGCTTTGACTTTGTTGTCTTCTTCTGGTTGTATATTTTGATCTTCTTTTTCACCAAAGTAAGATAATATAGTCTGACTCCTTTTGCGCTGCTTGCTCATGATCCCAGCCAATTACTTGAGTTTTAAACTCTTTGTTAAGGTAAGAGTCTGCTTCCAATGTGGAGAGTGTACTGTCCCAAGCTTCAGGGGTTTGTGTAGCTGTTTTCAGAGATACTTGTAGGGACCTGTAAATTTTCAGTTCTACCAAGGTGGTATGATAAGGGGTGAGGTGTTTACTCGTTTCCTGGCCTGTGACCACAAGTATTCCTCTGTCCCATAACTGTGAGGAGGGGTTCCTCTCCACAGCCACTACAAGCTCCACCATGCCAGTGCTCCTCCTCACCCCAGCACTGCCGCCCAGAACTGTGACCCAGATCCACACATGGGCAAAGCAAGAGATTCCTGCCTCAGCACTGGCAAAGAGATCTCTGCAATCCCTCTCTGATCAGCCACTGGATTCCCCCTCACTTTGTGGGCCGGAAGCTCGGGAAGCATCTGCCCCCCGCCCAGGGCTAGGCTCTTGGGGAATGGAGCTGAGACCCCGCCTTCCTCTCTGACCACGGACAGAAACAGACTTTTCCCACTGACCTTCTAAGTTGTTTTTGGCATTCGTGGATTGAGGAGTCTGGAAACCTCCACAGCTGCCCATGATTCAGTACTCTGAGGCCTGCTCCAGGTTTGCTGTGGCCTGTTCACCCATGCTGCGCTGTGCTTCCAGCCCCGCGTGATACACCTTTCTGATCAGTCATCCAGGTTGTCTTGGGCTGGAAATTTGTTTCACTCTGTCTTTTTGTGGGTTCTGCTGCTTCAGAATTTGTTTAGAGCCATTTTTTATGAGTATTTGGAGGGGTTTGGGGGGAAAGCTCAAGCAAGTCACTGCTTTCACTCCACCATCTTGCCCCTAATTGCCTCACTTAAAAAAAAAAAAAGGTGGGCCTGGGCAGAAAAGCACTATAGAGGTTGGTGTTTCTCCAACAACCACAATTTCATGTTGATTTTCATATGGGCAGTCAGCTGAGATGTTGCCTCAGCTTCCTGGCCCCATTTCCCCAGGTACGCAGCATTGAGACAGCATAGATTTCTTTTACTGAGCATTGTAAAAGCTGCCCTGTTCATGCCCACTTTTAAGAGGCTCACAAGATTGTAACAGTTAACCTCCTCTAAATGTTTTTACTCTGCCTTTTATTCCCCTGACATTGAGAATAAAAACCGAAAATTGCAGGTGGAAATCAAATCCATAAATCCCTAGCTACCACCTAGCACAAAGTAGCTTGGCCAAGATTGGAACAAGCTCAGGTAGCCTTGTCCCCAGGATTGGGCTTAATTACAATTCCTTGCTGAATCCCAGACCTATAGGTATTTGCAACAGGAAATGGAAATTAGAAACCTTTTCTCCTCATATGCTATCAGTGGATGAGTTGAGTATACCGTAAGTACCAAATTGAGGAAGCTATAGTCCATGCCTCTTTTTAAAGTGGCTTTCTTTAATCAGACAAAAGCAGCCCGGAATGACATTTGGATCACTCTGCCTCTTGTGGTAGTAAACCAGACATCTCCTCATTGCCCTTCCGTGCTTTTAGATAAATTTTGGTTCAGTGTCATTCAAAGAATGCTACAATTTGAAGGGACCTTAGAGATCATTTCGTTCATCTGCTGAGTGACCTACCCAACACCATGCAGATTTGAAAAAAATAATTTGACATAGCAATAAACTCAAGATTCCCACTCAGGTCTTCTGATCTCCAGCCTAATGTTCTTACCCAACTCACCAAGCAGCCTCTTGTTTACATGGCTCTTCTGAGGCTACTTTTTTGATCACTCCCTCCAGGACACTGTGGTATTTGCCTGGCCATATGGTTTGTCAGGGATTCCAGAGCAGGCCATAACTTGTCACAATTTAACATGAGTCATATTGATGTTCCAGTCTTCAGGGATGAGAGTTAGTGGCATCTGAAGGCTATTCTTGGTTCTTGTGTCTGATTTGAAGCCAAGATGCTTTACAAAATCAGCCTGTCTTGAGTTATTCCTCATTCCTGGTCTGAGCAGCATGTCCAGTCTTCTGGCAAGTGTCTTTTAGTCAATTTTTTCTCTTGAACACACATATGTGTGTGTGTGTGTGTGTGTGTGTGTGTGTGTGTATATATGTATATATACATAAATGTAGAATTAGGGCATCACTGCTCTGAAATATGGATGATGTCTTTTGCATCAGCACATTAATTGATCAGCATATTGTGAAATAGAGACCAGGGACTAAACAGTGGAAGACATTGACCTTTCTACTTATTCTCTGCTCAGATAGACCTCAAATGTATTTCATTGTTTGGTTAATGTTTCATTTTTCTAAGGTTCTCCTTCATCCGTTGTGATAATAGTATTAGATTTTCTTCTGGGGTGGGGGGAAATGTGTGCCTCTTCCCTGCACCTGTTTCTGCTTCTATTACAGATACGTATCATGATAATGAAATAGTTCCTTTACTTACAATGTTTGCTCTCCTCTTGATAAATCATTTTTTTCCATTATCTCATGTCTCACGATCTCTTTCATGGACTCCCTATCCTCACCATCCCCCCACCTCGACACACTTAAAGTAATTCTTGCTGTTTTTGGAGTTAGGTCCCTGAATATAATCTCCCTTTTACTGAAAATCATTGATCTTATTGTTATTTCACATGCAGGCAGTAGGCAAAGTAGTTCAGTATCATAGATGCCATTTTTTTGTTTGTTTCATTTTTCCATATCCCTCAGGAAGCAAAAGAAAAAGGGATATAGCCATGATTTTCTCATTACCTCTCCTTCATTCATATTCCAGCCTTTAACATTTGCTGTTTGTCTCCTATGTGCTAGGGTTAGTTGGGGCTTCAAAGATAAATAAAGATCTTATGGTCTAAATAGGGAGATAAGATAGATTAAAAAAAAGTCAATGGACAATGAAAAGCTGTGTGTGCATGTATGTAAAAGACAACACAAGGCATGTATCAAAGGAGGATTATGGACAGAATGTATGGATTGAGTACACAGGAACAGATATTTCAAGCAGCCAGATACCCTCCCCTGCCCCCCTCCTCATCCCTCTCCTCCATTCCAAGACTGCCTAGACTCCATGGAGTGGGAAGGAAGAGCCACAACCATTGAAGTTATATCCTTCCCCAATCCGTGGACTACCCAGACCCCATGGTCCCAGTTATCTCCATGAGGGCAACTAGAGGAGAAGAGTTTCTAGGAGAGTCTCCTTTCTGTCATCCTCTTTCCTCTTTTATTCCCTGGCTCTATAGGGCAATGGTACAAAGAGCAACATGGCTGGTCAAATCACTTGGATTAGCAGAAAACCATCAGCTGTAATCCTTTAGGTGAGATGGAGGCTTATAGGCCTTACTACTGCCTCCATTCCTGAAACATATCATGATGATGAAATAGTTTCATTGCTTAGCAATGTCCTTTCTCTTCTTGATTAATCACTCTTATTTATTATCTCATGTCTCGTTGGGCAGTAAGTGTTTAAGAAATGCTTGTTATCTGATGGACTGACTACCATTGCATCCCAAGGTCCTCTAGGCCTTTGCCATCTTCTCTGTAATTATACTCTCCAGATGCCTAGACACTACCATCTGTTTGGCCAATATATCTTAGGAACCCTTGGACCTTGTCATGTATCTCTATACTGAACTTTTAAAACTTTAGTGACTTTTCATTCACCTTTTAGTAGAACTCACTTATTTGTGTTGTCTCAGTTAGAATGTGAGTTCTTTGAGAAAGGGGACTCATTTATTTTCTTTGTATTCTCTAGTATTTAGCTCAATGCTTGTCACATAGTAAGTTTTTCATTTATTCATTCAAAGTGCTTTCAGAGTCCAGATTTGGGAGAGATCATTGGAAGCTGAGGTGGTCAGGTGTCATGAATGAGGTGGTTGGGATTTGATCTTTACTTCTTTTGTCCTCAGTGTCTTTCTTCCTCAATGTTTTTTCCTCTTTGCTAACAGCTGAACTTTTCTTCTTCCTTCTCAGTTATTCTCTTCTCTCTACTCTGCTTTGATCATTCATCTCTTATCTGGATTTTGAGAATTCTTTCTCAAAATATTTTCCTTCCGTTGCTTTTGTAGAAAATGATGAAGACTTGGATTTTAAGTCTTCTATGGCTTGGGAGAAAGAAAATACAGGGTCGTAACTTTAGAGTTGGAAGGGACTTAATTTTACAGGTGAGCAAACTGAGACTCAGAAAAATTAGTGATTTGCTCAAGGTCATACAGGTACTAAGTATCAGAGGTAGGGTTTGAATTTAATTTTTTGCTTGACTCTAGAATCGGTGCTCTTTTTCCTTTATATGTCACCAGAAGAACAAAGTTACATCCACATTCATATACACATACATTCACTGCAGCTTTAGTGAACCTGGATCTCATTTGTTGGAAGTTCCAGGCAACATATTTACTGAATGAATGAATAATCTACTTCTTAAGTGAATGAATGAATGGACTGGTACAGTAAAATGACCACACAGGGAATCACAGAACCTAGCTTTGAATCCAGACTAGGCTACTGTATGATTGTGGGCAAATCAAATGACTCAACCTCCTCAAGACTCAGTTTCCTCATTTGTGCAGTGGGAATAAGAAAACTTTTACTACATGCTTCATAAGATGATAATAAGGAAAGCACTTTGCAGAATCCTATACAAACATTAGCTATAATTTTCTGTCCTTCCCTGAAGACTGAAATCTCTCCTTTAGTAAAGAGCAAGGGGGAAAGCAGGCCTGAAATTTGAATCTTGCCTAATTTACCAGTGGAAATCAAGAGGAAAAGAATAAGAAAACTGACTGGTGCAGAGGATGAGACTATGGAGACTGAGCTTCTGGCGGAACCCATGTAATTGAGCAGCTTCTTTCTTGTCCTAGAGCGTTGGTGGTGCTGATGTCCTTTACCCACTCCTTCCTTAGTTTCCTTCTGCCTCAAGTACTCTTGTACATGACTTGGGAGAAAAATAAGAAGGTCTTTCTGCTTGGCCATTTTGTGAGGGCAATTGAATTAAGCAGGCAATTTTATCTCTCTTTGTCTCTCTGTAAACTTCCCAACCATATGGTATAAGGAGAGTTCCTGGGTTATAAATAAGCAATGGAACTCATAAATCCTATGTGTGTGTGTTTACCCAGTGGGAAAAAATAGTATTCATAGTTCTCTAACTCCAGGGAAAGTTGTTTGAGGAAGAAGAGTATATGTGCATGTGTGTATATATATGTAGGTTCTTTAGACAGAGTGTGTGTATTGTGTATGTATGTATGTGTGTACACACACACACACACACACACACACACACACACACACATATATATGTATAAAATGTGTGTATACTTTTTCTTTCTCTTTAGACAGAAGCCATCTACTACCTTAGCTTAATGAGTTCTTTGCATCTGTTATTACTGCCTGAAATGAGCCTGATTCTTTTGCGGGGGTAATTTGCTCTCTATACATTAGTGGCTTTAAGCAATGTATTTATATGTGATGTATCTGAGGCTAGATTGCATGGACCAAATGGGTCTAGGGGCATCTTCTAAGGATAGCAGTTTCCCTCTTTGCTGCAATGTACTTCATACCTAAACAATGGAGGAGAATAATGGAATTGACAGGGTGACTGACCAACTTCCCATTTACCTCTGGTAGAAAGGACAAGTAGAATTGTAGAGTAATTCTACCATTGGTATAGCTGTGGTTGGGCCTCCTCAAAACAAACCAAAATCTGATACTGTATTATCCCCTTTGGCAACTGCTTTTGCTTGAGGATCTCTAAGCAGTCTCCAAACAGTATTGCTATAGGGGGGAAACTACTTTATAAAAGTTGGTGAATTTCTTTGGTAGGCATGAATTTTCTCTTTCAGGTAATAATGATTCTCAGCAAAACTGAGGCAGTGAAGTTTGTCTGTGGTATTTTCCCACTGTCCTCTTTTCTTCTTCTCCCTTCCCCCTTCCTGTTAGACAGGGATTCAAACCTAGGTCCTCTGATTCCCAGCCAAAAATCCACTTGTGTAATATATTAGGACTGTGATGAAAACTAGGATAAAACCTCTAAACCTTCTCTTACTTTGGGCAGATGGATGTTTTACTGTAGTTTATGGATTCAGAGGATTCAGAATTGAAGGGCGTCTTATCAGTCATTTTTGCCAACACTTTCATACTGATGAGGAAACTGAGACTTGATTTGAGTGACTCGCCAAAGTCTTGGCTAGTCTGAGCAATCACTAGATGGCTCATGGATTTATTCAGAAACTTAGTTGTTCCCACTCTGCCACCAGTGAGATGAAGTCTACTCTTGACTGGTTATTGATTCTGGTCTGGCTAATTTATTCCTCTTCTGGCTCTCTCCAGTGCTTAATGATGACTCTTACTCAGACCAACATTGCTAGAATGGGAGCTGAGGGATGGTTGGCAGTATTTGTTTTATGGTGCATTTCTTACCCAAGGCTGCTGTAATGGTATAGCTAGTTTCCAACTCTGTAGTGAAAAGGATAGGGAATGAAAAAATATGTATTCCTCAGTGTCTCAATTTAAGTCACTTCTCAAATAGAGGTGAGAAATCATGGTCAGACTGGTCAAATAAAGTCTGGATTACTTAACCTGTTATTTGAAGACCTCCATAATCTTATACTAAACTTATCTTCCTGCTATTTCCAAGAACATTTCACTTTATCCAATCTGATCCATTAATTGTCTCACAAACATATCATGATCATTGCCAAAACACTATATCTTTGCTCAAGATTCATTCCTTTTTATCTATCCAAATATTATGTCTTTCAAGACCCAACCCAAGAACCAATTGCTTCCCTGAATATACCAACCTATAAGTTCCTTCTTTGACTCCTTGCAATAGCTATTTACCACATAATTTGACACTTAATTATATTTTATTTTCTTTAACATGCTAATTGTTTCATCTACACATCTAACTTTCCAATTGTGCTATTTCCTCCTTGGAGGAATCTTCTTAAGAGCCTAGCATTGTGCCTTTTAAAAATTAGGATTTCAATAAATAAATGTTAAATGAATCACTTCTCTTCCTCTTCTCCTCCTCCCACTTGATTCCTGACTACCAGAGTTTCTGGGCCTTCCTAGAAAGGACCTGTTGCTAGTAGTATATCAGTTCTTAAAGAGCCTATGATTTTCTGGTGTTGACACTCCTGATGTGGAAACATGAGGTATTGTGATACAATGGAATGACCCCCAGATTTGGAGTCAGAAAACATTGGATCAAATCCTAGCTTTGCCACTTATTACCTATGTGATCTTAAGCAAATCACTTAACCACTCTAGGCCTCAGTTTTTTTCACCTGTATAATAAAGGGATTGGACTAGATAGTTTCTTAGAGAACTTCCAGCTCCAGGTCTAGCTCCTATGATCTCTCTCCACTGATGTAGTAATCTAAGTTTGAGAGTTTTCTGAGATATAGAGAGTTTGAACGGCTTGCTGAAGGTTACACAGCTAGTCACTATTAGAGGTGGGATTTGAAGTCATCTTTCTAGCTAATGTAATACTCTATTCATGATGTTTTAGCCCTTTGTAGTGAACAAAGCACTTTTATCACAGCATCCCTCTGAAGTAAATAGTACAAGTATTGTTATTTCCATTTTACAGATGAGAAAAGTAAGGCTCACTGAGTTTTAAGTATCTTGCATCTAGTCCCACATGTTAAAATTTGTGATACTTAATCAGGAGCATGTAAATTTCATGGGGACAAGAATTATTTTATTTTTGTCCTTGTATCTTCACTGCCCAATAAAGTGCTTTGTACAATAGCTCTATGTGTACCTATGCTAAGCTATATGAAATTTGAAGTCAGGAACCTTATTTCCTCTACCCTTAATATCTAGCACAATTATGTATTCAGTAGGTGCTCGATAAGCACAAGGGGGTAACTATAAGTCATGTAGAATAATAAGCTTAGTGTTGGATTCTAAACTTTAGTTCATATCTTTCCTCTTACTCCAGCTATGTTGCCCTGGGCAAGACACTTGACCTTAATCTCAATGTCCTCTTCCATAAAAGTGGAGATTTTACAGATTACTTCTGTAAAAATGGTAACAGTGCTTAGCTCCTAGGGTTGTTGTGGGGATCAAATGAAATTAACATCAGCAAAGCATTTTGTAAACTTGAGAGCACCATATCTTTCCTGTCTTCCTTTGAGTTTCAGTTAAAATCTCATCTTCTGTCAGAAGTCTTTCCTGAGTATATTTTGTATGACTTCATATGTATAATGGGAATCATATTTCTTACCTTCTCAGTGGGTGAGAGAGGGGCAGAGAGAGAGAGAGAGAGAATTTGGAATTGAAAATAAAAATTTTAAAATAAAAGAAGGGCCTTTCCTGGTCTTCCTCAATGCAAATGCCTTTTCTCTAAGGTTACTGCAATTTACTCCACATATTTCTTATTTAAAAATGTTTGTGTGCTCTCTCCCTCTCTCCCTCTCACTCTCATCAGATTATAAGCTCCCTGAAGGCAGGGGCTGTTTTTGTTTGTTTATTTGCTTTTTGTCTTTCTTTATCTGAGCACTTAGCAAGATGCCTAGTAAATAAGTCATTTAATAACTATAAACTTATTGCTATCATCATCATCATCAAATCTAAAAGCTCAATTGCATCTGAAAGGTCTTCTAGTGAACCTCCCATGTAATATGGAAATGCCCCATATAGCACCCCGATAGATGATCTGTCTTTTACTTAAATAATTCTAGTGTTGGAGATCCCATTTACTTTCAATGCCACCTATTCTATTGCTGAACAATTGGAATTTCTAGGATGTTTTTCTGTATGTTCAGCCAATATCTAACCATGGGGACCAAAAAGAACAAGACGGCACAACCTCTTCCAAATGACTTATTTTCTAACAAAGAAACTGGAAATTAAACATACAAACAATTTCCCCTTCAAACTTGTCACCTTAATAGATGGACTTATTTCAATGAGGCTGTGATTGCTTGGATATACTTTGGGAGGATCCTCTTTTGGAATGACCTTCAAAATTTGAGACCCATTGTTATGAATCTCTTAAATGCTAACACACCCTCATTCTTTGAGGAGAACTAAGTTGGGAAAATAGCCAGAAGGAAATTCAGAGCCAAATTTGACTAAACCAGAGGATCTGCTTTTTTTTTTTTAAAGAGCTGTAACTGTAACTTAATGAGACTAATTTTCTTGGGGGTCTCTCTTCCTGGCTCTAAAACCATTCCCTCAAATTTAGAGCCCATATTATTATCTTTTAATCTCGTATTGTTCATGTTGATAGCCTCACTGGTTGGGACTTCCCTTGGTGCAGTTCTGCATGTGGGCAAGAAACCATCCATCCTGCTTAGAGCCACTGCTTAGCTTGGTGCTCTGAAGCCCATTGATTTGACTTGAAAGTCTGAGATTTGATTACTTCTATTATTCCAGTTATAAGAAAGATTAGGCGGATGAAGAGAAGGGAAACTGGTTCCTTGTACCAAGTCCACCTAGGTAGACCACATGCACCTCATAGCACACATATAGGGAATCTCAGTAAATGCTGTCTGATAACTAACCTGTCTAAAAACAGCAGTTTTCCCAGCAGAGCACCTAGGCTCAGCTCTCTGCCTGCTGTTCTGGTATTCTAAAGCTTGTTGGAGCTCTAGTTTAGAATGAAACACATTCTTCTCTTCTCTTTCCTCATCCCCCATATCTCCACCAGTTGAAAATACTCCCTGTCTTTCAAGGTCCAGTTCAAATGCCACTGCCTCTAAGAAGCTTTACCTCTTGTCTTCTCCTCACTCAACTGGAAGTGATCCCTCCCTCCTTCTGTATTGTCATAGCATTTGCCTCTGACTACCTCTTTTAAAAAAAATATTTATTTTAAACATTAATTTTTTTTAAAAATTTTACTTTCAAATTCTCTTCCTCCCTCCTGCCCCTTCCCCACCCATTGAGAAGGCAAGCAATGTTTCAATTATGCATGTGAACTCAAGCAAAACATATTTCCATATTAGCCATGTTGGAGAAAAAAATTAAAAGCAAGAAACAGAAGAAAGTGAAAAAAGAATGCTTCAATCTACACTCAGATTTCATCAGACCCCTCTGTGGAGGTGGATAGCATCTTTCATAGTGAGTCCTTGGGAATTGTCTTGAATCATTTTCTTGATCAGAGTAGTCAAATCATTCATGGTTGATCATCCTTACAATATTGCTGTTACTGTGCACAATGTTTTTCTGGTTTTATTCACTTCACTTTGCATCAGTTCATGTAAGTCTTCATAGGTTTTCTGAAACTATTCTGCTCTTCATTTCTTATAGCACAAGAGTATTCCATCACAATCATATACTACGACTTGTTCAGCCATTCCCCACTTGATGGGCATCCCTTCAATTTCCACTTCTTTGCTACCACAAGAAGAGCTACTATAATAATATTTTTATACAAACAAGTCCTTTTCTTTTTCCTTTGTTCTCTTTGGGATACAGATCTAGCAGTGCTATTGCTTCTTGTTGTTTAGTCATTTCAGTTATGTCTGACTCTTTGTGACTCCATTTTGGGTTTTCTTCATAAAAATAATAAAATAGCTTGTCATTCCCTTCTCTATCTCATTTTACAAATGAGGAAATGGAGGCAAACAGGGTTAAGTGACTAGCCCAGGGTAACACAGCTAGCAAGTCAGATTTGAACTCAGGAAGATGATTCTTCCTGACTCTAGGCCCAACACTCTATCCACTGTGTCTTCTAGCTGCCCTGTTGTATTGCTTAGTCAAAGGGTATGCCCAGTTTCATAGCCCTGTAGGCATAGTTTCAAATCATTCTCCAGAATTATTGGACCAGTTCACAATTCCACAAATAGTGCATTAGCATACCTATATTTCTGCTTCCCCTCCAGTATTTATCATTTTCCTTTTCTGTCATATTAGCCAATTTAATAGGTGTGAGGTGGTACCTCAGAGTTGTTTTAATTTACATTTCTCTAATCAATAATGATTCACAGCATTTTTTCACATGACTATTGATAGCTTTGAATTTGTCTTCTGAAAATTGCTTGTTCATATCCTTTGACCATTTATTAATTGGGGAATGGTTCTTAACTTTATACATTTGGCTCAGGTCCATATATATTTGAGAAATGAGGCCTTTTTCAGAGAAAAAGTGCCCCCTCAATTTTTGCTTTCCTTCTAATTTTGGAGTTTTGTTTGTGCAAAATATTTTTAATTTCATCTAATCAAAATTATCTGTTTTATTTCCCATCATCCTCACTCTCTCTCTTCTTTGATCATAAACTCCTCTCTTATCCCTACATCTAATCATAAACTTCTCTCTTATCCCTACATCTGATAGGTAAAATTTTCCATGCTCACCTAATTCGCTTATATCACTTTTCATGTCTAAATCTTATATCCATTTTGACCTTATCTTGGTATATGATGTGAAATGTTGATCTACACCGAGTCTTTTCCAAACTGCTCTCCAGTTTTCCAAGCAATGTTTGTCAAATGGTGAGTTCTTGCTTCGAAAGCTTAGATCTTTGGGTTTTTAAAAGACTAGATTACTCTGGTTGTGTATTAGTGCCTACCTCTCTTGATACTAACCACATTCTTCCTTGTATCATAGTTATTTGTGTAGGATTTCATTCCCTTCTCTAGACTACAAGATCAAGGAGAGCAGGTACAAGGTCTTAGTTCTCATTGTATATCCCCTCAGGGCCTAGTCCAGGGCCTTACCAATGGTAGGCATTCAGTTTCTTGAGATGAATTGGATTTGAGTTAGTCAGGATTACTAGAGTGAGGAGGAATCTTTTTACTTGTGAATTGAATCCATCTGTTATTTTTCTTTTCTTGAATCATTTGGCTCCTTGAGTACAAGGACCTCTGTGTGTGTGTGTGTGTGTGTGTGTGTGCACGCTTATCTTTGAATCATTCCCCTCTCCTAGCATGGTGCCTTGCTACAGACTAGATGCTTAATAAATAATTGTTGCTTAAAGCCATAGAAGGTGGAATATGGTAGATGTTGGGAGAGGAAAGATAGTTGTACTGACAAATTCTTTTTTTTGTGAGGCAATTGGGGTTAAATGACTTGCCTAGGGTCACACAGCTGGTAAGTGTTATGTGTCTGAGTCTGGATTTGAACTCAGGTCCTCCTGACTCCAGGGCTGATGCTCTATCCAATATGCCACGTAGCTGCCCCATGACAAATTCTTTATAAGAAGAAGGGGGTACCCATTCAGAGAGTGCTTTAGAGGAATGATAGATTTCAGATAGAAATGGATCCCTGTGGGTTCATATTGACTTAGAAAACCACAGATCCATGTTTCCTATGTTGTGTTGTATTTTTATTTTTTCTGTTAAGTGTTTCCCAATGACATTTCAAGTTGGTTCCCACTTGAGAGTTTTGGGGCCCACTTGACACATCTGAATTAGGGTGTCTTCTCTTCTTGATGAGCTTTCTATTGTTCAGAATCCATATGATATAGTAGAATGTTGCACTCTGGAGTTAGGAGACACAGAAATTCAAATCCTGCCTTTGACACTAACTCTATGACTGTAGACAAGTCTCTTAGCTTTTTTGAACTTCTGGGAAATTCTCTAAGACTGTATGCTTTAGACAGGGAGTGTGACCTCATTGCTGTTTAGCTTTTTCGTATATGTTACTCTTAAGTACCCAACTAGAGCATAAGCTCCAGGAGGGCAACGGCAGGGTCAATCTAAGTCTCTATCTGCCCTGTTATTTGCAGGGACATAATCAGATTCTACTTAAGGAATCTTTAATCTAGGATAGTAATTTTCATTAAAATCAATTAAAGCATTATTAAGTGTTAACTGAGTACCACTGTATCACCCAACCCTGTGCTCAGAGAGATTAAAAAAAAATCGTAAGACATGATCATTGGTTTCAATGAACTTGGGCTAGCTGGGAAGATTTAAAACTAGCCTGTGTCACAATCAGAGAACAATCATATATTATAACTCTGTGGGATGGAGTTTCTATACCACAGGTGTCCAGAGAAGACTGAGATCATCAGAAATGAACCCAGGGAGAGAAGGAAGAGGATGAGGTAGACCTTGAGCCAGACCTGGAAGGATGAATAGGACTTCTATAGGGAGCTGGGGTAGTGAATTTCAAAAAAAGGAAGTAGCATATGAACTATATTAATCATGGAGCCCTCCCAGGAAACCAATGAGCTGAAAAAATGTCATCCTTAGTAACCAGGAGTCCTCCTGAATAAGAGATGTGGTCTTCTAATCTGAGAATATTAACATAGGGCACAACCCCCCTGGGAGTCATCTACTGTAGAGTCATTTTAAAGCTTCCCAGAATTTTTGCAATCCCAGAAACAAATCATTAGCTCCTCTTGGAGAAATTGCATTAGGCATTTGAGATGACCACAAGAGGTAGTGTGGTGTAGTAGTCTCAATGGACAAAAGGTCAGGAATTCTGGCTTCTTGGCCTGACTCTGTCACCAACTAGCTGTTTTTTGTTTTTTGTTGTTTGTTTTTTTTTCTGGCCAAGTCATTTCACTTTGTTGGATTTCTGTTGGACCTCTGTTAGTTCATCTATAGAAGAATGATGGCAATCTTTGCCCTTTCTACCTTGGATTGTTGTGGGAAGCAAGTGAGGCCATGTCTCTATAAGAAGTGCTATATAGTAGAGCATGTTGAACAAATGTAAAATAAAGGGTGTTCACCATTATCATTCTAAAAGATCTATGCCCAAAGCTCTGCGGTTGAATGATCTTTCTGTTGTAAAGTGAGAGTCTGACTATAGGTGGAGATGGAGAAGGTAATCCTTACTTTATATAGGAGAGGAAGAAACCTTTGTAAAATACCTGGAAGCTACTTTTATCACAGTGGAAGTAATAATAATAGATTCCATTTCTATAGTTCTAAAAGTTTTCTAAGCCACAAAAAAAAACTTTTTTTAGACAGATCTGGACTATGCTTTCAGTGATATAGGGAACCCCCAATTTAGAGGCTGCCTGCAATAGTATAGTTAAGTTAATTGTCTGTTACTTTATAATCTTAGAGATCTAGCTCAAGAGACTCACCCATGGTCACATAAGCTATGGTCTTGGTGCAGGACTTGAACCCAGGTCTTCTTGACTCCAAGTACATTCTGCTATATTACATTGCCTCTAATCTTCATTCTATAGATAAAGAGACTAAGGATCAGAGAGGTAGATGTGACTCAATGTGACTCAATGTCACAATAGCTAGGATGATGATGTAGCTATTCAGTGTTGGAACTGTGATTCAAATTTAGGTCTCTCCTGAATCTAACACTCTTCCACTCTACCATACTGCCTCTACCTTGCTGAAATCCTGTGCTGGTGGTCTGAAAGAGTGAATTCAACTCCTAATTAATTGGATTCACCTTACTCATCCTTATAAAGGAAATAGAATTTTTAAAAAATGTCCCTGGGGCTCCTGCTACTATAATGAAAATCATCACTAGAATTCCAATTGTAGAAGGTTGTTCAAGGGACATGGAAATTGCTCATCCACCTGTGAAGCAGCAAATTTCTAGACAAAGTAGGGGAAGGTGGATGGCTTGAGTATGCCATTTCCCTACTCAAGAAGATTTGGTGGCTAGGCCCTGTTTACTCTAGGATAAAGTACAAAGCCTGTGGCTGGTCCTGGGAATATAGAGACAATGTGAAAAAACAGCATTAGTACCTAAGAAACTTATTCTACTTGGGAGTTGGGTAGTGGGGATAAAATATATGAATAGAAGAGTATATCCATGATAATTTGAAGAGGGACAGAGAACCAAAGCCAGGTGTGCAGTTAGGTGGTACAGTGGATAGAGTGCCAGGCCTGGAATCAGGAAGACTCATCTTCCTGAATTCAAATCTGGCCTCAGACACTTACTGGTTGTGTGACCCTGGGCAGGTCACTTAACCCTGTTTGCCTCAGTTTCCTCAGTTGTGAAATGAGCTAGAGAAGGAAATGGCAAACCAGTCCAGTATTTTTGCCAAGAAAATCCCAAATGGAGTCACAAAGCATTAGCAAACTGAAATGACCGAACAACAAAATACAAGTGTCTCTTTTTGGTATTGAAAACCCTTTAAAATCTGACTCCAGCTTATCTTTGTAAGATGGTGACATATTTCTCACCATTGCTCACTCTATGTTCCAGATAAACTGGCCTATTTGCTGTTTCAGGCATACAACATTTCGTCTACTGCCTCTCTCACCTATTTCTGGAATTCTCTCTCCCCTCAACTCTGCCTCTTGGAATCCCCATCTTCCTTAGTGGCTCAGGTCGAGTGTCTTTACCTCCAAAAACCCTCTTCTGACTCCTGTAATTGTTGTCCCACCTACAATCTCCACTCCTCCCTTCCCCCCTCCAAAAAATTATCCTGTATTTGTTTTGCATATATTTGGTCCCTACTTTATTTACCAACATGTGGTATAGTTGCCCAATAGAATGTAAACTCCCTAGGGCAAAAATTGTCTTATTTTAGTCTCAGTGTCCCCGATGAACCTAGCACAGTGCCTAGCATGTAGCAGGAACGAGAAAAATTTGTTAAATTGAATTTAGTTAGATGAAATGGGTTAGCTTTATTTGAGTCTATTTATGTCTCCTATGTGTTAATTTAAGAAGTTAAGATTTCTTGGAGTTCATTGGCTACCAAGGAGTCCACAGATTTCAGGGTGTCCACGAACCTGGGTGGGAAAAATTGCCTCTTTATTTTTCACTAAGTTTGAACTGAAAGTTAACATTTTTTTCACTTATGAAAGTAAGGCATAAGGCATTAATTTGAGAAGGGGTCCATGGGTTTCACTAAACAGCTGTTGTTACAGGCAGTATGTTTAAGGGAGGCAAATTGGAATATACAGAGGATCACCTGGATGGTGACACAACCAAAGGGTAGTACTTCAAGTAATTGGTAGCAGATGAAGGAGGTAGATTTAGGCATGAAAAGTGGAATGGACAGTGCAAGGGGATCTTCAGGCAGGAGGCTGGATAACTACTTGCTGTGTGTGTTGTAGAAGACACTTTTTATCAGGTATGGGCTTGACCAGATGCCTTCTGATGTCCCTTCCACCTCAGAAGTTCTGTGATTCTAAGAAATAACTACCCTCTGTAATGCCATTTTACTGAATATTGTGATTTTGAGAATTAGTTAGCAACAGTAAGATATGGCTGTACACCTACCTCTTTTAGTTTTCTTTCTCTTTGGTGAGGAAAGGTCTAGAAATGGGAGATTGTTGGGATTAATTTTAAGATGACCATTCCTCTGGAAGTGCCTGCATCTGGCATACCAGTAGCATTGAGGACATGATACTGCATAGATTTGTTGGACTAAATGAAGTGCTCTGTGTGTGTGTGTGTGTGTGTGTGTGTGTGTGTGTGTGTATACCTTGAATAGAGTAGGTGCTTAATGTTCATCAAATAAAATTGAATCTGTGAAGAATAGAAGACATGGGACTACATTTGAGGCTAGAACGTATTAACCGCAAATACAGAATCCATTTGTAAATGACTGTTCCTCCTGGAAAGAGTTACTCAATTCAGCAAATATTCAAATACCTACTATGTGCCAAGCACATTGCTAGGTACTATGGGGAATGCAAAGAATTCTAAGGGTTTCCTCTCAGGGGGTCTATAGCTTAGTTAGGGAAACAGATCAATATGTATAAAACAAATAATAATGCAATAAATAACATAAGACAGCAATGTGGGAGATGTCACAGGTCTGTGCATGAAAATTTCCAAATGAGCAGCACAAATAATAGGTAAATTCAGAGGCCAGAGAGATCACAGTGAGATAGACTAGGCAGGGAAGCCTTCATGGAAGTGGCTGGTGGCTAGAAGGGCTGCCATGTTCTCTAACATGTCCTGAAAGGGAGCTAACTCACTTGGGAGGATCAGGCCCTAACTGGGAAGTGAAGGGTCCAGTTTGGTCACCCACAAAATGACCTGTCTTTATTTCTCTGGCAGAATACACTGACTTGTTACCCCCCCAACCCCATCGGAGACCTGACAGACAATGTGAATCTTTAAAATGATGCTCTAAACTTGAACTCCCCTGATAGAGCTGACTGCTAAAACTGTCTAAAACTGCCTAGTTTGGGCCTCATTATTTTTCCTCAGGAAAACTTAGTGAAAAGAGAAAGTGAGCCCGTTTTCTCTAGACTTTAATTTGCAAGTGCTTCCCCCCTGCTGGAGGCAGTCTTTGATTATACTCTGCTTCCCCTCTGTCTTCCCACCAGCACCCGATGGGTGATAGTGATAGGATGGAATTGGTCTGTATGCTTGGTGGTTATACAATCTGAATCTGGTCTGCTAGCTACCAGCAAAATGCTGAAGAGATTTCTTATCTGAACTCCAGTCCCACTTATTAGCCGTGCTCTTTTTGGGGGCACTTATTACACATTGTTTTATAAAGTTAGTTATGCTTCATGTATCTAGGTTCTGTCTTTCTGATTAAATGGCCTATGAGGGTAGGGCCCTGGTATTATTCTTGAACACCTCACAGTGCCCAGCATAGGACAACATACAATGGGTAACATACAACTACTTACTTGATTGTTTTTGTTTCTGTCTCTGTGCCCCATTTTGTTGGGACTCTCCCTGTAACTGATTGTGGATATTTTAATTTTTTTATAGGATACAGTGTGATATTTTTTGTTTTGTTTTGTTTTTAAGTGTAGATTGAGAATCTGGAGATGTAGTTTCTAGTCCTGCAATTGCAAATTGCTCCATGACTCCTGCGGCCAAGTCACTTAACATCTCTGCTTTTCCCTTTCCTCCTTTATAGAAGCTGGCCTAGACCTAGATGATATATCTAAAGTCTCCTCTACTTCTCAAATTATGTGCTTCCCCCCCCCTTTCCCATAAGCATACTCCTATTCCTCATGTGTCCAATAAACAGTGTAGCAAACTAGGCTCTCCTAACTATTTGGGGATAAGGTTCTTTGGACACTTGAGATTAAGTTTGGGAACTCATCCACATTGTTGTCCTTCCAATTCTCCGCCCAGACATCTCTACCAGGTGGGAGCTTTACCCTGCCAGCCTCATGAGTTAACAGAATATAGGTTAGAATATGTCCAATTGTATTGGATTCTATGTCTTTGACTAGAAGCTTTGACTAGAGATGGCCAGTTAATAACCATATACTCCCCACAACTTTAAACATTTGAAACATCAGTGATGGTTTTCATTATAGAAGCAGGAGCCTGAGGACATTGGGGAAAATTAATTATCCCATTTCCCCTGTACCTGTTCTTTGTGATGGCAAATAATGTAACTGATAAATCAGATAACGAGAAAAGGTCATTGACAACATTATACTTCTCTATCTTTGGTGTCATGATGCATTTTGGGAAATAGGCATGTATGGTTTTTTTCCCTTTAGTACACAGGGAGGAAGATTGAAGGTAGATCAGAAATACCCTGACGTATGGAGATATTTAAATGATGTGCCTTTTTTCTGAGATATGAAATTGGGTATCTGAATGATCATGAGAGATTTATGCATTGAAGAATAGATATTAATAAAAATTAATTAATTTTTGCATTTTTTGCCTCTCAAGGTCAAAGAGAGACAAAATCAAAGGTCATAAAACCTCTTAGTGTTATTGTAGTTTCAATGACCATATTTATTCATTGACTGTATTTATGCTTGATCTACAAACTCCAGATCCCATCACTCTCTATTTGTTGCACCATATTGTCTTTGTTATATTCTGTTTAAAGTGTTGGCTCTGGTCACTAGTGTCATCCATTACTCGCTATGCAATTAGATTGAACTCTCCCTTTCATTGGAAGCAATGTGATGCAGTGCACATAACTCCATGAATTAGAAGACCAATGTTCTAGCCCTAGCCCATGGAATTGTGAGCTTTGCGACCTTGGAGTTATCAGTTGTCCACTCTAAATCTCAGGTTCCCCATCCAGAAACTAGGAATAGAGACACTTGCCCCACCTACTTCTCAAGATTGTCATGAGTATCAAATAATATATTAAATGAGGATAAAATGGGAAAATGGTTTGGAAACTATACAGATGGGAGGGTTGGTTAAAATATTGCAGTGGAAAAAAGGTAAAATTCTATGGTATAGAAAGAAATGATTTATATGCTGGCAGAGTTTATAGCCAAATTGTATTAGGTCTTTATTGAGTGTGAAGTTATAGAATATAAGATTTCATCCCTGCCTTCAAGGGCCCAACAATGTATCTGTGGGGACAAAATCCAACATAGTTAACACAAGAAAGAAGTGAAATAAGAGATGCAAGTGAAGCAGGTTAAGAGCTGCATGTACTGAAGAATGGGAAAGCTTCATGGAAGAGGCAGGGTGTGGGGTGGGTCCTGAAGGATGGATAAAAGTTGTAAGAAAGGAAATAGTGTGGTAAGAAAGGAAATAGTATGGGCAGTTACAAAGAAGAGAGAATGAACAGAGAATAAATGAGAGGCAATGAAACCTGCCTGACCAGACTGGAAGGTTCATATTAGAGATGAGGAAGAAATAAAGTTGGATAGGTGAAGAGGGACTAGCTTTTTTAGTAAATGGCTTGGGAGCCCAGGAAGAGTTGGGACTTAATATTCTATTTTATTTAGTCTAGATTCTACTCAAATTGGACCATCCTTTGTTCTTTGTCATAAAACTTCACTTCTCCCATCTCTCTGTTTTTGCTCATCCCATCTCTCATTCTTACATTGGACTTGCCTCCCTATACTTCCTCCATCTACACCTCTCTCCTGCCCTCATGTTGTGTGTATTGAAACCTTCCTATTTTGAAGGTCCACCTCAGCTGGGAGGCAGTGTAACATGGCAGATCATGCTGGTCTTGGAAACAAAAGACATGGGTTCAAATCCCACCCCAGACACTCATCTGTATGGACTAGAAATAAATTATGACTTCTCTGAGCATCAGTTTCCTCATCGGTAAAGCTGAGATTACAACAGTAGTACCTGCTTCACAGAATTATCATGAAAATTATCTCTCCCTCCTCAAATTTTTTAGAATTATTTTTTCAACCAGAAAAAAATCTTTTTTTTAAAATTTTACCCAAGTTCCTGCCCCAAATTGAGAACAAAAGAAAAATATTCCCCTCACCCCCCCATTTTTTTTTTTTTAAAATTTATATACTGAAGCAGAATAAATTTCCACATTGACCATGTCCAAAAAATTATGTGTTCCATTCTACACTCTGAGTCCTTCACATCTCTATCAGGATGTGGGTAGCATGTTTCAATATTAGTCCTCTGGAATTGTGGTTGGTGATTACACTGATCAGAGTTCCTTATTATTTTAAAGTTCTTTGTCTTTACCATATTATCATTATTGTATAAATTGCTATCTTGGTCCTGTTCATTTCATTCTGCATCAATTAATACAAAGAAGTTTCTTTGGGAGTTATGGGCACTGATTGTCTTTGTATTCTGTTTCTAGATTCTCTGAAACAATTCCCTTTATAATTTTTTATAGCACAAAAATATTCAATCATAATTATATACCACAACTTGTTCAGAAATTCCCCAATTGCTTGATGACCGCTCAGATTCCCATTCTTTTCTACATCAAAAAAAAGAGCTATAAATCTTTTTTTTTTTTGGTATATCCTTACTTAGAGTTTGTTTTGCTTAGGATTTTTTGCTAAACTACTTTCTCTCTAATTTTCCTTCTTGACCCTTCTTTCCTATTTCGTTGTTGAATGAAATGTGTTTTTCTACCCAATTCTGTGTTTATTCTTCTTTCCTTTGACCAATTCAAATGAGAGTGAATGTCAGTGCAAACTCTCCCCCATTCCCTCCTTCTTGTCTATATACATATCTGTTTTGGTGTCCTGATTATGTTAGATTGTTTTTCCTAAGATTTCTTCTTTTACCTCCCTAGTGAATTGCTCTTCTCTTTTCTTTCCATTCTTCTCTTAACATCATCAATACGTAATAGAACAACTTTCAAGTATTGTATAATTAGACTCCCTCTATGACCCCCGATGATGATAGGATTCAGATTGGACGTATGTATCATTTCCCCATCTTTGAATGTTTAGATCATTATGATTGCCTTTTTATATTTCTCAGCTTCTGTGAACTTCAAAGTTTCTATACATCTCTTGTATTTTCATCAGAAATGCCTAGTAGTCTTCTACTTCGTTAATGATTAATTTCTCCCCTATTGCATTATACTCAGGTTTGCTGAGTAAGTTTTTCTTGGCTCTAAGTCTTTATTCTTTGTTTTCTAGAATATCATCTTCCACGATCTCTGCTCCCTTAGGGTGGTGGCTGCTAAAATGTGTATTTTCCTGACTGTGGCTCCTCAGTATTTGAGTACTTTCTGGCTACTTTAAGTGTTTTTCCTTTGAACTGGAAGCTTTGGATTTTGGCTACAATGATCCTGAGAACTTCATTTTGGGGTTTCTTTCTTGAGGTAATTGATGGATTTTTTTTTTAATTTCACTTTGCCTTCTAGTTCTAAAAATACTGGGCAGTTTTCTTTTGAGATTTTCTTGAAATCACGTCTTCTCTTTTATTTTTGGTCATGAAATTCAGGTTGTCCAATAATTCTTAAATATTTTCTTCTCAATATATTGTCTAGTTCAGTTGTTTTTCCTCTAGAAAACTGACATTGTCTTTTATTTTTTTTTCTAGCTTTTAACTTTGTTTTAATATTTCTTTTTGTCTCATGCAGTCATTGACTTCTAGGTCCATTCTAACTTTCAGAGAGTTTATTTTTTGGACAAGCTTTTATATCCCTTGTGCCAAGCTGTTAATTTCCTTTCCAATTCTTTCATCCATAACTCCCATTTCTTTTCCAATTTTTTCCTCTATTGCTCTCATTTCATTTATTAAAAAATTTTTTAACTCTTTTAAAAATTCTTGCTTCATCTCTTCCAGTAATTTGATTTGAACTTGTGCCCAAACTGTGTTTCGATTTGTGGTTCTGCTTGCAGATATTTTGGAGTCCTTTTTTTTTTCTTTTAGGTTTGTTTCTCAAGCATCCCTGTCACCACAAGAGCTTTTTATATGACTCTTTTTAGCTTGTTCATTCTTCAAGTCTGTTTCTTGACTTCAAGTTTGATGTTACAGCTTGGCGTTGTGTACTTCATGGGGGAAGAATTCCTAGTTCAAGGAGAATATACTTCATGCAACCAGAAAGATTCAATATTAATATGGTGGTGCCACAGTCAGGATCACAAAAGATTTAGTGACTTCCATGTTAAAGGAACAGGAGACTTGGAGTATAATAGTCTAGGAGGAGATAGGATTGCAAACAAAAATGACCTACCTAGCAAAATTGAGTATAATCCTGCAGGGGAAAAGCAGATATTTAACAAAATAGAATATTTTCAAGTATTCCTGATGAAAAGACCAGAGCTGAATAGAAAATTTAGCATTCATACACAAGACTCAAGAGAAACATAAAAACATAAACCTGAAAGAGTAATCATAAGGGTCTCAATAAAGTTAAACTGTTTACATTCCCATATGTGAAGATGATACATGTAACACCTAAGAACTTTATCATTTTTAAGGCAGTTAAAAGTGTGTACATAGAAAGAGGGCACAGATGTGAGTAGTTTATGTTGGAATGCTATCCAAGAAAAATTAAGGGATGAGAAAAAGGGATGCACTGGAGAAGGGGGGAGAGGTAGAATGAAGAAAATTTTCTCAAATAAAAGATGTGTACAAAGAAGAGCTTTTACAGTGGAGGGGAAAGTGGGGGTGGACAGTGCTTGAACCTCACTCTAATCAGCATTGGTTCAAAGAAAGAAGAATACACACACACACACACACACACACACACACACACACACACGTTCAGTTTTGTATAGAAATGTAACTTACCCAATAGGGAAATAGGAAGGTAAGGAGATAAGAGGAAGGAGAAGACATGATAAAAGGGAGGGCAGATTAAGGGAGCTACTTACTGGTCAGAAGCAAAATGACCTTTGAGGAAGGACAGAAGAAAAAGAAAATGAGAGGAAGAAACAGAAGAAAATGGGATGGAGGGAAATACACAAGATTCGTAATTGGGAATGGGAGTGGAATGAGCTTACTCATAAAATGGAAGTAGATAGCAGAATGGATTAGAAACCAGAATCCAGTGATATGTTGCTTACAAGAGACACACTTGAAACAGAAAGATATGCACAAAGTTAAAATAAAGGGCTGGAGCAGAAGCTACTATGCTTCAGCTAATGTAAAAAAAGCAAGGGTAGCGATAACGATCTTGGACAAAGCAAAAGCAAAAATAAAATTGTTGTTCAGTTGTGTCCAACTCTTTGTGACCCTATTTGGGTTTTTTTTTGGCAAAGATCCTGGAGTGGTTTGCCGTTTCCTTTTCCAGCTCATTTTAAAGATGACAAAACTGAGGCAAACAGGGTTAAATGACTTGCCTAGTGTCACATAGCTAAAAAGTGTCTGAGGCCAGATTGAACTTAGGTCTTCCTGATTCCAGGCCCAGTGCTCTATCCACTGTAGTTGGCCCAAAGCAAAAATAGATCTAATTAAAAAAGATAATCAGGGAAACCACATTATGCTAAAAGGTACCATAGACAATGAAATAATATAAAAATTTCTTCAGAAAGTTTCTCTGATAAAGGCCTTAGTTCTCAAATATATATTGAGTATAGGGGCAGCTAGGTGGTGCAGAGGACAGAGCACCGGCCCTGAAGTCAGGAGTACCTGAGTTCAAATCCAGCCTCAGACCAAACACTTGACACTTACTAGCTGTGTGACCCTGGGCAAGTCACTTAACCCCAGTTGCCTATATGTATATATATATATATATATATATATATATATATATATATATATATATATATATATATATGTATATATATATGTATATATATATGTATATATATATATATATACACACACACACACATATATGTATATATATATATATACACACACACACACACATATATATATATATATATATATACACACATATATGTATATTGAGTATAGAACTGAATCAAATTTATAAAAATAAGAGCCCTTGCCCAACTGATAAATGGCCAAATGATATAAACAGGAAGTTTTTAGAAGAAGAAATCAAAGCTATTTGTAATCATATTAAAAAAATGCTCTAAATCACTATTGATTAGGGAAATGTAAATTAAAACAACTATGAGATATCACCTCACACCTATCAGAAATGATAAATGCTAGAGGGGATGAGGGAAAATAAGTATACAAATGAACTACTGGTGGAGTAGTGAAGTGGTCCAACAATTCTGGAGAACAATTTGGAACTAGGCCAAAAGTGCTATGAAACTGTGCATACTGATTGATCCAGAAATACCACTACTAGGCCTGTACTCCAACGAGAACAAAGAAAAAGGAAAGAACCTATATGTACAAAAATTTTTACAGCAACTCTTTTTGTTGTGGCAAAGACTTGGAAATTGAGACAATACTCATCAATTGGGGAATGACTGAACAAGTGTAATTGTAATGGAGTAATATTGTGCTCTAAGAAATGATTGTGTGTGTGTGTGTGTGTGTGTGTGTGTGTGTGTGTGTGTGTGTATGTTTATATGTCTGGGGAGAGGAAAGGGAAAAAAGAACAAAGTAAAAAGTGCACAGCAGAGAACAAAAGAAAACTCACAAGGAAGCAAAGAAAAGGTGGGCAGCTCAGAACAAAATATGTAGTATTTATTATATAGGCTTTCTTGAAATGGAAATTTATTGCTGTATGTTTTGAATCCTCTCTTATGTTCTGCTGTGCACATGACATTGCTTTTTTTTCCTTTTCTTATTTCGTATTGTTGTAGTTTTAACATTTAAGTTTGTTTCTTTTTTCTTATTTTATATTTAAGTTTAAAATAAAATATAAATAAAAAAACTAAAAAAAGGAAATGTTGAGGGTGGTAGTTTCAGAAAAACATGGCAAGACTATATGAAATGATGCAAAATGAAGCGAGAAAAACCAGGAGATCATTGTGCTTGGTAACTGCAATGTTGTAATGATGATCAATTGTGACATGGCTTGGCTACTTTGATGAATACAGTGATCCAAGACAATTCCAAAAGATTCATGAAAATGCTTGTACACCCTCAGAGAGAGAAATGATGAACACTGAGTACAAATTGAGGTATAATTGTCTCACTTTATTTTTCATGATTTTTTTGGAAAGATGGCTAATGTGGAAATATGTTTTACATGATTTCACATGTGTAGTTGCTATATTGCTTGCCTTCTCAGTGAGTGGAGGAGGGTTTGGAGGGAGGGAGAGAATTTGGAACTCAAAATTTTTAAAATTAAAATAAATAAGTAACAAAATGAATATTTAAAAAGTACATAAAGAAATAGAGCTAGCCTAGCAAATGACAGCAATCCTATCAAATTGGAGTAAGAAACATGATTTTAGATTGCACAGTAGGCACTAAATAAATGCTTGATCACTGGATAAAGAGAAAGCAGTATCCATGTCACATCTGTCTTTTTATTCTCACCATTAAGCACAGAACATCAGAGTGTAGTAGGTATTTACTAAAGGCATTTTGAACTAAACAGGAAAGTCACTAGGTATTTTCAGGAGATCAGTGGAAGTCAGGCATTAAGTAGAAAACAAAAAGAGGTGAGTGATAATGTAGTGAAAACTGTACAGAGAAGGTAAAGGGGAAGTTGTGACATTTAAGGCTTACTGAAGTTTCCTTCCTTGGGAAGCAAGGTTAGATGCAGTGTCTGAAGTGTGGCTGGTGGGGGGAGGGGCTACCCAAAGTGGGTGGAAAGCATAGAATTTATGATTGTAAAAATCAAAGAGCATTGTGACATTGGCTTTATGCCAACCATAGACAAAGCTTTACACAGAAGAGATTTCACTTAGAACATAGGGGAGAAGAATATAGGTTAAGGAGAAAGAGAGTGGGCAGTCAGCAGGTTGGCAGAAGTTTTCAGCTGTGTTTTGGTATCTGGGATAAATTCCAACCCCATCTATCTCTGAAGACTCTTCACAATGGATGAAAGAAGCTGCATTAACTGTATGGTGGAAGGTGAGAGGATTGAGATGATATCATTATTATTTTACAGTTTTTAACTTCTTGAGAACACAGCCTGGGAGGAGGGCAACCTGCAGGAGGAAGGAAGATAAAAGTTAGACTAGAATTTACTGAGTGAGCAAAGCAATGTATCTGCCCAGCTCCAGCTCAGAGGCCTGCCTCCAGAACATCTGGTGGACAGTGGGAGAACTGGCAGGGTGCCCTCCAAAATCCTCTCACCTCTGGCGGGAACAGAACAATGGGGGTGGCTGGCAGTGACTCCTTTCCATGGAGATGCTGTTTTGGCTCAGTGGGTTTAAAGTTTTCCTTTTTTTCCTCCTTTTCCTTTTCAAATAACTGTTTCATATGCTTCTTGCCACTCGCCTCTCCCCCAAGAGCAAACTGTGATCATCGAGAATGCCTGAGTTGGCTTTAAAAAAAAGACCCACAAACCACCCTCTAGCTCCTGACTTTATAAAAAGGAAAATTGGATTTGGGAAGTATCCAGGAAGTCTTTATTCATTGGTTTTGAGGAAAAAACCTGAGCTTCTAAGGGTAGAGAGGTGAGTCATTATAAGTCTTGCAGAGGTCTTCTTACTTCCATTCTTCTTTTGACTTCTGTGACTACAGTGACTTTTGGAGTAGTAGACTTGACTTGATCTATGGGACTGCCATTGCTGGTAATCATGTAGATGACCTTGGGTAAGTATTCATCCTTTTTATTCCTTAGTTTCCTTATCTGTAAAATGAAAGAGTTGGATCACATAGATTTCTCAAGTTTCCCTTCAGATCCAAAGTTCTAACTTCTGCCACACTATGCTTCTTGCCAGACACATAATATACTGCTTAGTGTTTTTAATTATCCTTTATACTTATTTGCCTTATCTACCCTTCTAGCTTATTTCCTTTTTTTGAGATCAGTAGCAGTAGTACCTCCTACTGCTATGTTAATTCACAGTGCCCAGCACAGGGTCATGCCTTTCCTGACAAAGTCACCACAGCTTTGATGTTGGGCAAGTGACTTTACTACTCTGTGCCTCAGTTTTCTCATCTGTAAAACTGGGGAGTTGGACTAGGGTCTCCAGGATCAAATACAAAATGCCCTGTTTGGCTTTCAAAGCCTTTCATAAACTAGCCATCATCCCGCCTCCCTTTCCAGTCTTCATGTACTTTATTCCTGTTCCATACTCTTTAGGCCAGTTACCCTGGCCTCCTTGTAATTCCTCAACAAGACACTCCATCTCTTGGTTCTGGACATTTTCTCTTGTTCCCATGCTTGGAATACTCTTCCTCTTCATCTCTACCTCCTGACTTCCCTGGCTTCCTTCAAGTCCCAACTAAAATCCTGTCTTCTACAAGAAGCCTCTCCACCTCTCCCCCCTAATACTAATGTCTTCTGTCTTTTAATTATTTCCTATTTTTCCTGTATATAACTTGTTTGTACATCTTGATTTCCTTTTTTCCCCGATTAGATTGTAAGATCCTAGAGGACAAGGAGTGCATTTTACTTTTTTTTTTTGTATTCCCAGTGTTTAGCACAGTGCCTGGCACATAGTAGGTGCTCAATAAATATTTATCGATTGACTGACTCTCTTGGTTTCAGAATCCTCATCTGTACAATGGGGACTATAGTAACTACACAGTACCTGCCCCACAGGGCTATTGGGAGGATCAAATGGGATAATGTTTGTAAAGCTTGACATAGATGTCAGGTCTTATATGTGGAAAATTAGTTCCTAATGCAAGACAGCACACTATTAATTATGTGCTGAGCTAATGGCCATCATTGCTTTGCACACTGCACAATCATGAACCCAAGCATGGAGCAGCAAATGCTGTTTAACAGTAGTAACTAAATGACTAATTTTCTGAGCCCACTTCTGTGGTAGTTACAGTTTCCTGAATACTCACAACTTGTACCCAAATTACAGCTTGGAAAAATTACTTTGGAAAACCAAACATGGAATTCACAGCCCTTGGTTTTCTCCCATGGTATTGGGGTCACACAGGGGAGTTTCATTCTTATGCCTCCAGCCACTGCTCTGGCTCTGACAGTCCAGCTCCATTCTCTCTGACTCCTGTCTCTCATCCTGGACAAGTCTCTGGCCAAGGAGCTGCCAAAGCAAAAATGAGAGACCCCCCCCTTGCCTCTCACAGGGAACTCAGATGACCCATAGTAAGAGGAATTTGCTTTTGTTAGCAAAACAAACAGAATGTCCAGAGGGATGTGGGCCCTGTCATCAGGAAAGTAGCTGACTCTCAGCAGATACTTCCAGCAGAGGCCCAGGCTGTCCCTGTGTCCTTGCTAGTTTCCAAAGGACAGATTAACACTCAACATTAAGATTTCCATGTTTAATGAAGCCTGTTTGGAAGTTTGGTGGGGGTCAGTTTTAATAAAGGGCATATGGCAAGTGTTGGAGAACAATTTAGTTAAGTAAAACCCTTTAACTATAGAGGTTAATATGCAGTAGAAGTAATGACTTAGCAGGATCTCAGAGCCAGAAGGGACTGTAGAGGCCACCCAGTACCATGGAACACAGCTTCCCTCTACACCATACTCAACAAGTAGTCATCTGGCTTTGGATTGAAGAATTAGGGTGGTGAGAGAGTGGACAGAGATCTAGACCTGCAGTTAGGAAGACTTGAGTTCAATTCTACCTCAGATACTTACTAGCTGTGTGGCCCTTGGCAAGTTACTAGACTTTGTTCTGCCTGGTTTCCTCACTTATAAAATAACAGTACTTACTTCTCAGAGTTGGTGTGAGGATAAAATGAGATATTTGTAAAGCAAATACAGCTAGGTGGCGCAGTGGATAGAGTGCTGGGTTTGGAGTCAGGAAGACTTCATGAATTCAAATGCGGCCTCAGAAACTTACTAGCTATGTGACCCTGGGCAAGTCACTTAAGCCCGAGAGAAAGAAGTCTCTGATCTTTAGTGACTTATCACCTGCTCTATTCTCCTTATTCAAAGACTTATCCTCTGCTGATGGGCAATGGCCAGCCAAATGATTTAGGGTCCCACACCTAAAGCCCTCATGTGTTCTATGGTGGCAGCCCCTGAAAGCTATTTATTTCCATTTCTGGAAGTTATGGAACTTCTTCCCATTAAAGGCATCACCCAATCAAGTACAACTCTTTCCAGTTTCCCAATCAAGAAGACTACTTGCACCCAATGGCTGAAAAATTATAGGGCTGCGTTGTAAAATACAAGTTGCTCCTGCCCCCAGAATTGTAAGGTTTTCTACAATTACGTCTTCCAAATGTATAGGACTATGCCTATGGAGTGCACTGGAACAGCTAGTATGGGACATTTATATGTGCCAAATACTGTAGTTGACTCACTCTTCTTGAGGTTTGTATCTATAGTTGCTATAACTCCCCTCCCCCACCCATGTTCTTAATCATGTCTATCAAACTACCCAATGTGAAAGGGGAAAGGAAAAAATTGGCTCTGGTTTTTCTGGTATTATAAGTTGCAAGGAAATCATGACCCAGTGGATAATGAACTGGCCTTGGTGGGTCAAGAAGACCGAAATTCAAGGTCCAATTCTGATGCATTCTGGCTGTATCAGGTGCCATATTTAAAGGTCCTTGGCAAATCACTTAAACTTTCAATGCCCCAGAGAACCCATAAGCTGTAAACAAGCTATCCATATGCATTTGTAGAAGATTTTTCATTGAGAGTTCCTTCAAACAATGAAATTACAGCCTACATCCATATTGCACTGTTACCACCCACCAAGGAGGAAGGAGAGTGGAACTGTTAAGTTTCTTGGTAATTTTGATATTCATGGAGATATCTTTCTGTGTGAATAGCAGCTCATAAATTTCCCATAAACAGCATCAGCCTCATTCTGATATTACAGTGCATCATTGTTTACTCCCTACATGGGTCCACATGAGAAATGTGGACATCCACCATCATTCTAAACATCCCACAAATCACAATTATTATGCAGAGGAGGAGACTCAAGTCCATTACTACTCCTTCTATGCATTACTTGATATTCTCATAATGGGTGCCACACAACTCAATGTCTGATCCTCTACTCTTCACTCAGAAAAATGAATGAAAGCATTTAGTCTTTATCTCTACTATATAAAATCTTCCTATAATAATACTCAAAAGTAGCTTATATTCATTTTGCATATATTCTCTATATACTTATGTAATGGGGCCCTAGCCAATGGGAACACTATCCTCAGGGCATGCACAATGTACTCTGCCTATTGCCAACCCATTTGAAAGCAGCTGGGGAGCCTGCTTCCAGAAAGACATGACTCTAGATTGGCAGAGAATTCTGAACACAATGACTTGAGGCCACGTACCAGCATAAGACACTTTCTGATTTGGTTCCACAGAGTCTATAGAACAGACACACAGAGAAAGAAGCAACAGACATAACTTCTGAGCATTGTCCTGATTGCCATTTTGCCTCCCTGGAGACTACTAGAATGGACCTGCTTAGGTGAAATTGGGTCCTCTCTTAGGTTGAGCCAGGGGGTTATCTCACTTTCTGGCTGAAGAGCTAATTCATCCGTGTGTATTTTCTAGTATATGTTAAGCTGTAAACTTCTCCAATTTCTGTTTGCTGCTTTGTTTGGATAAATGGGTTTACTTATTATTCATCATTTGTGATGGTATTGTATGTAACCAGAAAGTGGGAAGGACCCAAGCTGGAGCAGGTAGAGCCTCTATCATAGATAGACTTGTTTCCCTTTCATTGGATCTGTGCTGGTGCCTTGGCTGGAAATAAATTCTGTCCTGGACTACTATTTCTGGACTTTTGGTAGCTTACTTTCCCAGCCTTTCAAAGTTCACAAGATCAGTTCATGTCTAATACTCCTTTACTTAAGAGTGGAGAAAATGAAGGTGAAAGCAACAGCATGACCATGGGTCAAATAGTGGCCCTAGTTAGGAGATAAAGGCAAGAGGCCTCTTTCCCTACCAGGGGCTTGCCACAGTCCTTGCTTTCTCACTTTAGCACAGCCAGGATAGAAAGAGAAGGTGCCTTGTCCAGTTAATGCCTTTGGGACATATTCTCAGTTTTGGCTTGGCAGCCAGTTGAAATGTTCTATGTTCTTCAAGTATTAAAGGGGCTAGAAACAATTAGAATAGCTATACATTATTTGAAGTGAAGATCAGACCCATTCTATCATAGGTCATCATGGAAGTCAAGAAGCAGGCTCTCCTGCCTTTTCTCCATGGGCCAACAGCAGCCAGAGCTTACTGCACATGCTGTGAGGATGGGGCTGTCATGTGCATGCTGTTTCCTCTATTAGGAAATAATGTCTTTGAGAGTGAGGACTTTCATTTTTGTCTTTCTATTCCTAGCACTCAGCATGGTGCCTGGCACATTCTAGTTACTTTAAAAATGCTTGTCAATTGAGGCATACAAAGTGCTTTACATATATTATCTCAGAATTATGTGGTAGGTTCTTGTGATATAATAACAGAAACCACAGTGTCTGGCATATAATAGGTACTTAACAAATGCTTGTTCAGTTATTTGATTTGATATTTATGACAACACTTTGACTTAGGTAGTATAGCTATAACCAATTTAGTCATGGGGAAACTGGTACTCAGAATGGAGAAGTGACTTTACAGTAGATACTTGGTCAATTGCTATTGAAAATAGTGAATACCTATCTCAGCTGACTCCAAGTCCACTTCTGTCCACTATACCCATAATACCAAGCTGTCCACTGCATTTTTCTCATACATTATAAAAGTAGCACCTGCATGCCACTTCTTCTCAAGCCATAGTATCCCAATGTGGTTGTATTGTTTTTCAGTCATATCTGACTCTTCATGACCCCTCTTGAGGTTTTCTTAGCAAAGATTCTGGAATGGTTTGCCATTTCCTTCTCCAGCTCATTTTTTACAGATGAAGAACTGAGGCAAACAAGGTTAAATGCTTTAACCAAGCTCACACACTAATAAGTGTCTGACTCCACATTTGAACTCAGGAGGGTGAGTCTTCCTGACTCCAGGCCCAGCACTCTATCCATTGTGCCACCTAGCTGCCCAAGGTGTCTTAATATCCAATATTATTGTAGGGCCTTTTTGGAACATTATGTACAACGACAGGAAGATGTCTCTGAATCTCTCTGGGGCAGGGGAAAAGGAGACAAAATGTTAGAGGGGAGCCAAGATGGCAGAGTAAAGCCATGGAGTTGCCTGAGCTCTCCCTAGTTTCCCTTAGAAACAATATTAAGTCAAGCCACTAAAAGAATTCTGGAGCAACAGAATCCACAAGAAAGACAGAGGGAAACAATTTTCCAGCCAAAGATAACTTAGAAGGACTTCAAAAAAGGTTCTGTCTCACTTGGGTAAAAGGGAAGCACAGCCCAGCACAGGTGGTGTTTGGCCAAGCCAGCAGGAGGCTCTTAGTCACAGCACAGATCAACAACTGAGGCCCCATGGCCCTTGCTCAGCAGATCAGTGACATAGCAGATCGGCTGTGAGGTCTTCAGCCCCAGAGCAGCAGGAAAACTAGCCCCAGAACCCAGGGCTCAACAGATATGAGTAAGCCAGGCCACCCCAGTACAGTGGGCAAACTGGCAGCACCAGAGGCCCTGGTGCAGAAAGCTAGTGACTAGACCCCTGGCCCTCCAGTGCAAGAAGCTTGGGACAGTGCCCCTGTACCTTAGCAGAGTTCAACTTGTAAAAATGAGGCAAAAAAAAAAAAAAAGATCTCTGACCATAGAAAAGTACTATGGTGACAGGGAAGATAAAACACAAACTCAGAAGAGGACAATAATGTCAAAATGCCTACATGTGAAGCCTTGAAAGGTAATATGAATTGGTTTCACCCCTAAAAGTCCTCTTGGAAGAGCTCAAAAACGATTTTAAAAATCAAAGAAGAGAGGTAGAAGAAAAATTGGGAAAAGAAATGAGAGTTATGCAAGAGAAGTATGAAAAAGAGTCAACAGCTTAGAAAAGAAAGCACAATAATTGACTAAAGAAAACAACTCCTTTAAAAGTAGAAAAGGCCAGGAGGCAGCTAGGTGGCACAGTGGCTAGAGCACCAGCCCAGGAGTCAAGAGGACCTAAGTTCAAATCTGGTCTCAGACACATACCACTCACTACCTATGTGACTCTGGGCAAGTGACTTAACCCCAATTGCCTCACAAAAAAATGTAAAAAAATAAAAGTAGAATAGGCCAAGTGTAAAAGGAAGTATAAAAGTTAACTGAAGAAAATGATGTGTTAAAAATTAGAATTGGGCAAGTGGAAGCTAATGACTCTATGAGACATGAAGGATCAGTCAAACAAAATCAAAAGAATGAAAAAATAGAAGAAAATGTGAAATACTTCATTGGAAAAACAACTGACCTGGAAAATAGAACCAGGAGAGATAATTTAAGAATTATTGGACTATCTGAAAACCATGATAAAAATAAAGAGCCTGGACAGCATCTTTCAGAAATTACCAAGGAAAACTGCCCTGATATCCTAGAACCAGAGGGTAAAATAGTCATTGAAATAATCCACAGATCACTTCCTGAAACTGATCCCAAAATGAAAACTCCAAGGAATATTGTAGCCAAATTTCAGAACTGTCAGGTCAAGGAGAAAATACTTCAAGCAGCCAGAAATAAACAATTCAAATATCAAGGAGCCATAGTCAGGATTACATAGGACCCAGCAGCTTCTACATTAAAGGATCCTGAAGTCATTGGCATACAGTATTCCAGAAGGCGCAGGAACTTGGATTGCAACCAAGAATCAACTACCCAGCAAAACTGAACATAATCTTTCAGGGGAAAGGATGGATATTCAAGGAAATAGAGGACTTCAAACTTTCTGGATGAAAAGACCAGTGCTGACTTCCACTTCTGAGAGCCAAGATGGCAGAGTAAAAAGGTAGTCACTGTCACCATCCCCTATCAACCTCTGAAAACCCAGAAAATATCACCCCAGAAAAAACAAACAAACAAATCCTGGAACAGCTGAACTAGAAAGAAAGATGGGGAAACAGCAGTGCAGCAGCCCAGCAAATGGTTCTCTCAGTGCCTCAGCAAAAATAAGGAAAGCAGCATTACAAAGGGCCCCAGGCAGATAAGCACCCTGCAGCATTCATCTGAAAGGAGCTGAAGAAAGCAACCTAGAGTCTTCCTAAAGTCCCAGCCTTGCTGATTCCAACCCAACACCAGGTAAGCTGTTAGAACCCTACAGCCTCCAACTGTCAACCAGGAGGAGATCCTGAAGCCCAGGTGGTAGAGCAGGCAAACACCAACACCTGGACCTCCTAGTGCCTCAGTGAGGGCAGGGGAACCAGTGGAAACCAGCTCAGAAAACCACCAGGTGCCTCAGCACTCTACCACAAAGGAATCTCCCAGTGCATTAGCAGAAACAAGGGAGGCAGCATTGCAAGGGCCCCAGGCAGATAAACACCCTGCAGCACCCATCTAAAAGGAGCTGAAGAAAGCTAAAGGAAAGGAAAAGCAGGCAACCTAGAATTGCCTGAAAGTTCCAGCCTTGCTGATTCCAGCCCAACACGAGGTAAGCTGCCAGAACCTACAGCCTCCAATTGCCAACATAAGAGGCCCCAGCACACAAAGCCAGTGACCAAGACCTAGGCTCCCAACACAAGAAGCTTGGGTCAGTGCCCTCTGTTCCCCAGCAGGAGAGCTCAATCTCTTTAAAGGCCAGGGAATAAAGAAACCATGAGTAAAAAGAAACATACCATAGATTCATATTATGAGAAGAGTGAAGATCAAGACAGAAATTCTGAAGAGGACAACATTGTCAACAAACCCACATCTGCAACATCAAAAGGGAATATGAACTGGTCTGAAGCCCAAAAAGCCTTCTTAGAAGAGCTCAAGAAGGATTTTAAAAGTCAAATGAGAGAGGTAGAAGAGTCCTTAAAAAATACAATTGGCCAATTGGAAAAAAAGTACACTGAAGAAAACAAGTCCCTAAAAATACAATTGGCCAATTGAAGAAGGAAGTACAAAAACTAACAGAAGAAAACAATCTGTTAAAAACTAGAATTGGACAAATGGAAACTAATGACTCTATGAGAGAGCAAGAATCAGTCAAACAGAAACAAAAAAAAATGAAAAAATAGATGAAAACGTAAAATACCTCATGGTAAAACAACCGACCTGGAAAATCGATCAGGAGAGACAATTTAAAAATCATTGGACTACCTGAAAATCATGATGAAAAAAAGAGCCTGGACAGTATCTTTCAGGAAATCATAAAGGAAAACTGCCCAGAAGTCCTAGAACCAGAAGGTAAAATAACCATAGAAAGAATCCACCGCTCACCACCTGAAAGAGATCCCAAATTGACAACGCCAAGGAATATAATAGCAAAATTCCAAAATTACCAGATGAAAGAGAAGGTGCTGCAAGCAGCCAGAAAGAAACAATTTAAATATCATGGAACCACAGTCAGGATTACACAGGACCTTGCAGCTTCTACATTAAAAGACCGCAGGGCGTGGAACATGATATTCTGTAAGGCAAAGGAGCTTGGATTGCAGCCAAGGATCAACTACCCTGCAAAAATGAGCATAAGTTTTCAAGGAAGGAGATGGATATGCAACGAAATAGGGGACTTCCAAACCTTCCTGATAAAAAGACCAGAGCTCAACAAAAAATTTGATCTTCAAGCAAGATTCAAGAAAGACATAAAAAGGTAAATGGGACAGAAAGATAAAAAATGTTGTTAATAAGGGCAGACTGTTTACATCGCTACAAGGGAAGATGACATTAGCAACTCTTGAGGACTGTATTGTTATTACACCATGTTAAAGGAGTATACAAAAAGGGGGTGGATATTAGTTGACTTTGATGCAATGATAAAAAAGAAAATCTAATCAAGTGGGTTAAATGGATCCAAGTAAGTGGATTAGTCTGATAATAGAAAATGTACTGAGAAAGGAGGAGGCAGACAAGGGTAAATTACATTACAGGAAAAGACAGAAAATCCTATTACAGCAGAGGGAAAGAAGGGAGGGGGGTGAGCATTGTTTGAACCTTACTCTCATCAGATTTGGCTCAAGAAGGGAATAACATAATCAGTTAGGTATAGAAATCTAACTTGCCCTATAGGCAGTAGGAGGGAAAAGGGGAAAGAAAAGGGAGGGGGGTTAGAAGGGAGGGAAGAAGCAGTAAGGGTAAAGGGGAAGAAAAGGGAAAGGGGTAATAGAAGGGAGGAGAGACTGAAGGAGGTGGTGGTCAAAAGCAAGGCACTAGTGGGGGGGAAAGGAGAAAAGAGAAAGAAAAATATAAACGGGGGAGGAAAGGATGGAGAAAAAGACACAGATAGTAATCATAACTGTGAATGTGAATGGGATGAACTCTCCCACAAAATGGAAGCGGATAGCAGAATGGATTAAAAACCATAATCCTCTGAGTGAAGTGAGCGGAACCAAAAGAACGTTGTACACAGTAACAACCACATTGTGCGATGACTAATATTGATAAACTTAACCCTTCTCAGCAATACAAGGATATAGGACATCTCCAGAGGCACAGTGATGGAGAATGCTATTCACATTCAATGAAAGAACTATGGGAGTTGAATCGCTATCTTTTTTTTTCCTATTCTGTTGAGTTTTGTTTCCTCTTTCTGATGGTTCCTCCTATTGGTTTTAATTTTTACTTATGACTTCACTTATGAGGAAGGGGGAGAAAAATTTTAAAGTCAAAAGCATATGGAAGCGATTGTTGATAAATCAAAATAAATTAATAAAATAAATTTAAAAAAGAATAAAAGAAAAGACCAGAGCTGGATGAAAAAATTCAGTCTCCAAATACAAGACTCAAGAGAAGCATAAAATGGTAAACAGGAAAGAAAAAAGAGCAGCATGTTATTCAATAAGGTTAAACTGTTTATATCTCCACGTGGGAAGATGATACTTGTAACTCTCAAGAACTGTATCTCTTATTAGGACACTTAGAAGGTAAATACATAGACAGAGGGTTATGATGTTAAAAAAAACAACTAAGGAGTAAAAACAGATTTTACTGGAAGAAGAGGAAAGGGGAGGCAGAATGGGTTAAATTGTGTCACATGAAGAGGCATAAAAGATTTATTACAGTAGAGGGAAAGAAAAGAGGGGTGAGCATTGTGTGAATGTTACTCTCATTGGTTTGTGCTCAAAGAGGGAATAACACACATTCAATTGGGTAAAGAAATTGATCTGATCCTATAAAGAAGTAGGAGGGGAAGGGGAAAAGAAAACAAGAGGACTGGTAGAAGGGAGGGCAGATTGAGGGAAGTGGTGGTCAGAAACAAAACACTGGTGAGGAGGGATAGAGTGAAAGGAGAGAGAGAGAAAAGTATAAATGGGGAAAATAGAATAGAGGGCAATACATAGCCATCATAACTGTGAATATGAATGGAATGAACTCTCCCATAAAACAGAAGTGGATAGCAGAGTGGATTGAAAAACAGAACATTGCAATATGTTGTTTACCAAAAAAAACATTTAAAACAGAGACACAAACACAGAGTAAAGGTAAAGTCTGAAGCAGAATATATCATGCTTCAGCTGAAGTAAAAAATAAAGCAGAAGTAGCAATCCTGATCTCAGAGAAAGCAAAAGTAAAAATAGATTTAATTAGAAGAGTCAAGGAAGGAAACCATAGCTTGCTAAAAGGTACCATAGACAGTGAAGTAATATCAATACTAAACATATGCACCAAGAGGTAGAGCATCCAAATTCTTAGAGAAGTTAAGTGAGTTACAGTAAGAAATAGACAGTAAAACTGTACTAGTGGGGGACCTCAACCTCCCTCTCTCAGAACTAGATAAATTTAACCACAAAATAAACAAGAAAGAAGTTAAGGAGAGAAATAAAATTTTAGAAAAGTTAGATATGATAGACTTCTGGAGTTAAATGGATGGGGATAGAAAGTAATATGCCTTTTCTCAGCAACACGTGGTGCCTACACAAAAATTGACCATGTATTATGGCATAAAAAACCTCACAACCAAATGCATAAATAATTAAGTGCATCCTTTTCAGATCATGATGCAATAATAATTACATGTAATAAAGAGTTATGGAAAGATAGACCAAAAATTAATTGGAAGCAAAATAATCCTCAAGAATGAATTGGCCAAGCAAGAAATCATAGAAATAATAATGTCATCAAAGAGAATGACAGTAATGAGATAATACCAAAATTTATGGGATGCATCCAAAGTAGTACTTAGGGGAAATTTTATATCTCAAATGCTTATGTAAATAAAATAGAGAAAGAGCAGCTTAATGTATTGGGAATGCAATTTAAAAAGGTAGAAAAAGAACAAATTAAATATCTCCAATTGAATGCTAAATTAAAAATTCTGAAAATCAAAAGTGAGATTAATAAAATTGAAAGTAAGAAAACTCGAACTAATAAAACTAAGAGCCAGTTTTGTGGGGGAAAACCAACAAAATAAATGAACCTTTGGTTAATTTGATTTTTTTAAAAGAAGAAAACTAAATTACGAGTATCAAAAATGAAAGGGTGAACTCGCCACTGATGAAGAGGAAATTAAAACAACAATTGGGAGTTATTTTGCCCAATTGTATGCCAATAAATCTCATTATCTAAGTGAAATGGATGAATATTTACAAAAATATAAATTGCTCAGATTAACAAGAGAGGAAGTAAAATGCTTAACCCCATTTTAGAAAAAACGTTATTGAATATGCCATCAATGAACTCCCTAAGAAAAAACCTCCAGGGCCAGATGGATTTACAAGTGAATTCTACCAAATATTTAAAGAACAATTAATTCCAATACTATATAAAGTATTTGGAAAAATAGATGAAGAAGGAGTCCTACCAAATTCCTTTTATGACACAAATATGGTGCTGATACCTAAACTAGGAAGAATCAAAATAGGAAAAGAAAATGATAATTTCCTTAATGAATATTGGTGAAAAATTTTAAATGAAATATTAGCAAAGAGATTATAGCAATTTGTCACCAGGATAACACACTATGGCCAGGTGGCATTTATACCAGGAATCTACAGCTTGTTCAATATTAGGAAAACTATTAGCATAATTGACCATATCAATAAAAACAGTAGAAATCATATGATTATCTCAATATATACAGAAAAAGCTTTTGACAAAATACAGCACCCATTCCAATTAAAAAAACAGTAGAGAGCATCGGAATAAATGCAGCTTTCTTTATATGATTAAGTAGTATCTATCTAAAACATCAGCAAGCATTTTGTGTAATGGGGATAACCTAGAAGCCTTTCCAGTAAGATTAGAGGTGAAGCAATGATGCCCATTATCATCACTATCATTCAATATTTTACTCGAAATGTTAACTTTAACAATAAGAGAAGCAAAATAAATGGAAGGAACTGGAGCAGGCAATGAGGAAACAAAACTATCTCCTTTGCAGATGATATGATGGTATACTTAGAGAATCTTCGGAAATCAACTAAAAAACGACTTGAAATAATTAACAACTTTAGCAGAGATATAAAATAAACCCATGTAAATCATCAGCATTTCCATATACAATGAACAAAGCTCGGCACCAAGAAATAGAAAGAGACGTTCCATTTAAAATAACTGTAGGCTATATAAAATATTTGGGAGTCTTCTTGCTAAGACAAAATCTGGAACTATATGAACACAATTGCAAAACACTTTTCATACAAATAAAGTCAGATATAAGCAATTGGAAAAATATCAATTGCTCATGGGTAGGCCAAGATAATATAATAAAAATGACAAGTCTACCTAAATTAATTTACTTATTCAGTGCCATGCCAATCAAACTACTCAAGAATTATTTTATAGAGCTAGAAAAAATAATAAAATTCATCTGGAAAAACAAAAGGTCAAGAATATTAAGGGAATTAATGAAAAAACATGCAAAGGAAGGTGGCCTAGCCATTACTAGATCTAAAATTATATTATAAAGAAGCAGTTATCAAAACTATTTGGTACTGGCTAAGAAATAATGTGGTTGATCAGTGAAATGGATTAGGTACATAAGACACAATAGGAAATGACTATAGTAATCTACTGTTTGAGAAATCCAAAGATGCCAGCTTCTGGGATAAGAATTCAATATTTGGGAAAATTGGAAAATAGTTTGGCAGAAACTAGGCATAGACCAACATCTCACACTGTATAACAAGATAAGGTCAAAATGGATACATGATTTATATATAAAGGGTGATATAATATGCAAATTAAAGAGAGCAAGAAATAGTTTACCTGTCAGATCTATGGAGATGGGAAGAATTTATGACCAAACAAGAGATAGAGAGCATCATGAAATGCAAAATGGATAATTTTGATTATATTAAATTAAAAAGGGTTTGCACAAACAAAACCAATGCAACCAAAATTAGAAGGAAATCAAAAAGCTGGGAAACAATTTTTACAGCCAGTGTCTCTGATGAAGGCCTCATTTCTCAAATATATAGAGAACTGAGTCAAATTTATAAAAATATAATTCATTTCCCAATTGATAAATGGTCAAAAGATATGAACACGCAGTTTTCAGATGAAGAAATTTAATCTATCTATAGTCATATGAAAAAAATACTCTAAATCACTATTGATTAGAGAAATGCAAATTAAAAGTACTCTGAGGTACCACCTCACACCTTTCAGATTGGCTAATATGACAGAAAAGGAAAATGATAAATGTTGGAGAAGATGTGGGAAAATTGGAACACTAATGCATTGTTGGTGGAGTTGTGGACTGATCCAACCATTCTGGAGAGCAATTTGGAACTTTGCCCAAAGGGCCACCAAACTGTGCATACCCTTTGATCCAACGATACTATTACTAGGTCTGTATCCCAAAGAGATGATAAAAAAGGGAAAAGGACCCACATGCATAAAAATATAGCTGGTTTTTGTGGTGGCAGAGTTGGAAACTGAGGTAATGCCCCTCAGTTGGGAAATGGTAAACAAGTTGTGGTATATGCATGTAATGGAATACTATTTTGCTATAGGAATTGATAAGCAGGCAGATTTCAGAAAATCCTGGAAAGACTTACATGAACTGATACTGAGTGAAGTGAGCAGAACCAGGAGAACATTATACACAGTTATAGCACCATTGTGTGATGATCAACTATGATTGACTTAGCTCTTCCCAGCAATACAGTGATCCAAGACAAGTCCAAAAGACTCATGATGGAAAATGCTGTCCACATCCAAAGAAAGAACTGTGGAGACTGAATGCAGATTGAAGCACATCATTTTCACTTTTGTTGTTGTCATTTGTAGCTTTTCCTTTTTTTTTCTGTTTCTTCTTTCACAACATGACTAATGTGGAAATATGTTTTCATGATTTCACATGTATAACCTATATCATCTTGGGGAGGGAGAATGGGAGAGAAGGAGGGAGAAAAAATTTGAAACTCAAAATCTCATTAAAAAAATATTGAAAACTATCTTTGCATGCAATTGGAAAAAATAAAATATCACTTGCAAAAATTTGAAAAAACAGAAAAGTGAAGACAGAACTCAATAAAGAAAGAACATTTCAATAAGAAAATGTTTTCTCACCTCAAAAATGAAAGTGGATCTACCACAAGATACTTTAAAGTGGTTAATAAGCTCACTAAGGGAAATAGGGAAGACTTGGCATTTAAAAAATGAAAAATAAAATTAGGAACTATGGCAAACATTTAATTCCACAGCTGATAACAGTCAATAGGAAATCTTAACAAATCAGGGGTTACACTGAGGATAAAGTATCTTTGGTAAAATGCAGTGTGATATAAAGGAAAGTGTTGGATTTAGAGTCAGAATACCTAAATGCAAATCCTGACTCTGCTATTTAATACTTAACTTACTTAGAAAGTCCATTAACCTCTCGGCTTCAGTTTATTTTTCTATAAAATGTTGGGTTTGGAATAGGTGACCATAAAGAACTCTTTCACTTCTAAATATAAAGTCTGTAATTCTATGAAGACAAAAGTGAAGAACTAATACAAGAACAAAATTTTAAAATAACTTGTCTAGAAGATTCAAGATCTACAATAACTGAATTAGAAGACAGAGTTCATCAAGACAAATTAAGAATTTGTCTCCTCTCAAATTATTTTTAAGCAACTCTACATTTTAGTAAATCATACATAAACATTACCTGGAAATATTACAAACCAAAGGCAAATTACATAGAGGTAGAATTCATGCAAAGTCAACAAAAGAAGGAATTTTAAAATTTAACACACCCAGAAATGTACTTGTTAAATTTCAAAGCTACAGTGGCAAAGATGAAATCTTTAGAAGTTGTCAGGAAAAATCAAACTGCACCTCAAAAATTAATTCCATTTTATATCCTGAAGGACTTCTCATTAAGAATTACAATTTAATGGAGAGACTAGACTTCAATTTACCAAAAAAAAGCAAGGAAAATTGGCCTTCACTGAAATACTGATTATTAAGCCTCTTCCTTTATGATAAAACATTTGAATGCAGCTAAAGATTTTCAAACTTGGCAAAAGAATGTAGCTCTGAACAAGAGAATTTTAACAAGGTAAACAAGAGTTCAAGACAAAGGATGAATGTGATGTATTATTTCCTTGTTGCAAGAAATAGCCTATTATATTTTAAAACTTGCGCCTTTTAAAAGGGAACACTGAAAAAAGGATTACTAAAAATTGGGAATGGAGGGGTGGTGAAAAGTAAACCCAGATAAGGAAATACACAAATATAAATGCCCTTGAGGAGGAAGGGAGCATGAGAAGTGTTCAATAGAGAATTATTGTACACTGAATCTGGGTGCTAAATACAAATAATAAGCTAACAGCATTGTTGGGAGAATGATAGGGTAATTCCTAAAATAGGTTCCTATATGTATCTAGAAAAAAGTCAGAAAAGGTCAGACTAGATTAATTAGCAAAAGCAGCATTTCAGGATCTATATGATGTGGGATTGGGGGAAGGTTGTGCTGTATTGTCTCTGTGCTTATGTATGCATATAGAGTCTAGGATTGGAGTGATTCTACTGAAACAAGTTATTCTGTACCTTATGTTGACCAAAACTATGTAACAGAATACAGTGGAGGAAATATCAACTTAACAGTTGTTACCTTGAGACTTAAGGGAATGAATTAAGCTATAAAAGGAAGAAAGGTGAATTAGAAAAGACAATACAATAATATGTATCTTATGAGAAATGTGCCTAAAATATAAGAACATACTTACTAAAAAATGAAAAGCTAGATTGAAATTCATTATACTTAAGCTAAATAAAAAAGCAAAAGTTACAATTTTAATAAAAGAAAACAAAATGGAGAACACAAATGGTTTCACGGAGAAAGCAAAAATGCATGTGTATACATGTACACGAAGGCATATCACATATATACACCTGTACATGTGCACACACATACATTCACTTTCTGCCATTGTATGTAAATAACATTGTGTTCTTTGCTCAATTTCTACTGTTGTTTTCACTTTGTATAGAAGAAATTAGATAACTTTAGTGTCCTTCTTTGAGAAACCAGTTTGCTAAGCAAGCGACTCAACTGAGCAGTTCACTAGGCATTGGGGATGATTCTGTTGCCTGTTCTTGGAATTGTCCTAAGAGTCTTGGCTGGCAAACATTTTGCTCTGGGAGATCTGGTCATTAGGGGCTTTGGAGTCAGGTTCATTTTGGGTTGTCCAAGGGTATGCTGGAGTCAGCTTGAACCAAAGAGCTGATTATTAAATTTTCAGTGTGAGCGTTCACACCTTGAGATTCAGCAAATGCTACAAATCAAGACTGATTTATTGTGTTATTGACTGTCTAGATTTAAGAAAGTGTTAATTATATAGAGTAAACTTAAAAGTGTGTCCATATGGGTAAAAAATTCTGGAGAGCTAGTTGCTAAACATTTATCAGCACACCCCTGGGGGTTCCTGACTTTCAGGGATAGCATTAACCTTAGGAAGAACAATGCTTCACTTTGAGTATAATTTCAAGGAGCTCTCTGGAAGGCGCTACCACCCTGGAAAACATACTCTATTTAGATGACCTGAAATGTCGGTCTTATCCCTTTGATTGAAGACTTTGATCCCTATTTAAATAAAAACCTACCTAGCAAAGTTAAGAGTATAAGATTTTAAGATATTTATTATCAGTCTCATGTTTCATTTGCTAACACAAATTTATTAAACATCTACTATGTGCCATAACATTTTGCTTTTCATTGAGGCAATGAAACTGAATTAAAAAAAAAAAAAGGAAAAGAAAACTATTCAGTCCTGCTGTTAAGGAGTTCAGATCCTGGGGGTGGGAGGATGACACATACAGAGATGTAGAAATACAAAATAACCAAAAAAATTTCCAGCAGGAGGGGGCACTAGCATATGAGGGAATCCAGATTGGCTTCTTGCAGTATGTGGCACTTGAACTGAGGCCCTCAAGGAAAGTGAGGGATTCTAAGAGAATGTTGTGAGGGGTAAGTGCATTCCAGGTGTAGGAGACAGCCTATGCAAAGGTGTAGAAATGGGAGAGGGAATGTTGAATATAAGGAATAACAAGTAAGCCATTTGATTAGAATGTAGAGTGCATACAGTAGAGTAATATGTAATAAAGCCAGAAATAAAAACCAATTTGAATGAGCTTCAGATCCTTTTTTGAGATGGAAAGGCAATAGAAGGTTTCTGGATTTCTAAGGAGAAGGAAGAGAGATTTCTTGGGGTGTTCAAAATTTTGTTTTTCGAGGGGTGAGGAGGGCAGTCCCTTTCCCCTGATCAAGGTCTTCTTACTGGCAACCTCAGTGAAAGAGCCAGAAATAGGTAGACCGGAAGTTTTAACATCCTCCCTGCATCTTAAAGGTGGTATCCTCCATTGCCGAATTGAAGACCTGCTGGGGGAACTTATATCTCCCCTATTGGGATGTAGAAGCAAAGAACTTTAAATATGTAGGTGGTAAAGTCTGTGACTGTTCCTTTTTACCAACACAGATTCAGAAAGGGCAGAAAAGTAGGTCTGAGAAAAGGTAGGGAGCAAAGGGTGGTGTGAGCTCAGGTAGTGAGCAGATGCATTAGTATAATTGCACTTGTAAAATTAATGGGGCTTTTAATCTCTGAAGAACACTTTTAAGCACTCATGTGATTTGGAAACAAAAGTAGAGGTGCAGGAATCTGTTTCCCACTTAGGCACAAACCCCATTTTGTAAAACAATCTCCTTTTATCTCTACTTTTCTTTCTCCTCCCCACAGGTCAACAGACTATGGCACTACCTATGAGAAACTGAATGACAAAGTGGGACTCAAGACTGTCCTGAGTTACCTTTATGTCAATCCTACTAACAAACAGAAGGTAAGCCAAGGCCTCCCAGAGAACAGGCCTGCAGACACTGGAAACCAGAGAGCTATCTGGCATGCTTCTTTCTAGCTTCAGGTCTCATTCCATCTCTTTTCAGAGGGAAAAGGATCGTCAGTTTGGGTTAGTAGACTGTAACTACATTTGCCAACAGGGAGAAAATAAACATAATTCCCTGTTTCCCTGTGTTACAGTTTTTCTTCTGAATCATAGGAGGGCAAAGAGAACCATAGCTATCCTTCTTTATTTCTTTTTCTTTTTCTTTCCTCCTAATGCAACAATCAAGAAACTGGATATATTTGCATACAGTCAAGTCTCACTGATGTGGGAAAACTGGGAGGAGGCCAGCTTGGACTGCTAACAAAACTAAATAATGTAATTTTTTGGTTAAAAAATGCAGTTTAATTATTTTCAAGTATACACAGTCAAGTCTATTAAATGCCTACTATGTGTCAGGTAACATATGCAGCTCTTGTCATACAAAAAGAGGCAAAAGATAGTCTTTGTACTCAAGGAGCTCATGACCTAGACTCAAGAGTTCATAAAAACATTGCTAAATAGAGATTTTTGGTGAATCTACATTAATATGTAGAAAAATATGATTTACAGTCTCAGTGATTGAGCCTGTGCTTTTCTTCTGATGGAAGTATGTTAAATATGTCCCCTTTTGTTGTTTAGTTGTTTCAATTGTGTCTAACTTTTTGTCACCCATTTGGGGTTTTCTTGGCAAAGATACTAGAGTGGGTTGTCATTTCCATCTCCAGCTAATTTTACAGATGAGGAAACTGAGGCAATCATGGTTAAGTGACTTGTTCAGGGTCACCCAGCTAGTGTCTGAGACTGGATTTGAACTCAGGTCTTCTTATCTCCAAGCTTGGTGCCCTTTCCACTGCACCACCTAAATACATTCCCTACAATGTAGTTTTTTGCAAGGAGCAGCAAACCATTTCTTTAAAGAAGCAGATACATACAAGCTAGGCCCTATCTAAATTGACATTAATTCTGAATAATAATGATAACTCAACTTTAATGTAGTATTTTATGGTCTACAAGACAAATGTCTTACAATAACCCTATAAAGTACTGTTCTCATTCTGAAGATGTGAAAATTGAAGCTCAGAGAGATTACTATTTGCCCACAGTCACATAGCTAGGAAATTCAGAACTAGGACTTGTACTCAGGCCTTTTAGCTCCAAGTGTAATCTTTTTCCTACTATACAGTGAATTAATCATAATGTAACACAGAGCGTGCTCTGAGTTGTTTTCCTGATCCCAACTGACTTCCTGTACAGGCTTGGCACTTGGGTACATTGAAAATGGTGAACTCTCGCCATGTCATAGTTCAGCGGTGAATGATCACTTTATCATTTCAGAGTGCCTGCATCTTTCACTTCACTGTGGAGCCTCCACATAGTCAGAAACAGCCAGAGCGTTTGTCGTTTTCCAAAGGCAGACACGCTAAGCCAGCAGACAGGATTGGTTGAAATCAGGGAGGATAATTCACATGAGGATAGTTTATGTTCTTTGTCAGTTGCTCAAGTACAAGTATATATTTGTATCATCCATGTATAGCAGATAGTATGGTAAATCTGACAAGGCCGTCTTGACATGTACGTTTAAGGATGTCTAGTAACTTGAGCTTGAGTCTCTATCTTTCCTTTTCTCTTTGTCTCTGTTGCTGGCTTTCTGTATCAAAAGCTAGCCTAATTTTGGGGTCCAGGTGTAATGCTATTTCTGGGCTGAGGAGGCCCAATTATCTTCAGGTGCCTTGATAGCTGTCAACATTATTGTATCCAGATGGTATCCATTGTATCAGCCAAATATTGGTATCTCCATGGCCAGGGTCAGAATAATTAGAAAACCAAACAAAATGAAGTTGAAAACTTTCTTCTTCTCTATGGTAATGAGTTAATTTTTATCTTTTTGCTTTTATTTTAACTACATTAATTTCAATCCTTTTCATTTCTCTCCCAGATGCTTTAATCAACCATTATGAAATCCTAGTGTCCTATGGCTGCTAGGTCACTTAGATATCATCTAGTCTAACTCTGTCATTTTTGCAGAGGAAACTGAGATTTAGTGAGGGGAAGTGACTTGCTTCAGTCTTGCTGTGAACTACTGGTAGAGCTGGAAGTCCAATCAAGTCTCCTGCCTCCCAGTTCAGTATTCTTTCCTTCATGCCATTCAGACACAATGAAAGTGATCTTAAATACTTGGGGAAGTAAGAGAACTGTGTACTTTGAGAAGTGCAAAGATGTGGAGGTGGAAATGTGATGGAAGTCTTTAAGTGTGTATTTGTATCAGCCTCTGTTTAATTGTTTAAGGTTATGTGCTAAACAATAGATAGAAAAAGATGAGAAATCTGAGTATTATATGTATACATGGAAACATTATCTCTATGATTAGAATCATTGGAGACACAACATAAACGCAGATAAATAAATACAAAATTCATTGAGGAAGAGGACATTAACAATTGGGATTTCAGGAAAAGATTTTCACTGGAAGGGGCACCTAATAGTTGGAGGTGAGAAGGGGGTGCATTTCAGAATCTTGGGGCATCCTATATGAATATGCAGACATAGGAGGTAGAAAGCCTAGTATGGGGAACTACCTAGTAGACCACTTTGGCTAGAAGCTAGAGTTCATGAAAAAGGAATAATATATAATATTCACAATTAGAAGTTTTTGGCAACCTTTGAGAGACCATTTTCTTTTGAGTGATGGAGTCAGAAGCCAGATTTCAAAAGCTTGAAAAACTGGTGGGAGATGAGGAAATGTACACAATAAGTGTACGCAACTCTTTCTAAGGGTTTGACTGTTAAAGAGAGATCTATTATAGGATGATATCTCAAGGGGATGATAGAGTTAAACAATGACTTCTTAAAGAATAGCAGGGTTGGGAAACTGAGAACTCGAGGTCACATGTGGCCCTCTAGGTCCTCAAGTGTGGTTTCAGTCAAATGACCACACTTGAGGACCTAAAGGGCCACATGTGGTCTTTGAGGCTGCAGGTTCCCCACCTCTGGAATAGAGAGATGTAGGCATATTTGTTGGCAGGAAGAAAGGCGCCGATAGATAAAGTTGATACTGAAGATGAGAGAGAGAGAGGAGGAGTGATCTAAGGGACAAGCTCCCCATGGCAATGGTGCAAAATGCTTTCCTTAAAACAATACTTTGGAGTTGGTCATCCAATTATTAGATTTTGAATCGTTAAATGATTCAGCTAATGTCACATGATTCAATTCAACAAAAAAGTTTTATGACTCTACTGAGTGAAAAGCATTGTTAGACACTGAAGAAAATATAAAATTTGAACAAATCATGGTTACTGCCCTTGTGGGACTTATTAGGGAAAAAGGCATGTGTAGAGATAAGCATACAGTGGAAATTATACATGGGAAGTGTATTAGTATGGTCCCAGGGATAGACTATGTGCTTTCTATCCTTGGACCATCCTGCTAGCATAGAGAGCTTCATCACTAGTTTGGCTGCAGTGTGATGAATTTTTCAATCACAATTAAAGACAATGTATAAATTTCAACTAGGGCAGATAAGTAGTGCAGTAGATAGAGTTCCTGGCCTGGAGTCAGTAAGACCTGTGTTCAAATTTGGCCTAGCTATGTGACCTTGAGCAAGTTACTTAACCCTGTTTGCCTCAGTTTCCTCATCTGTCAAATGAGCTTGAGAAGAAAACGGTAAACCACTCCACTATCTCTTCCAAGAAATCCCCAAATGGGGTCACAAAGAGTAGGACACAACTGAAATAACTGAACAACCAGAATAAATTTTAGAGGGGCTATGTGATCTGTGTCTATGTAAGAAGTGCCCACATTGACAGAATCACAGATCCTTGAAGCCTTGAAGTACATTAAAGATAAGTAAAAAAAAAAAATCTCGAACAAAGTAAAAAGTATACAGCAGAAAACAAAAGAAAACCTACAAGGACGCCAAGAAAAGATGGACAGCTCTCAACACAACACATAGTATGTAGGCTTTCTTGAAATGGAAATTTATTGTCATGTATTTTGAATCCTCTTTTATGTTCTGCTGTGTACATGACATGTTTTTTTTCTTTTCTTATTATGTATTTAAGTTTTAATTTTTAAAACGTGAGTTCCAGGGGAGAAAAGTAGAAGACTAGGATCTAGGTCCCCAGATTCTGCTCTCAACATTCTTTCTACTATGTCATGAGTGTCTGTAAATATTTCTTCTTCTTCTTCCATAATCAGGCATATGGATTCATTAGGTGATTCTATGTATGTTTGTAGGCAAATTGCATGTTTATAGAGTTTTGGGTTTTTTGCATGTATGTGTGTGTTTTCATGAGCGCATACTCTGGGGCAATTTTCAAGTTTATTGCAATTATTCTTTAAGCTGTAACTTCTTCATCTTTCTCTGTTCCTTCCCACTGATCAACTGCACTTGTTCTATTTATGATGTTAGATTCTTTAACCCAGAATCTTGCAGGGGGAAATGAGGCATGGGAAGGATCAGGAAAAGGGAGATACTGATGAATGAAAAGGTGCCATACAGACATTAATGCTGTATAACTTGAAGGACACTCACCTAGCTTAGGGGATATCAGCACCTCCATTTCCTACTTCTCAGAAAGAATATCCAGCATGTGGTTTCATTATGCTCATTTTTTTTCAGGCATCATGAGTCAACAAGAAAAGGCTAGGTCTTGTCTTCATCATTCTCCAAGACAGTCACCCAAGAAGCAAACTCCCATTGATGTGGAATGTGAGCAGCAGGAATCTCACTTGCACAGAATGGTGACAAGCTGATATCAGGGATTTATTTTAAAAAGCAGTGGGTATTGATATTCATAATGGGCCTTTAAGAATCTGAGGTGCCTTTTGAATCATCAAACCAATATGGAAATATGTTCTGTGGGGTTTTAGTGCTAAAGAGTGTTTTATTATATCATAATAATTTGGAAATTGGTAGCCCAAATATGCCATATGTGGCAACTTGCACTTAATCAGGACATTCATACGATTATCAGTTTCAGAGTTGGAAAGGGCTTTCACCTTCTTCCAGTCCAACTTGCCCACCCAGGGCATGAATTTCCTCTATAGCATCCCTGACTGCTGGTCATATAGCTTGCACTTGAATGCCATTTTTGGCAGGGAGCTTTATGAGGTCTACCATTCAATCCTTAGTACTGATTATTAGAACTCTCCAATTATTCTCTTCAACAAATGACCCTGTCCTCAACTATTTTGGATAATTGGGATTTTACCTTACATGGAATTTCATCTATCTCCTATTCTCTTGAACTAAAAACTTTGTGGGTGTTATGAAGACAATGATGGGAAAATTTTTCCTTGAATATATTATAGAGTAATGATTGAAGATTTTTTATTCTTTTTTTACCTCTAGAGTATTTGTAGCTTTCCATTTCTGTTATCCAGTTGATATCATTTTAATGTCAGCAAATTGTTAAATTTATGGTTGTGTTGACATTTGTTTTCAGTCTAATAATTTGTGTGTTTAACAGAAGGCGATTATCTTCATAAGGGTTGTAAGACTAACTAATGTGAGTTTTTTGAGCCAGGCAAAGCATAAATTAGGCACACATACATATATACATATGTATGTATGTGTGTGTATATATGTATATATATATATATATATATGCATATATGTATACTCATACATATAACACCTATGTATATACATATATAGTGTGTGTGTATGTAAATATATATATATATATATATATATATATATATACATATATACACATACAATTTATACATTTAGTCTCAAAATGAAAATTATTATTAGTATGGTATCTTTTCATTGTTCAAAGAACTCCTAATGTGGATTTTTAGTAAATATTTAATTTGAGCAGAGAAATGTCGGTATATGTGCATTTTAACTAACTTTCTATTTGGTACATTAGTCCATGAAATTCATCCAATGAGGTTTTTCAGCTCAAGTGCTGAGTTTTCACTCTCAGTCCTCCAAATGAAATAATTTCTGGGAAAATAATTTTAGCTCCTCCAAAAAAAATTCCAATTGGGAGGTAGCCGGGCCCCTGCTTTAATGACTCCATTTCCCCCTGGCTGTTTGAATGAATCTTGAATTCCAACTTTTTTCCTTTTGTGAGCCACCTTCTACTTATCTTCTTTGTCTAGATTTTAACTGTGTTTGAGGCTTTGAAGATGAAAAGTAAGATGACATGCAACTTCCAGATGAGCTGCTGGGTTAACTTTATGGCAGTGGCTCACCTCCTCCCCGCTGAAGAGCTAAATGTTCCTATGGATCGAGGAGCTCATTACTGTTGATTGATCCATTAGCTCAGAGTGGCACATAATGGCCCATCCTTAGTTCTTGACAGTATTTACCATCTCTCTACTAGTCTACATTCATCCCTTTGTTGGAAGACAAATTAGACAAAGAGTCTGATAGGTTTGTGAATTAGCATGGAGAGTTTTTGGCCCAGCTGATAGAGCTGTTTGTTAACCTCCCTTTGATACTTTAGGACGATGGAGAAATGTTCTGGCCTAATTGCCTGGGCTCACAAATGACAGCCACCTGCAGGTTTGGAGGCAGCCTCATGAACAAGCTGTCTGTGAGTGTAGGAAAGATAGCCAAGATCTTCATGGGTATTATATGGCGTGTGTGTGTGTGTGTGTGTGTGTGTGTGTGTGTGTGTGTGTGTGCTTGGAGAGAGAAATGGAAGGATTAGAGACAATAAGCCATAAATAGAGTCCTCCTCAGCAAGACTGGTGTATGGACCAGTTGAGATTCTGTCATGATTATGTTAGCCATAACACAGTTACCTAAGGCTTCGTGCTCATTAGTATTTAAAGGATTAGCTGTTTCTTGGAGGAAGAGAAATGAGTTAGATCTATCCATTCCTAATTGATTTACTAGTGAGAAGAATAATTACTTCTAGGGTACCCTGTGGAAGTACAATAGGAATTATCTGTCAGAGTTCTTTGAAGCACAGAAGGGTTCTGTTTGGTTGTTAAATACACATTATATATTTCATTGAATGCTATTTATTCCAACAACATTTTTGTGATTCAACAGCATAACCATTGGACACAGTTTAGGTTTGTGACAACAACACCCTCCCCCCAATTACACTTAAAATAATCATTTTAAGATATGTTTTTACCCCAGTGATTAACATTGGGGATGGAGAGAGAGGAGGGTGCTCTTTGGTGGTAAGATGGCAAGTTACATAAGAAAATTCCTATACTTTGTCTTTAAGAGGAAGAGCTAATGTGGGAAGTCTATTTCATAGTTATGTAGAAATGAAAGGGGCCTTGGAGGTAATCTAGACTAGAGCTGTCAAACACATGGATTGTATTAGTACTGCAACACTCTCATACAGCCAAATCATATTAAAATATATTTCATAAACATTTAACACAATAAATAAAAATAAAATGGAATATAGATATTGTTAATATGTGGTTTTCTAAGTCAATATGTGGCTGAAGGGATCCTTATGTACAATTTAGTGGCCCCTATTTCTATTTGAGTTTGACGCCAATGATCTAGCCCAACCATCTTGTTTTAAAGATGAGTAAGTGTCTCTGGCCCAGGGATACATGTGTCATAGTAAGTGACAGACCTGGGATTTGAATCCACATTTTCTGATTCTAAATCCAGCTTTCTTTCTCCTATGTATTTACATTGTCTTACCTCCTTAGGTTAATAGTGCTTACTTATGTGAGATGGTGAAGTTTTTTTTTCATCTTCTAAATAACATCATAAGTAGTTCATTTATCCTTCCTTTTGAAGAGTACCAATGCCATCACGGGTGATGTCTTGACTTGCACTTGAATTGGGTTTAAGTGAAGTAGAGCTGTGCAGAGTCACTGGCCTCACTCTCTCTTCCAGAGTTATCGAAGTACAGTGGGAGGACAAAAGTCAAGATGACTGTAGATAGCCCAGGATGCAGTGATGACCATGGTGTCTTTGATGTCTGACCAAGCTCTAAGCACTCTATAGTCCCTACTTCAACCACCTTCATGGCCATTGGACTAAATTGTTTTCTTTTGCCATTCTTCCAGGGAAAGTCTTCACATGCTTGAGGTAGACATCCCCCTGACTCACTGACAAGTTTGAGGCATGTCAGTTACCCTCAATCTGGTTTAGCTTATCTGCTGAGATGGTTTACCAGCATGTGGCTCCTGTGCATGCTACAGTTTCTTGGAGCCACAGGAAAGAGTTGGGTGAAGGTAGACACAAAATATGGGTGAACAGCCATGAAAAGGGCTCAGTAAGCTCTCACACTAGAGGTGCTAATCCTCCCTGAAAATTCCATACACCTCACACCATAAGTAGGTGTAAGGAATTAACTAAACACCTTGGTAACAGTAAAAATAGTCTGATGACATCATAATGCCTGGCCATTGAATGAAGGTAAATGTTTGAGGATCAGCTCCATCTATGATAGACTTTATGAGAGAGACTGGCCCAACTGTGAATCAGTGGAGAAGAGAGATAGATATGCAGAAAGGACCCAGTTTTCAAGACTCCTTTTTTCCTTTCCAAGAGTACAACTAGGAGGGGAAGATGTGTAGGTAGGGTTTCTCTTCCCTTCCCCATTGGCATCTTGCCTCAGAAGGACATCTCCATGTCCAGTGGAGCAGTTTGTTTGTCCAGTAAAACATCATGTAGTGGAAGTGATGTAAACAAAGCCAACAGTAGCAGTGCAAGAACACCAGCAGCCTTGCAGTATTGAAAGTATGAATTGCCCCTCATTGTACCTCCTAGGCCTTATGTGTTCTGTATGTGTGCCTCTTGACTTGGAAACTATGTTCATCCTTTCTTTGGGCACTTAGTGTATTTGTAGGAAAGTACTAAAGTACTTTAAAATATTAAACCCATGTTTTAGGGGAAAGATGTAGTGTTGCTACTGTTCTTATTATGCCATTTTGGTAAATGCCTTTGCTAGGAACCAGTCTTGTTCTCTGGGTGCCTTAGAGTAAAGGTAAATACATTGATGGGCACTCTTGAGTTTTAGGACCTTCAGCCTGAGATAGACATCATCCTAGAGACATAACCTTTGAGTTAGAGAAATAGCCCAAAGTGACACTGTACTTATTATGTGCTTGACCTTGTGCTAGCACTGTAGGAGTCGAGGTAGAAATATGCAATATACAGGTTTTGTCCTCAATCAATTAATAATTTAAATAGGGAGATCTTTGGCCTGAAATCAAATGACCTAGGATCAAGTCCTAACTCTACCATTTACTAGCCATGTGGTCTTGAATAAGCCACTTCTTGTTGTTCCTCAGTTTCCTCATTTGTAAAGTGAGGGGAGGGGTTGGACTGAAGGCTTTAGCAAGATGTAAAGGATTTTCAGTAGCATCTGTATATGTCTTATATATGAGAATTGACTTAGATGTGTTCAGAAAGACAGATTTGATTGTCTACTGAATGATGGATTCTTTTTGTCTAGAGCAGTTTATGAAGATTTTCTACTTATATGTAGAAAGATTGTTAGCTTTGTAGATATTGGGAATACCTTCAACCACCATGATAAAATCTCAGTTTCTTAATGTATTCAGATATTATATGTTAACAATAAGGGAGGGGGCCAAGATGGTGGAGTAAGGTAGGAACTTACTGAGCTCTCCCAAATTCTTCTCCAAACAACTTTAAAATAATACCTCAAAATGAATTCTGAGTGGTAGAGCCAACAAAAGGGTGGGGTGAAACAATTTTCTAACCCAACACAAATTAGAAGGTTGACAGAAAAGGTCTCCTCACTGAAGTAAAGAGTTTAGTGTAGTCCAATGCAGATGTCCCAGGCAAGCTAGCATCAGACAATGCCCCAGCAAGCCAGTGCAGACCTTGGGGGCAACTGAATCATCCTCAATAGCTCTTGGAGCTCTCATCCCACAGACAGCAAGGGGGGCAGACCACTGGTTAGAAAAGTACAGGAGACACTTTGCTGGCACTAGGTGCTGGACTCTGTTGCATTGCCCCAAATAGAATTGGCCAAATGGAAAAGTAAGCACAAAATTCATGGAAGAAACCAACTTCCTAAAAAGTAGAATTGACCAAATAGAAGAGATACAAAAACTCACTGAAGAAAATAATCCTTTAAAAATTAGAATTGGGCAAGTGAAAGCTAACGGGTACATGAGATATCAAGAAACAGCAAAACAAAATCAAAAGAATGAAAAAAAAATAGAAGAAAATGTGAAATATTTCAACTGTCTGGAAAATAGATCAAGGAGAGAAAATTTAAGAATTATTGGGCTACCTGAAAGCCATGATTAAAAAAGAGAGTTGTAGACTTTGATAATTTCAAGAAATTATCAAAGAACCCCCCCCCAATATCCTAGAACCAGAGGGTAAAATGGAAATTGAAACAATCTACCCATCACTTCTTGAAAGAGATCCCAGAATGAAAACTCCCAGGAAAATTCCAGAGCTCCCAGTTGCCAAGGCGAAAATACTTCAAGAAGCCAGAAAGAAACAATTCAAATATTGTGGAGTCACAGTCAGCCTTACATAGGATTTAGCAGCTTCTACATTATGACATTTAAGGGCTTGGAATGTGATATTCCAGAAGGCAAAGGAGCTAAGATTGCAACCAAGAATCACCTAACCAGTGAAACTGAGTATAATCCTTCAGGGCAGAAAATGGATATTTGGTGAAATGGAAAACTTTCAAGCATTCCTGATGAAAAGACCAGAACTGAATAGAAAATTTGATTTTCAAATACGAGATTCAAGAGAAACATTAAAAAGTAAACAGGAAAGAGAAAAGATAAAGGATTCAATAAGGTTAAGTAGTTTACATTCCTACATGGGAAGATGATGCTTGTAACTCTTAAGAACCTGATCACTATTAGGGCAGTTAGAAGAAATGTGCATAGGCAGAGGGCATGAGTATGAGTTGACTATAATGGGATGATATCTGAAGAAACAAAATTAAGGGGTAAGAAAGAGGGATGCACTGGGAGATGAGGGAAGGGAAAGGTAGAATGGGCAAATTATCTCACATAAAAGAATCATGAAAGAGCAATTAGACTGAAGATGGAGAAGTGTTGGTGGCAGGCAATGCCTGAATCTTATTCTTGTTGGAATTGGCTGAAAGAGGGAGTAACATACACACTCAGTTGAAAATAGAAATCTAACCTACTCTATAGGAAAGTAGGAGGGGAGGGAGATAAGAGAAGAGGGGACCTATGGAAGGGAAGCAGATTGGAGGAGGTGATGGTCAGATGTAAAATACTTGTGAGGAAGGGCAGGGTGAAAAAGAGAAAGAGAGAAAAGGATAAACAGGGGGGAAATAGGATATAGGGAAATACACAGTAATCATGACTGTGAATGTAAATGAGATTAACTCACCAATAAAATGGAAGTGGATAGCAGAGTAGATAATAAAACAGAATCCTATAATGTTATTTACAAGAAACATACTTGAAGAAGAGAAATGCAAACAGTAAAGGTAAGGGGCTAGAACAGAAGTTATTATGTTTCAGCTGAAGTAAAAAAAAACCCAGCAACAACAGGGTTAGCCATCATTATCTTAGACAAAGCAAAAGCAAAATTAGATCTAATTAAAAAGATATAAAGGAGAAAACTGCATCTTGCTGAAAGGTACCATAGACAATGAGGTAATATCAATACTAAACATATATGCACCAAGTGATATAGCATCCAAATTTTTAAAGGCTTTATTGTGTGTGTGTGTGTTTGATCGATCTGTGTTTTCTTTTACAACATGACTAATATGGAAAAAAAATGAACAACGATAGGCACTGCTTTTTGTATGACCAGACAACAAGTAACAAAATTATTGCTCATCAGTTGTGGAAGGGTCTTAACACACCATGGTACACGAGTATAAACAAATGAATATGAAGAATAAAGAGAAATAGGAGATGACATATATGAACTGATGTAAAGTGAAGTAAATAGGTCCAGGAAAACAGTATGCACAATGACTACAAGGGTATAAGCTGAAAGAAGAAACAGTAAACATTGAAACTGAGCATTGATAATGAGGACCAACGACCCTGAAGAAGAAATGAGAGCATTAGACTAGATGATCTACGCATTTTCTTCCAGCTCTAAATCTATGATCCTATTCTCTCTAGGGTTCCTTTTAAGTCCAGCATTTTATGGTTTAGAAATTGGGTATTTAGTCTAGAGCAGGGGTCAGTAAACTATGGATTTGGTCCACTTGTTTTTCTCTGAACTAACAATGATTTTTACATCTGTAAATAAAGTTTTATTGTATATAAAAAGGTAAAAACCATTGTTCACTCACAGGCTGTAGGAAAGCCATAGTTTGCTGAAAGTTTGTCAACCTCTGTTCTAGAGGAGTATAAGAAATGGGTCAGGGAGCACCACCATTGAGTTGAAAAACTTAGAGAAGGATGAGCCTTTGTTTGAGACTTTATAAAGAACCCCTCCATAAAGAATGTGGAAGTGCCTGATCATACCTTTTAAGGACAAATAATACAATACAAAATAAAACAAAACAAAAAAACAACTCATAATGAAAGCTTAGTGCTTGGAATGACTCCAAGCCAACTAGCCAATTCATCTTAGAGCTGTCCTCATTTTGCCTTTTTCTTTATGTCTTTCTTGTAGAGAAAGTATAGTAAGGGGAGGTGAGGATATCTGCCTCCATTATATGTCACCCATTAACAGTTGGCTCATCTCAGGGGATGAGATGTGTTTAGCCATGAAGATAGAGAGATTTACTAATTGCCATTCATTTTCACTTTTTCTCATCTCAACCCAGCTCACAGAGAGAGAGAGAGAGAGAGAGAGAGAGAGAGAGAGAGAGAGAGAGAGAGAGAGAGAGAGAGAGAGAGAGAGAGAGAGAGAGAAGCAGAGGGAGAGAGAGAGAGAGAGAGAGAGAGAGAGAGATCTGAGAGTCTTTCCTGGCCTGAGAATCTGAGCCAGATGGTTTATCTTGGGGATAGACATGCCTTAAGAGGAAACCAAGAGACAGCTCCAAACTAGTTAATTCATATGTAACCACAGCCATGTCTCTTTACCTCTCTGAACCTCAGTTTCCTCATCTGAAAATGAGGGTAAAAATATACCTACTGCCTCAGGGTTGTAAAGAAAGCATTTTGTTAACCTTAAGTCATATTACAAAGGTACAGTTTAAAAATATTATGATTAAGCATTTTAGGAGGATTCCCAAATAAATAAGGCATGAAGCCTGTCATCAAAGACCTTCAACCTACTGGTGAAGAGATGATATATGTATGTATGTATGTATGTATGTATATATACATATATATATATATATACATATGTATATATACATATACACATACATACATACACACACACACACACACACAGTGATAATAAAAGACAAAGTCTTGTGTCCAATGAGTGGTTGCTTGAGGACCAAGCACAAGGGAGGTATGGGGAGGAGGGAGGCAGGATTCCTGGTTACAGTATCTCGTTCAGCACAAAGCAGTACCCTTGGAAATGATGGCAGCTCTCCAAGGAAGGGAGCCTTCTTAGGGAGAAGGCAAGTTGAACTTGTGTGTACCAATATTTTCCTTTAAGACTTAAGTAGGGCAGCGTCTCCATCAGATGGCCTTGATTACTTTGGATTGTGCTGGTTTGCTCTTTATGACTGAGCAGGATTCTGAGCAGTATCTCCTCTACATCATCTCAACATGTGGTTGTCCAGCCCTTTCCCAAAGATTGCTAAGAAGAGAGAAGTATGTTCTTTGCTCCAAGACTGTTATTTGATGGCCTTTTCTTGACTCGTGTATTCTGGGGTTTCTTCCTACCTTCTCATTTTTGCAAGTTTTAGATACTCCTGCAGTACTTCTATTTGGAGTGATATCAGGTGAGTTTTTCTCTGGGGACTTTGCTTATATGTATGTGACTTACCCATGTTGTTTCTGGGTGCCACAGAGCCTCCCTTAATACTAGTTGTAAAGCAAGACAAATATATGAAACAATAAGGAAACAATTTATTCAACGAATATTTATTGACATCTATTTCATACAAGACTGGATCTGTGCTAGGTGCTGGGGGGGGATAGAGGGATGAATAAAACATGTTGAAGAGCAGTGGGAAATAAGGTTGCTGCCAATTTATGGAGAACCTTGAGAGCCACGCAGAGGAGTTTAAATTCCATATTGTAAACAATAGGTGGCTATTGGGTGGATGATAGGTTCTTGAAAAAGGATGTGACATGATGAAAGTGGTGTGTGATCTCAAGTAAATCCATAAATATGGAGAGCAGAAATAATGGGCAGCAGCTGGGACTGGTTAAAGAACATCTACTGATGTGTGGACTTGAGCATACACCTTATTTGGAATTTAGCATAGACTGGTTGGTACCATTGTATTTTCAATTCAATTCAACAAACATTTATTACACATCAATTAAATGCAAAGGAAGAAGCAGTCTTATATACTGGATAGAAGGTGGGCCTTGGAATCAGGAGTACCGTGTTGTTGCTTAGTCATTTCAATCATGTCTGACTCTTAATGACGGCATTTGGAGTTTTCTTGGCAAAGATACTGGAGCGGTTTGCCATTTCATTCTCCAGCTCATTTTATACGTAAGGAAACTGAGGTAAACAAGGTTAAGTGACTTGCCCAGGGTCACACAATAATTGTCTGAGGCCAGACTTGAACCTGGGAAGATGAGTCTTCCTGACTTTCGAGTCACAGCACTTTCTACTGTGCCACCTAGCTGCCCCTGCTGCCTTTGAAACATAAATAGTTATATAATCTTGGACAAGTCCCTGAATAACAAGGCCTGAGGCAACTTTCTAAGACTATAAACTATTAACCAATTGCTCTGCATCAGTCCCACACTTAGCCTTCCCTATAGCGATGAAATCACAGGTCTAGAATGTATTCCTTTTAATTACTCTCTCCTCCTGCAATGTGTGAGATCTCCTATTAAGCAAACAGAAAGCAAATGTAAAAGTGAAAAAGTCCCTGCTCTCAAGAAGCTTACATCTCATGGTATTTTTAATGAGTAAGGAGGGGATGCAGTTCATCTTTTTTACATCTAGTTTCTGTGCCCCCAACTAGTTGTAGGCATCCAGAGAACAGGGACCATATCTAATTCATCTTTATGTTCCTTATGATCCTGATGATAGAATCTTGAACATAGAAGTTGCAAAATAAATGTTTGTTGTAGATCAGTGATCTCCAATGTTTTTGAGATATACCTATTGTATATACCATCAGAACATTTCATTACTACCATAAGATAATAGTTGTACTATTAGTGTCTGAAGATGGAGAAAATGTGAAACTGGTTATGGATCCCTTGTACTAATTCCTAGGAGGATTGAGAGCTAGGACTGAGTTGTAGATGGGAAGACTCTTGCTAGGCAGAAGAACTCAGGGGACAGTCAGTGATGGAGGCTGTGATGGTTTGGATGATCTGATGGAGAATGTGTATAAAGAATCAATGATTTAGAGAGATAGGGACAAATCAGGTACTTAGATAGTGGTTGAAAGGGGCATATTTTCAAAATTTGGAAATGGGCATTACTCACTGAATGCTCATTTTTTTAATGAATGCCCTCTTACAAATATAAAATGTGATTTCTTTTGGGGCAGGAGTGATGCCTCAAAGTTGTGGAGTTTCACATACTACCACTGAATAACAATAAATGCAGAAAAATGGATGTTTTTGTGCATCAAGTCAAGTAAAGTCAGCAAGCATTTATTAGGTACTTACTATATGCCAGCTGGGTAGGTAGGCAGCACAGTGAATAGGGGTGCTGGGTCTAGAGTGAGGAAGACCTGATTTCAAATTCAGCCTCAGACACTTACTAGCTTTGTGACCTATGTAAGTTACTTAACCCGTTTGCCTCTGTTTCATTATTTCTCAAATGAACTGGAGAAAGAAATGGCAAAACATTCCAGTATCTTTGCCAGGAAAACCTCAAATTGGGTCACAAAGAGTCAGACATGACTGAAACGACCAAATAACATTACAACAATATGCTAACCACTTTGCTAAGAGTGAACAGTAGGACTGGGTGTGATGCACCATAGAATCACTGATTAGGAGCTACAAGAGTCCTTATGGCAATGTAGAAAGAGTAAGAGAACATTGGTTCAAATTCTGGCTCTGCCATTTTCTACCTGTATCAACTTGGATAAGTCATTCCACTCATGTTTCAATAAGTTGCAGTTTCTTCAACTGAAATATTAAATTTTGGGGCAAGATGACCCTTAAGGTCTCTTCCATCCTAATCCCATGTCCTGATTCAACCCTTCCATTTTATAGATAGGTAATACCAGCCCCCAGAGGTGAAATGATGCATTACATAGTTGGTTAACAACAATCTAGTATCACATAGGTAGGATGGCGGAGAATTTGAATGTAGGTTGTCTGACAGTCATCCCAGGCATCCAGCCTCTTTGCTGTATAACTCCTGAGACGAGGATGGGATTAGGATGCCTTTTCCTTTTCCTCTTCTCTAATTTCTGTTTCCCCTTCCTGTTTAATTAGCACTGGGACTCCTTGGCAAACCTCTGAGTTGCAGCCAGAATCCAAAATGTATTTGCTGCTGTCAGTCCAGGGTACCCTCAAGATGGGGCCACCATCCCTGACCCGGGCCTCCATCTGTCCCTGATCCCAGCTTCTTGCCTTTGGCTGTTGGGTCAGCTTGTAGGCAAGGCAGCTGCCTCCAAATCAGCCCTCCAGCCATTTAGCATCTTGAGGATCCTAGGAAACTCTCCCTTCATTATATACATGGTCTCAGCATCAGTATCTGCTGTGAGCTGACTATTGTCACTCTGACCTTGGACTGGTAATGAGAAGACAGGGTGAGGGAGATGAGCTCCCTGCCAGCATCAATCTCTCTGCTTGGCTAATCTCACTGAGGAAGAAGAAATGCAGCCTGTTCTTCTATTGGGCTTTTTGGATTGTTGTTGTTAAAGAAAACTCTTCCTTGAGGGCAATGAAGTCCATTTACTTAGTAACTGTGCACCAAGGCAAGAGTGAGGATACATTGCCTTAGTGCACCTTTGTCTATCAGCATGTGCTTGCCCAGGGTGCTCTGAAAGCTCACCCTGAACAGTCTGGCATGGGGGAGTGAGAGTAGCGATCCCTCCCTGGGAAGCGAGAAGCTATACAGCCTCATTAGGATAAGAGGTTTAACATCAGCCCTTCCTACCTCCTTAAACATATTTTCCTTGCATGCTTCTTTTATCCTGCTAACTTCTCCTCCTCATATAACTTCAATAATTCCTTATTTTCTATCTAATGGATCCCAGCCTTCCCTGATGGTTTTCAAGGCCCTACATGATCTGACCCCACTCTACTGATCCAATCACATCTCACAGGACTCTTTAACATATACCCTGGCCCGTAATCACCTTTCTGGATCACCTTCTAATCACCAGGTCCACCACCATCTCTATGTTTAGAATAATAATAATAATAATGATAACAGCTATCATTTAAATAGTGATTTAAAGTTTGCAAGTCATTTTACAAATATCTAATTTTATCATTATTTACAACCTCGAGAAGTAGCTATTATTATCCCTATTTTATAGATGAGGAAACTGAAGCAAATAGAGACTAAATCAGAGGTGTAAACCATGTAGCTTGTCTGAGTACAGCCCAAACCACATTAAAATATAATTTGTAAATACCAAGAAAATAAAATACAATAAAACATAGATAATGACATATGGTTTTCTAAGTCAACATGTGGCCCTCAAGGATCCTTATGTGTGTTTTAGAGGCCCCTATTTCTATTTGAATTTGACACCACTGGACTAAGTGACTTGCTCAGAGTCACACAGTTAGTAAATGTGTCAGGCTAGATTGGAACTCAACTCTTCCTGACTCTATCCACTATGCCACCTAGCTGTCCTTGGTCATTTCTCCTTCAATTTGACTTAATTACATAATAAATTAAGCAGCAACGTATGTAAAGCACTTTGGTAAAGCTGTAAGAACACACAGTTAATAAGAACTGGGTCCGCACTTTCCATGTACTCACAATTCAGAGATATGCTGAAGCCAGCTGGACTGGCACTCAAGAATAGATTGTGAAATTTTCAGTGAGAACATTTACATCTCAGAAATCTGCAAATGCTGCAAGTCAGGGCTTGATTTATTGTGTTGTTGAGTGTCCAGACTTAAAAAAGTGATGGAGAAAATGTTAAAAACACAGATTAAACTTACAAGTGTGTCATGGGTATATTTTCCCCCTCCCCCACAGAGCTAGTTGTTAAATATTTGCCAGCACATCCACTGGTCCCAACCCTAAAGGGAGATATGACAGAGGCACAGGTATCCCATCCGTCTAGACTCTACCCAACCTTCATTTTCTAGCTTAAGTCTTCTCTCTTCAAGTCAGTTCAGTTCAGCAACTACTTATGAAGTATCTTTTTTTAAAAATACAAAAATGAAATGGTCCTTGTCTACATGGACCTTACATCCTACTGGGGAGATCCAAAGTAAATAAATACAAAGTTTACACAAAACGTGATGTGGTTTCAGTGGGGAGGGAGTGCTCCGGCTGAGTGTATCATCTGTAAAATGAAGATAAAAATACTTGACAAGATTATCATGAGGCAAGAGGTGTTACACAAACTTCACCTATTATATAATAATCTTATCTAATCAACTGGATTGTAAAGTCCTTGAGGGGAGGGTCCATGTATTCTCTCGCTATCCTTTTGCCCCTCTACCCTCCCTCTCAGTCATTGATCAAGTGCTGAACCCATAGTTGGGGCTCAATAAATACTATCTGATTTATTTTTGAAATGAGAACAGTTGATGTCTTGTTAGGCCTTTGCTGGCAGAAATGGAGGCTTGTGGGCAGCCTTCTCTCCTAGGGGGCTTAATGCCTGGGCTCATTCCCTTCTCCTTTCTCATGCTTTGGATAGAATGGAGGAAACACCATTTCTTCACTCTATATGAGGCTGTGTTCCTCAGATGCCCGATACCAAGAAAGAGCTGAATATAGAATTCATAGGATTATCAGACTCCAAGAAGGGTCCTTGAGGGGTCATGTAGTCTATCCTCCTGCCCTCAGAGCACCCCACAAGGGGAAAGAAACCCTCCCCTTTTTATTTCTCTCTTAAAGACCTTCAGAGAAAGAATTTCTTCCACTTCTTCCAGGCTGTGTGGAACACACCTAACTATTCAGGGAGCTTTTCCTTTATCTAACCCTAATCCCTTGCACTGCAGTTTTAAATCCCTTCATTCTGGTTCAATCTTTGGTTCTGTCCTTCTTGTTAAGGCCTCTGTTTAGCACCAAGGGCTGTACTCTGGCTGAGCTCTACCAGCAGTATCCTCATAGCCTTTTCTAAACCAGTGCTAGACATTGAGAATAGAATAGCAGTTAACATAATGACAGAATCTCTCTTGGTCATCCAGAAAAATATATTGTAAAAAATATATAGCCTAATCTCAAACAGATACCTTGTGTCAAAGAAGAATAAATTTTTCTTTTTGGGTATAAATCTGTGATTTTGGGGGGTAATATTCTGTGTTAGGTTTCTTTGCAAAAACACCACACTAAAATTCCAATTTAAGAACTTGGCTCAGCAGACTTAAACAGTCCCTAAGAAGTGCTGCAAATAGCTAATTTTTTTTTTATTATTCCTTTAAAATGCCTGGATAGTCTTATTGCAAATCATACATTTATTTTTAAAAATAAATCCTATATGCAAACTACTAAAGTTTCTGTAGAGAAGCCAGGTTACAGGTTTATATGCTCTGAATTTTCAAATAAAATGCAAAATAAAAAACCTGATAATCATTTTAATGAGCCCCTAAATAAATTCCTAGGTGCTTTGGTCTAAAGTGCTTTATATGGGCAGAAAAAAAAAATATATGTGTGTGTGTGATGTGTGCGTGCATGCATTATATATATTTATACATACATGTATACACGTATGTATATATATATATATTTATATATGTGCATGCATGCGTGCATGTGTATGTATTTGTATCTCCCTCTGAGGAAAGCCCTTTGTTAGTAAAAGGTGAATTTCCAAGAATCATGCAGGATTGAACATGACCTCAGACCTATTCCTTTTTGAAATACATAAAAAGCAGAGTGAAGATTTGAGATCAGCTTCTCCTCTTTCTTTGCTTCCATTTCCCCTTGGGTCATTTAGGCCCTGATGAGGTCAGTATCTCCCTAATTCTCAGAGTTCTCTAGCTTGTCCTTAAGAATCTAAGAAGAAAAAAAAAGACTGAACTTTTAGAACAACTAGAAGAGAGCTTTGTCCCTAAGAATCTAAGAAGAAAAAAAAGACAACTTTCTCCACTAGAGAACAACTACAAGAGAGAGTTCAGTCTCACTTTTTTTCTTTTCTTTCTATCCATTTTTCCTTTCTTTCATTTCTTGACTTAAAATAGAGAGGCTGCAGCACTGCTGTGGTCCTGATAAAAAGCTGTTAATTTACGAGGTATGAAAAATGAGGTAGTTGGGAATTAACAAGGGGGGAATCGTTTCTCTTCATCAGCAGAATAATCAATCAATAACAAGAAGTTAGCAACTTTGGTTTTAACAGGTGAGAGAAGAAGATTAAAAACAAGGTGGGGAGATGTGAGGAAACTCCTCCTGGTTAGGGAGAGACAGAGAAGGCCAGCATTGCAGGGAACTCCAATTCCTCAAAACAGAGCAGATTGAGCCTCACCATGAGTAGAGAGATAGAGGTGCCACAGGTCACCTGTTCTTGCTGAGGCTGACTTTAGAAGATAACACCAGACTTGTAACTAGGGGAGCTGATTTCCTGTCATCAATCTGTGATGCTAGTAGTGATCTGAGATTAATCAGAATAATAACAATATTGAATGGACAAATGCAAAAACATTTATTAAGTGCTTACTGTGTGAAGTAATTTTTGCTACTGTGCTAATCATGAAGGATCCAAACAGAAAAGCAAGGAATACATGGTTCAAGGAGCTCATATTCTAATAAGAGGAATCAAAACAGAAAGGAGATTTGAGTGGCAAGTAGAATCCCATGGTCTTTGGGCAGAGTGGCTATGCATAGGTAGTCCGTCTTTTTTATGTTGTTTCCATTGGTAAAACCATATCTATTTGTGGTGCCAAAGGCTTTGGTGGCAAGAATCTTCTTTCCTAGTTTATATGGTAGCTGTAGCTACTGAGGAGTCTAAGGCTATATATCACACCCACAGAGGCAGTTGGTAGTTTTCATCTCAACAAAGGTTGCTCACCTGAATGATATCTGTGGGAACCAGGATGGTAGCAGGGTTGGTAGTCTTGGGAACATGGTTGCTGCAGGGACTTTGGGGCTTATCTGCCATTTGGTGAAGCTGGTTGGCAGTTGGCATTGGTGGGGTTGGGAATTATGAGTTCCTTCTCCACAAGGGTTGTTCCACCCTTGTGGCTATGGGTGTTGGTCTGGAAGCAAGATCAGTGGTCCAGGGAGTACTGAAATTCCTGAGGCTCTTGGGCTTTAGGTCCTATGATATCTCCACTAGAGGGAAGATGATGACCAAGGTGGCAATATTTTTCCTACTTGCCTGGTACATGTTCTCTTCTGTCTCTTTCCTAGGATGCCTTGCTAAGTCCACTAAGCTGACTTGCCTTCTCTTTCTATGGCAGTTGGTGGTAGTGGTTATAAGGGTGGTGGGTCACTTTTCCACAGAGTTTACTTACCTGGACAATGTCTATGATGGCTGGATCATAGATCATGTGTCAAATAAGTATAATACAAAATAGGATATGATAAAGGTATGAAGTTTGTAAAGCAGTATGAGGTTAGATGGTGAATGTCTAATAGCAGGAGGGATAACAAAGAATTCTGTGAAAGAGATGGGATGATGTATGAGTGTGCATTCTATGAAGAGCAAACAAGCTATTGCTTGAGACTCAATATTTCAGACCCAGAAAGTGTTAGAACTAGAAGTTCCTAGTTTGAACCTCTTCATTGAACAAGTGAAAAATTGAAAGCTGAGTGGGGGAAATGACTTGCCCAAAATCTCATAGCAAGCTGGTAGTACATGTGTGTGAACTAAGATATATCTCTGAAATATATTTCTCCTTGTTGCATCTATGTACAATTGGTTCTGAGTAATTAAGTAAAAAAGGATAGACTGGTACTTGGAAAATTGGCAAAAACAAGATCACAGTCAACAAACATTTGAGCTTAAACTGTATTTAGGGTCATGGTGCTAGGCATGGAAGAGAAAGATAAAGAAATATTAAGTATACCAAGGAAAACAAGATGCAATTCTCCATTTAGGACTTTGGCTGGGATTCTTCACTGTGAATATTAAATCATTCCATAGATAAAGTATTTATTAAGTAATTACTATGTACCAGGCACCATACTAAGTGCTATATATGAAAATGCAAGCAAAATGAAAAACCAAAACAAAAACCTGAGTCTTCAAGGAACTGGCAGGGAAAACAAATACTTCAAAAGGGAGCCACAGGAGTGGGGTCGGAGGAAAAGATGGTACCCAAGGAAGGACAGTGGGGAGAAGTAGTCCAGAGAATCAGGAGATGATCCAGGTTAGAAGTGAGTGTGGCTGACATGAATGCTTCCTCAAACGGATATTATGCAGAGAAACTTACCAATTGGAGGAAGAGGAGCAGAGACATCTCCACTATAAGAAGGTTGCTGGGGCAGAGGCAGAAAAGTAGTTTGGAGAGTCAGCCAGCAACTGAGCCTGATAAGAGAAGATAATATTCTTTCTACTTCCCCACCCCACTCCATTTTCTGGAAGAATCCCTGACTCTACTCCTGGCCCTGCTGAGAGAAGCTGTTAGTGTCAAAGAAGATGGAGTAGCAGGAACTGCTCAGAAAAACTGTGCTTGGAATAATGAACTGCTAGCTTCTTGGTCTTAGCTGCCCCTTCTTGATCCCAGATCATATAGCATTAGCATTTGATGGCTTATAGGAGACAAGGCTCACAGACACAAAGGTTGTAAAATGTTATTTTACTGAGAAGATTCTCTCTGCATTAATGACTTCTCATCTCTGCTGTCTGGAGAACCTGTCTGCTGGACTCAAGACCCATTGTAAATGGCCAGCAGTGCTACATGGCACTCTCTTCACTTTAGTAATGAGCAAGATCTTTTTAATTTTTTCTTGGTAGCTTCAAGGTTTTCTGTGTGTTCTCATCAGAGCCCAGTTATAGAAAGTGTGTCCTTCAGGCCTTTGGGCCCCTATCTCCCAGGACAGCAGGGCAGCTAACCAGGGCTTGGACAATCAAGCAGCTGAAAACTTTGATGAGAGTTCTTGAACAACAATGGCTTAAAATCAATTTTTTTTTCTAAAATTCTGCCTTCATCATAGAATTCTTCCTTCCCGTCTTCTGTTCAGCTTGAGAATTCTTCTTTGTTCCCCACTCATTGTGAAACAAAGCATAGAACTCTCAGTCTGACCTTAATTAGCATCTAATACAGGGGTGGGCATACAGTAGAGATTCAATAAATGCTGCTGTTATTAATGTAAATTGTGATTCCTTTGGCTTGGAAGTGGGAGGGAATAGGGACACACTCTGAGTGAGGATAGTAAAGTGTGTGTGTGTGTGTGTGTGTGTGTGTGTGTGTATATGTATGTGTGTACGAAACCACTCAGTGAGTGGTTTACATAGGATCATGGAATCATAAATTTAATACTGGAAGGGTCTTTAGAAGCCATTGAGTATGACCCTTTATTCTGGAGATAGAAAACATCACAGAGAGGTTAAGTGACTTGCCCAGGGTCGCACAGCTAGTTAGTTTCTGAGGTAGGATTTGGACTCAGGTCTGCCTGAGCTGAACAGAAGGATAGTTCAACCAATGACTCATGTGCCCCAATAACATCCCTTCACCCTCAATGGAGTAGTAATTACTAAGCAGTCATAAGAGGATGTATTACTTCCCATGGTATCTTCTATAGGATCTGAGGAAACAGATGGAAACAAACCCAATGCAACAAGATCTTGGAGGAGTTCTCAGCTAGGTGCAACTGAGGTAGTCAAGCAGGATTTCTCTCATTAGCTCCCCAGATTTCAACTCCTCTTTACATCTTTCTCTGTCAGGACTTGGGACAATACCACTCTTATTGTGGACCACTGCTTGGGGCATACTCGTGTGTTCTTGTGCATATATGAGCATGCACACATCTATGTCATCTATTCTCAACTTTAGAAACCCATGCAGTGTTTATACTTGTCACTGTCAATATCCCTGGTCCTATTAGAATATTTTGGTCACTAGAAGACTTTGTTGTTGAGTTGCAAATTGTAGCTTCCTGGGACAATTTTTGTGCTCCAAATAAAGATAGGAAAGATTTAAAATATGTGGCCAAATAGGTAGATCTCTAATGATCAATCATTGTCATCATCTCTTTCTTTTTTTGGTTTAGATGTATAATTTCTTCTGTATAGAAAACTCCATGTTTGTATACACCCTCCCCCAACTTTGAAGATTGGCGACTCATCTATAGTTTCTAGTCCTAGAAAGTTGCCTGAGACTCTGAGTTGTGATTTAACCATGGACATTAAGCCAGAGACAGGTCTTGAACCCCAGATCTTCCTCATTCCAAAATCAGTCTTTTATCCACTACATGCTATTTCTAATCATTACCGTCATCACAATACATAACAATACCTTATATTTGTATACTAGTTTACAGTGTGCTACATAATAGTTTCCAGTTTATAACATGTACTTTACCTCATTCAATTATCATATCAACTCTTTGAGATGGTCAGGATGGATATTATTTTATTCCCATTTTATAAATAAGGTAACAGAAAGTCCCAAAGACATTAAAATGTGCCCAAAGTCACGTAGCTAGTAGGAAACGAAATCAAACCCGGGTTTTCTGATGCTGATTGTATGGCACAGTTCTCTCTACTGACTAGTAGCTCATTTCTCACTACTGCTCATGCACATGTGATTTGGACATTGATCCAATATTCTTGAGGTTGAAACATTGCAATATTAGAACAGGAATGTGCTTCTTTCTACAGGTGTGGTGTTTGAAGCTATTTCTGTAGGATAGATAAAGGGGACTTGAAGAAGAGTGTAGCTGTTGAGGATGACTTCATGTGAGATAAATTTATCTGTGCTTACATATGCTGATCTGCCAGGCTCTCTGACCCCACCTTTGATCCTCCTGCTATTCCTATTCATCTCCTATCATTGACTCCTACTTCCCAGCACCCATCAGCTCAAGTGGTATAGTTCTGCTTCAAGTCTCAGAAAGATGGCCTGTGTTGCTGAGTTTACATTGGATCCAGGCTATTTTCATGTTATCAACAGTAGCCCAAAAGTGGTTAGATAAGCTTTTTGTCACATTTGAGCCATCACTGGGAGCTTTGACATGGAAAGTGAGCTTTTAAAACAACCAATGAACTCCAATCCAATCCTCACTTTGTGATAGGAAGCTGCCCAGGGGCTGGCAGCATGGCTGATTCTGTAGATTAACTTGGAAAGAGATGCCTGCAGTCCACTACCCATGGTGCTGACTGCTGACTCATTACAGGAAGTATTACTTCCTATCACCCCCTTTCTTACACCTTCTCTTTGCATACAAAAATAAGAATAAACATTTTCCTTTTTCATCTCTCCAATATAAGGATCAAGCAGATATGACTGAAAATACGTGCACATTCTTTTCTTTATACTTCCCTGATTTGTAATTTTGTCAAAGTGGGTCCACCATCCAATGATATAGAGGTCAACTCCTTTATACATTAATAGATTATCTTCTTCAGATTAGAGACTTGAATCAATAATGGATTTCAAAGAGACCATCTAGTCCATACCCCTGATCTGTCTACTTACCTACCTATCCATCTATCTATCTATTATCTGTCTGTCTTAGAGTCTTAAGAGTCCAGGTCTAAGTCTTAGAGATTTGGAAACTCCCTGTCTAGCCTAGACTGAAAGTACAGTGGCCACCCAATGTCCCATTTCAACTACTGATTGGCATGGAACTTTGACCTTATCTGTTTCTGACCTGGGTTAGGTTTTCCCTCCTTAGGCAGCCTAGTGATCCCCCTACTCCTGTGGACTCACCATAATGGTATCAGGTACCCAATCAGCTTAAGTTTGGAACTGTTGAGCTCATGACCCATCAGCCTTAGCTTCCCCTATAGCAAGGATTACAGTTATGAGTCATGATGTTGAGCTACATACTCATTCTACAGACAAGGAAACTGCAGCTCAGTGAGGTTAAGATTCTTTTCCAAGGTCAAACAGGCAGTAAATAGCAAACCCGGGGTTCGAGCTCAGGTCCTTGTGATTAGAAATAAAGTCCTATTTACTTCACCGCACTGTTTCTCAAAAGAATTGCTGTGAAATCAAACAAAAGCAAACAGTTGGTGGTGATAGACAGTAGCCTTCCTCGCTTTATCCGCAAAGCCTTTCCGAGTTGGGAGGACCTGCTAAGAGCTTTAAATTGACAAAGCTTCCTAGACCCCATCTCTCTGCCATGGCAATAAATCCATATTTGACTTTAGTAGAGCTTTCTTCTCTTTGTCTTGGGTTAGAATAGTTTTAAATGTCCTCTAGGGAAGTCAAATGTCTTGTGGTCAAAGGAGTTGTTGCAGCCTCTTTGAGAAACCAGCCTACTGCTGTTGCTCATGGCAGATGCTCCATACAAATGGTAATAGGGAAGGAATCTAAATTCAATCATGGGAATGAGACATTTGTGGTCAATTTATCTGCGCATATGTCAAACATTACGTCACGATATGCTTGCTGTAGGTGGCATAAACAGTGAGATTTTAGATTGGCATGGTGGCTAGCTTGACCTGGAGAAGTGGGAAACCTTTCACTCTTCCCTTTATCTCAGCTGCCTCTTTTCTCCCCGAGACTTCTAGGTGCTTGAATTAGATATGTTACCAGAACATGCATCCTACTCCCACCCCCAACCTGATTGAGGAAATGTGACACTTGTACAAAGTTGAGATCTACAGAAATGTCCCATCCACACCCAAGTAGTCACAGCAGTACTTTGTGGCAGCAAAAATTGGGAAATGAAGTAGATGGCTATTGACTGGACAATGACTAAACAAAATTTTACGTGGATACAATGGAATATTACTGTCTTGTAATAAGTAACGAGAATGAAGAATCCAGAGAAGCATAGTTAGGCTTATATGACCTAAAGCAGAATGAATTAAGCACAACTAAGAAAATATATGCAAGTATACTTACTATAATAATGTAAATATAAAAAAAATCCCCTATAAAATGAAACCAAATACTGTGTAGTTATTAACAATGAAGCTTGGCTCTGGAGAACAATTAAAAATGCACTTCCCTAACTTTGTTGTAGAGGTGGGAGACAATGGTAATGGCACATTGCATATACTGTCATGTGTTAATCTATTGGTTAGCTTTGCTGAACTACTTTTTCTGAGAAACTCCCTTTTTCTTTAAATCTTTGCTATAAGGGATCACTCCCTTGGGAGGGAAGATATTGAGGAATGAACATTATTTGTAATAAAGCATCAACAAAATAAAATTAAATAGAAATAATATTAAATATCTTTAAAAACTCTGCTCACTTGTACCTCATGTCCTCTGCTTATAACAGGTGCTGTTCTTCTTTCTTCCATCAACCCATTCCATAGAAAAAGACACATATTTCTTGATCTATATGTAGACTTTGTGCTCTACTTTGTTTTATCTCTGTGAAATATTTCTCTTAAATTCAGCCTCAGTTTGGCCCTAATAATAGTAAAACTAATAATTGTAGTAATAAGGATAATGCTTAAATAATGTATTTGGCAAGTCAATCCAATTAGTTGGCAAATCTATCCATCAACAAACATGTATCAAGTGCCTACTATTTTCCAGGCACAGATCATTTCCAGGGATGCAAATATAAAAAATGAGACAATCCTTGCCTACAGAGGGCTTACATTTTAACGAGTAAGATAACAAGTGTGTATGTATATATGTGTATGAATATATATCTACCTACGTATATACATGTTTGTGCTTGCACACATATGTGTATGTGTGCTTCTGTATATATGTACACATATATACATATATGCAAAATAAATATAAAGGGCATAAATCCAAATAAGTACAAAATAGTTGAATATAAAAGGTAGTTTGAGAAGGATGAATACTAGCATTTGGGGGAAAGTAGAGCACTCTACATACATTATTACTGCTTTTCCTTTTTAAAATCATCACTGTCACTTCGTAATGCCTCCCCAACCTTTTAGAAGCCTGCCTCCTAACAAAGAAGCACATTAGCCATATCTGAAAACGTACATGCATTATCTCGTTTGGTCCTCATAATGACCTTGTGAGGTAGGTATTGTAAGCATTATCATCACCATTTTACAGTTAGGGAATTGAATTTAGAGATCTTCATTGACTTATCCCTAGCTAATAATTAGCAAAGGCAGGATTTGAATTCAAGTTTTCCTGACTGTATAAGTCCAACACTTTATCCACCTTACCACCCTGTCTCTATTATTTTTCTCATGTTTTTTTTTTCCAGGAGAAGCAATCTTATGTTAATATCCTACTTACAAAAGTAAAATTGTGGCATATCCTTTGTGCCACAATTGTTTCGTTGACCCGTGTGCTTACGGGCATCATTTTCATTCATTCTCTGTTTTCCAGGTCTGCTGGTACTCCCCTTTCCTCCCCACTCCCATACCCCCAAGCTAGTCTCTTTACCCACGCATAGATTACTGAGACCTCAGAGCTTTGCTATTCAAGCGTAGTATTTGTTATGGTTCCCTTTTGAATACTCCAATGGATTTGTGATCCCATCAGCTTAGATATTCCCTAGGAGTATGCAGATTGTAAGCCATCCATGCCTGTCCATACTGTTCAACTCCTGTCTATGTTCTCCCCTAGGTCTCCTCATTGGGTTGGAGGTTTTCTTCCATTTCTCCTTACATCATAAAGATATCATTGAAGCTCTGGGATAATACAGCCTCACCATGTGACTAGGCCATCATCTTCTCTCCCTAATGTACATTTTCCTAATGGCATCTTGTACTCATGTTCTTAAAAAAATTTCCTCGTTAGTTTTATGTTGCAGCTTACTCATGCTTAACTGTGTGCCTAGCCACTGAACTTAGTGTTATATTCATCTTTAATTTTTCAGACAATTTTATTCTCTGTCTATTAGAGGCAGCTAGGTGGCATAGTGCATAGACTGATGGGCCTGGAGTCAAGAAGACTTTAATTAAAATCCAGCCTCAGTCACTTATTGGCCGTATGATCCTGGGTGAGGCACAACCTGTATCTGCATCAGTATCTTTAACTGTAAAATGGGAATATCATCTAACTCCTACAGTTGTCATGAGGATCAAGTAAGGTAATATTTATAAAGTCCTTAGCACAGTGCCTGTACATATTAGGTTGTTGTTGTTGTTCAGCTGTGTCTGATTCTTTTTGGTCCCATGGACTTGTCTATGAGGGTTTTCTTGGCAAAGATACTGGAGTAGTTTGCCATTTCCTTTTCCAATGTGTCCCCATTTTACAGATGAGGAACTAAGGCAAATAGGGGTTAAGTGACTTGCCCAGGATCACACAACTAGTAAAGGTCTGAGGTCAGATTTGAACTCAGATCTTCATGATTCCAGGGCCGGTGCTCTCTCCATCATATCACCTAGCTGCCCCTATAGTAAGTATTTTTTTGGTGTTATTTCAGTCATTTATGATTCTTTGTAACCCCATTTGAGATTTTCTTGGCAAAGATACTGGAATGGTATGCCATTTCCTTCTTCAGCGCATTTTGTAGATAAGGAAACTGAGGCAAACAGTGCGAAGTGACTTGCCCAGGGTTACACAGCTTTTAAGTATGTAAGGCCAGATTTGAACTCACAAAGGTGAGATTTCCTGACTCCAGCACTCTGTCCTTTGTGCCTCCTAGCTGCCCATCATAAATACTGACTAAATGCTTATTCCCTTCCCTTCCCTTTCTACTGCCAGCCAGGTAGAACTTCAGTATTAAAAAGGATGGAACTTTATTCCTTTAGACATCATCATATTTAGGCATCATCAAAGTGCTCCTATAACTTTGTTGATTCTTATTCAGTATAGCAGCATGAGCAGATTGGGGTCATTAAGGAAACATTTCAATTTCCTAAAAACATTCTAGTCTACTCTTCTGTTCAACTTTGTATCCAACTCATTGTCCATCTATAGTCTCCATCCTGGGCATGAAGAAATAAAGCTCTTCTATTATTGCTTCTCAGATGCTAATATTCCTTTTTGGGAGGGCACTGAGACTCAGGGGCACCACAGCCTCTCAAAACCTCAGGACTTGGAGCACTAATGGAATACAGGAGCTTCTAACAGGCCCCAATACTTACTTTTCTTGCTCTCACAAATCAAAGTTTCTTTTAATGACAATACCAACCCTCTGTACTCAGACTGACTGATAGATTTCTTAGAATCCACACCTAGAACTTAGACCATGTATGCTGACTTTAGATCATGCCAAGCTTTCTCTTATCCTCTGACTCATGCAATTAATCTCCATCTTCTCAGTTTCTGACTACCATGTTAACCTGCCCACTTAGATGGCAACACTAAGTTTCTATCCACGCTGTCCTCAATAAGCTTTTTTTATTGATATCTTTTTAAAAATCTGTTTTTGTTTTTGCATCACCTGCATTTCTATCTATATTTCCCCCATCCTAGCTTCAAAAAAAAATAGGAAGAAGAGAAACAAAAACAAATAACAAAATTTACAAAAACAATCAATACATCAAAAATGTCTGATATCACATGTAATCTTCCATGTCCACAGACCCTGACTTCTTCAAAAGGGAAGGGAAAGGCTTCTTTTCTGTCTCTCGTTTGGGACTAAGCTTGCTCATCATAATTTAAAAACATCCATTTCCTAATGTGTTATGGTTATTGTTCTTTGTATTTTTGTCGTAGCTGTTCAGTTGCTTCAGTCATGTTCAACTCTGTGTTCCAATTTGGAGTTTTCTTGGCAAAGATACTAAAGTGATTTGCCATTTCCTTCTCTAGCTCATTTTACAGATGAGGTAACTGAGGCAAACAAGGTTAAGTGACTTGCTTAGGGTCGCACAGCTAGTGAGTGTCTGAGGTCAGATTTGAGTTCAGGTCTTCCTAACTCCTGAATTGGCTCTCTATCCACTACACCACCTAGCAGATCTTTTTTTTTCTTTCTTTTTTTTCTTCATTTACATTGCTATAACTACATTGAGACAGTTTGGTGAGGTGGTATAATAGATAGGGTTGTGGACCTGGAGTCAGGAAGACTTGAGTTCAAATGGGACCACAGTCATTTACAAGCTATGTGATGCTGGAAAAACCAGTTAATCTCTGTTAAACTTAGTGTCTTCAGCTGTAAATGGGGATAATAATATCTTCTACCCCCTAGGGTTGTTGTAGGAATAAAATAAGATGTTTGTAAAGCACATTGCAAACCATAAAACACTATATAAATTCTAGCTATTATTATATTAGTCATTTTGTGTATTATTTTCTTGGCTATGCTTACTTCACACATGCTTCCCTATTTATCATGTTCATTGTTTATTAAAACTCAGTAATATTCCATTATACTTATATACTACAATTTGTTTAACCATTCATTGATTAACAAGCATATACTTTCCCCCCATTTCTTTGATACCATGAAAATAATGCTATTACTTTCATAGTGTTGATTGGAAACTTTATTTTTTTTTTGATAAATATTGATCAATATATCCTATCCGTAGAGTATTCTGCCTATTAGTGGCATCTATGGGTCAAAGAGTAAGGACATCTTAGTTACTCTATGTGCATAATTCCAACCTATTCCATCCCCAAACCTTAGAGGCTAGATCTCATGCTGCCAACTGTTACTTCATGCTGACTTGGTTTATAACCCTGTATAGAATAAATGCTTTTGCTGCTTCATAAAGGAAATTACAATAAAGTAGATTTTCTTGTTATGAAAAGTTAAGCCTCCCTAGAGTCTCACAGTTTGGTGTTTGTCATGTTCTATTTTGTATCACTGTTATTTATGCATTGATTGTAGACTAGTCCTAGATTATCAACTCTGTGTGGTCAGATAACAGGTTTTGTTTATTCTTGTCTCTCCTCAAAGGCCCACCATAAATTAGTCCCTACACAAATTAGATATTTAAGAAATGTTTGCTAAATTGAATCGAATTGAATTACATAAATGTCACTTATTGCCTTTCCATGCCAAATTAAGGCCATTCTTTGATCATCCACTGTTTCGGATGATGAATTCTTCAGTTCCCCTTTACTGGCATTGATAACTGAAAGTAGACAAAGCCAGATTTATTTTTCTTCCACGTTTAAAAATCAATAGATCTCTTCAGTGCACCCACTCCCCAAAAGACACAGAAAATTGAGAGTTGGTTGTGTTTAAAATTGCTATGTTTGCCTTTGATTTTAAATTGCTATGTTTTCCTCAGATCCTGATATGTGTGTTTGTGGGTCTGCAGGGAGGCATGGGGAATGGTGGGGGCTCTTGCTTATATACCATAGGGAAAGAGAAATAGTTTTGGAAGTAGTTTGAGCAGGGAAGTCAGCCCTTTAGTTTGAATTGGCATTTCAGGGGAATGATAGATGAACTGAATTATTTTTCTCAGTAAGAAAGTGAAACACTTTTGCAGAAAAGAAGGGATTCTCTCAGGGCTTGAAAGTATGTTGCATTAAGAAAAGCAGTTAAATGTGACTACCATCTTATACTTATTGGAAAGTTTTAGGCTTTCTCTTGGAACGCCTTGAAGCATTTCATTCTATTTTCTCAACCCATGCCGCTTAATAAATAGAATCTTGAGACAGCAGTCCAACTTAGGCAAAAGATCAAGGCTCTTTGTTACTTGTTGTGTACAGAATGGATTCTTACCGCAAGTGTGTCCTTTGGGCAAGAGAACAGTGCGAAAAAACATAAACTTGCAAAACATAAACTAAGGAATATGAGGGACTGATTCATTAATTCCCTTAACAAACATTTATTAAGTGTTTATCCTGTGCAATGTCTTGTGATTTATTTTATTACCGTAGAATTAACCTGAATGTGTTTTTTTTTTAAATTTGCCCTTAGTATGTGTAAATGTTTGTGTTTGCAGATAATTAACTGTAAGCAGTAAGTGTGGTAAAGTGGAACCAGGACTGTTCCTGGGATCAGAGATCCAGGGCTCAAATTCTGTCTCTGATGTTTCCTACCTTTGTGACCATAGGCAGGTTACCAATATCCCTGTTCTTCAGTTTCCTTATCTGTAAAATAATAGTCTCTATCATTCCTTTTAACTCTATGTCTTTGAACTATGTGAAAGGAGCAGAACAACTTAAAACAAAAATAGCTATCTGAAGGTGCAAAATGGACCAAACCTTCTCTAAAATTCAAATGCAAGTCAGTTGGTGAAAAGGATATAATTTATGGAAATTCAACTTATATACTTTTTCAAAAACATACATACTTATTGCATGATGTGGTAACATGTTGGAGTTTTAGGCTGAGCTATGTTACTATCAATTGGGGATAAAGGCATGAAACAGCACTATGGGATGTAAGGTGTAGGTTGAGAGTACAGCCTTAGGTCAAAATGAGAAGACTGTTGAAAATGATGGTGGGGTGGTATGACTAGCTGGTATTCAAAACTGGGTTAACAGTCTAAACCCAAAAAGTACATAGAAGCTGGTGGTCAAGGATAAAAAGAAGGTTATCAGAACCAAGCAATAGGAGCAAACATCAAACACTCTAGGGACCAGAAAATCTCAAAAAGGAAATAATGATTATGTTTCCAGGATGAGACCAAGCTAGGGCGTGATCACTTAGAGGCTTCAGTATGTCACTGCACCTGACTAATCCTGATAGTAGATGACCCCAGAACCTTATGGTGCTGTAAAGTATCTCAAACTTTCTTTTACTGGTGTACTTGATTCTACCTGGGTTAGATGTATCTGTCCATTTTCTTTGGCCTTCTCAAATCTCCTTTAGCACAGAAGCAAATCTAGCTAGTGTTTTTAAAGTTTTCCTATTTGCAATGGAGCTGATGGATTGACTCCTTTTAGATTAGATGTTAGTTTCCCACTCTGTTTATACCTATAGGACTTACGCATACAGTCATTTACACCAAATCTTTAAATTGTCTCCCCAGATTGTTACCTTAATGTAGACAGCAGCAGCAAGCAGTAACTGGAGCTAAGCAAACAGATTGCAACAAGTATAGAAACCACAAATGTTGTCTCTATTGATGAGCAAAGAGAACTGCTAATTCTGGCTCATTTCCATTTTGGAAACAAAGGGTTGAACACTGCAGAAGCCACTAATTGTTCTATAGTTTATGTTAATTGTCGCAATGCAATACTGCCAGTAAATAGGCGATTATAACAACTTTATAATCTAGAAGGTTTAGGGAAAAGGTGCATACATTTTGTGGGGAAATGTATTGCATAGAGAATAAAGTTAATGTAGGAACAAGGGGACAACCCACTTCCACAAGGGTATGAGGGAATCATGTTCTGTCTTAGAGGGACAGTTAATTTACTGGTGCCCTGATTCCTGGTAGGTAATTTAGTCCCAAGGGCTAAATCTTTTAGTCCTCAAGTGCTTGGCTTCTGATTGGTTTTGTCTCCATTAAACACATCATTTCCCTCAATGTGAGCCTCTGAATCTCTTGCTGGTCACATTCCCAATGGGGGAATATATGGCCCTGCTGGGTTACCGTTGTGCTGCCAAGAATTAGAGCAAGAGAAGTGTTTGTTAGTGGGGACTTTAGCATAATTAAACCTCGCCAAACTCTGAGCCTCAATTTCCTTCTCAATGTAAGGGATGAGATGATTTCCAAGTGTTTTCTTCATAGAGGCTATTTGTCAGTGATACTGCTGTACCTGAGAATTCTACCATGGACAGAGTCCCCAGTGTGCGCAATACTGGCTGCTGGGGGGAGATTTCAAGTATTCCTGCCCTCTGGGAGTTTCCAGTGTGATATAGGAAAGCATACATACAGCCCCATGACCAGCTGGTCACCTTCAGAGTGATGTTGTTTTCGGTTTCTGCCTACCTTTCTAGGTTTTTGTCACATGGTACTTCTTTACACACTCTACCCTCCAGCCAGATGGGTCTGCCTGCTATTCCTCAAACCTTTCATTCCCTCCACACATTTTCATGTCACTCATGCCCAGAATGTACACAATCCTCAATTCCATCTTTTAGAATTTCTTTAGTGCTAAATTAAAGTGGGTTATGTGTCACTTCTTATGAGAATTTTTTTTCCTGTAACCCCTAGTTTTTGGTTCTCTCTCCCTCTTCAAATTAACTTGGACATACTGTTCTATTCACATATTACATTCCTACTCCCTTACCCCCAAGTAGAATAAGCTTCCCAGCTACTCAGGCTGTTTTTCACATTGTCTCTGTGTTCCCAGAACCTGCCATAGTGTTTGGCACATAGTGGGAACTTCTACAAGCCTGTTGGATCAGATTGAAGTGAAATCACCACCTGGATGTAAAAACATTCATGCAATCATCTGTGCACAAGGAAGGTTTATATGACGGGTCCCAAGAGGTCTGTACTGCCTCCAGCAAACTGGGAAGGTCCTATTATTAAAAGCTTAGGAAGTGCTTTTAGTCTGCTTCATTGCCCAGGGTTTCTAAGGATTTCTGTCTCATTTTTCATTATCCAATAATAAATATCTGAGTGAAAGTCACCTTTAACACTTAAAGATTGCTGGGATTTTATGGGATTATATGGAACTGACTGCCAAGGTATAAAAGCCTTATGGCTGAGGTATTTTCATAACGCATGCTTCATAAACCCTGATAAAGTGAGCACCGTGCAGCCACCATCCTTTACAATGATCGTGTTTAAGTGCTGACTGACAGTGTGCAGGAAACTATTCATTAGCAAAGTCTGTAGGCAAGGCTAATTTTCGAGAAGTAGAGGTTTATGTCAATGGATGTAGAAAGGGTCTTTGGGAAAACAGTATTTTCTCACATTAAAAACACTGAAAAAAAGCATAGGGATAGGAGAATTTTTCATTAATATAATGGCGAATATCTATTTGAAAATAAAAGCTAATAGTATATGAAATGCAGATATATTGGAGGCATTCCCACTAAAACAGGTATAAAGTAGAGGACTGTCTATTGTTACACGTCCTCTCTGATATAACAATAGTAACTATAACAATAAGACATGGAAAAGAAATTAAAGGCTAACCATTGTGGCTGAAAGGGATAAACTGTCTTTCTGACATGATTGTATATTTAGGTAATTCCAAGAGTCAAAAAAATTAATTGATTATAGAATCACAGATGCAGAACTAGAAGGGACCTTGGCCACCATCTTGTCTGATGCCCTCACTTTAGAGATGAGAGAACAGAGGCCCAGACTCCTAAAGTGACTTGTCCAGGCCTTCATTGGTAGAAAGTAGCCAAGCCAGGCTTTGAACCTAGGTTTTCTTACTTTGGATGTAGCAGAATAAAAGAGAAAACAGAAATAAAGATATTATTCTAAATAATTAGTAAATATAAGAAAAAACAAATAGAGAAATACCATTTACAATAACAAAAAAAAGATCAGATATTTGAGTATTATCCTAACAAGGCACATGTGAAGCCTATGTAGAGATCATCTTTGAAATTATTTTTACAAAATTGATAATAGTTCATATTTATGCAGTTATTTTTGATTTACAATGTGCTTTCCTCATGATAAATGTGAAAAGTAGGTAGTATCAACTTGTTTATTCCCTATTTACAAATAAGGAAAAGGAGACCCAGAGAAATTAAGAGATTGGCTCATAGTCATAAACCTAGTGAATGTAGGAGTAAGAACACAAGCCTGTGCTATCTAATATAGTCTGACATTTGGATATGGCCTACACTGGTCAGGCTAGACTGTGAATAGACAAGATGCATGATACAAGTATAGCTTTTTCCTTAGTATTAAAGCTTCTTGAGGAAAAACAAACAGTTTTTTGCCTTTCTTTGTATCCTTAGCACAGTGTCTGGTATATAGTAAATGCTCAGTAAATGCTTATTGACTGACTGACTATTCCAGAGTAGGAATGAAGTCAAACAGAGAAATTCTAGCATAGTTGAGTAATTGCCTCAGGACAGTTACCAGTGGATCAAGTGGACAGGTGGATTAGTTAGACAGGGCCAAGAGGCTGTGTCAGAGCTTGAAACACATTCAACCAGAGATTTACAATAGGATCTGAGAGGGAGGCTAATGAGAAGTGAGGCATGACATTTTAGGTGGTAAGAATTTAGTGCCAGAAGATAGTTGATAGGTCAAGTTTGACAAGGCACATGAATGTAATTTGTCATGCTCAAAGATTGCACAGGCACATACAAACACATTTTAAATGTGGCCGTGTGCTGGCTGGGCTTGGTTTCCTACTTCACAGGGACACCTGGATGCTGAGAATGCCTTGTACTGTCCCTGCCATTAACTACCATGGAATGTATCATCTCCCTGGCTCTTTCAACAACCTTGTCAACTAGAAAGCCCATTAAAACAGTGTTTTAGGCTTACAGAATTTAGAGTTGAAAATGGCCTATGAGATCATCTAATCTAACTCACATATTTTACAAATAATACGACTGAGGCATAGAAATATGAAGTGATTTTCCCAGCATCACATAGATAATATGTGGAAGCAGAGTTTGAACAAAAGTCTAATCACTCTAAATCAAGTACTTATTCTACTGTTCCTATAATTCCTAATCTTTTAGAGTTTGCAGGCCCTTTTGCAACATCAAACAATTGTATAGTCACTTAGAATAACAATACAAGGAGAGGCAGCATGGAGCAGTGGATAGAGAGGCTTTCTTCTAAGCCAAGAAGACATGGGTTCAAATCTTATCTCTTAGATAATACTGATTTTGTGACTCTAGACAAATCATTTAACCTCTCGATGTTCTAAGAAATTTTCTAAGACTGTATATTGCAGAATAGGTGCTTTAGTAAAAGGAGTGTCCTCACCTTGATGAGTTCCCTATGACAATGAAATCATAGGCCAGTCCCTGTTTATTATCCTTAGCATGGTAAAATTATTCTATTATTTTCTAGTAACTGAGAAAATACATAATGGAAAAAGCATTAATTCAGTAGTGCTTCTAATTACATTTATGTTCTATTTCTAACACCAGGATCTACCCACATTTGAAATATAGTAATACACATACATGCAAGATATTATTTAATCTACAGAATGACAATACTTGCTCACATGTGAGTTCTGAGACAACATGCAATAACTATGCAGCCTCTCAGGGAACCACAGTCCACAGATCAGGCACCATTGCATTATACCGTGCTGCCTTTGAATTTAGGAGATGACAGACAGACTCCAGGTCTTCCCATTTTCATTGGCATGTTCACTCCATGGCACCACCCTAGTCTGTGCATGTGACTTAGTTGAAGCAATGTAACAAAAGTATTAATGTTTACAAAATAAGTGTCTGTAGATTTAAGGTGATAACAAGCAAAGTATCAATGGACTACACTCTAGAATTAAATGTACAATAATAAGATTTATATTAAAAAAAAAAGGCATTGCTGTCAAGGGACCCAATGGGAGAAACTTATAAAAGGGTACTTGTTCAGCCAGATTTTAAAATACGCTACTAAAAGTATTTTTTGAATGGAAAAATACTGTGTCAGTGGAACAGAATCGAGAATCCTAAATAGAGCCAAAATAGTCAAGAGATTCATACAAGATGGCAATGGTGAAAGGACTCACCACTTAATAAAAAAATTACTGGAAAAATTAGAGATATGGTGAAAAGAAGTGGAGCCAAGATGGCAGAGTAAAGGCCCAGACTCACTTGAACTGTCCTCCATACCCCTCCAAATACCTTTAAATAACAACTCTAAACAAATTCTAGAGTGACAGAACCCACAAAAAGACAGAGTGAAACAAATTTCCAGCCCAAGACAACTTGGAAGTTCAGCAGGAAAGGTCTCTTGTACCAGGGCAAGAGAGGAGCACAGTCCAGTGGAGGCTGTGCCAGCACAAGCTGCTCTTGGGCAGATTGGGCCCCAGTAAACCAGGAGCAGGCTTCAGGGCAGCTGAATCAGTGGCAGCTTTGGTGGTTTTCAGACCTCTCATGCCAAAGACAGCTTAGAAGGCCAGAAAGAGAGGTTTGTTGCACCTGGATGAGAGTGGAGCACAGTCCAGCACAGGTCATGCCAGCTTAGCCTTGGCCCTAGCAAACCAGGAACAGGTCTTGGGAGTGACTGAATCAGCAGTAGCAGTGGCTGCTTCTGGAGCCCTCAGCCCACAGATTGTAAGGGGACTGAAAAGCTGGTCAGAAGGAGATTGTAGAGGTTTCTTATTTAGCAGTGAGGCAGGACTCTGTTGTTTTGCCCATACTCAGAGCTAAAAGTCAAGCAATAGGCTGGGGGAAAGTTACTATGATGATAAAGAAGATAAAACACACACTCAGAAGAAGACAACAAAATCAAACCTCCTACATCCAAAGTCTCTATGAAAAATATGAATTAGTCTCAGGCCATGAAAGAGCTCAGAAAGAATTTCAAAAATCAAGTAAGAAAGGTGGAGGAAAAATTGGGAAGAGAAATAAGAGCAATGCAAGAAAATCATGAAAAGCTAGTTAACACCTTGGTAAAGGAGACACTAAAAAATACTGAAGAAAATGGCACTTTATAAAACATACTAGGCCAAATGGTAAAAGAGGTACACAAAGCCAATGAGGAGAAGAATGCCTTAAAAAGCAGAATTGACCAAATGGAAAAAGAGACACAAAAATTCAGTGGAGGAAAAAAAATTCCTTAAAAAATAGAATTGGCTAAATGCAAAAAGAGCTTCAAAAGCTCACTGAAGAAAATAATTCTTTAAAAATTGAATTGAGCAAATGGAAGCTAATGAAATGAGAAATCAAGAAACAATAAAACAAAATCAAAAGAATGAAAAAATAGAAGCAATGTGAAATATCTCATTGGAAAAACAACTGACCTGGAAAATAGATCCAGGAGAGATAATTTAAAAATTATTGGACTTCCTGAAAGCCATGATTAAAAAAAAAAGAGCTTAGATATCACCTTTCAAGAAATTATCAAGGAAAATTACCCTGAATAGTTTAGAACCGGAAGGTAAAATAGAAATTGAATGAATCCACCAATCACTTCCTGAAAGAGATCCCAAAATGAAAACTCCCAAGAATGCTATAGCCAAATTCGAGAGCTCCCAAGTCAATGAGAAAATATTGCAAGCATCAAGAAAGAAACAATTCAAGTATTTTGAAGCTACAGTCAGGATAACACAAAATTTAGCAGCTTCTACATTAAAGGATCAGAGGGCTTAGAATATGACATTCTGGAAGGCAAAGGACCCAAGATTATTACCAAGAATAACCTGCCCAGCAAAGCTGTATATAATCCTTCATGGAAAAAATGGAAATTCAATGAAATAGAGAACTTTCAAGCATTCCCAATGAAAAGACCAGAGCTGAATAGAAAATTTAAGTTTCAAATACAAGACTCAAGAGAAGCATAAAAAGGGAAACAGGAAAGAGAAATTATAAGAGACTTAACAAGGTTAAACTGTTGACATTCCTACATGGGAAGATGACACTTGTAACTTATAAGAACTTTCTCATTGGGCAGATAGAAAGAGTATATACACAGAGGGAATATGAAGGGATGATATCTAAATAAATAAAATTTAGGGGTGAGAGAGGAATGTACTGGGAGAAAGGGAAAGGGAGAGATAGAATGGGGTAAGTTGTCTCATAAAAGAGGTAAGAAAAAGCTTCTACAGAGGAAGGCAAGAGGAGAGAGGTAAGGGGGAGTGAGTGAACCCTTACTCTCATGAAAATTGGCTGAAAGAGGTAATAACATGCACACTCAATTGGGTATAGGAATCTATCTTATTCTATAGGAAAGTAGGAGGAGAAGAGGATAAGAGAAATGGGGAGGGGGTAATAGAAGGGAGAGCAGATTGGGGGAAAGGATAGTCAGAGCAAAACACTTTTCAAGAGGGACAGGGTGAAAGGAGAGAGAGAATAGAATAAACAGGGGGAAATAGGATGGAGGGAAATACAGTTAGCAAGAGTAACTGTGAAAAAAATATTTTTGAAGCAACTTTCTTTGATAAAGGTGTCATTTCTCAAACATATAGAGAATTGAGTAAATTTATAAAAATGAGCCATTCCCCAATTGATAAAAGATCAAAAGATATGAAATTTTCAGATGAAGTAATCAAAGCTAACTGTAGCCATATGAAATGATGTTCTAACTCACTACTGATTGGCAAAATGCAAATTAAAACAATTCTGAGGTACTATCTCATTCCTATTAGACTAATAGGACAGAAAAGGAAAATGAGAAATGATGGAGAGGATATGGGAAAAATGGGTCATTACTGCATTGTTGTTGGAGTTGTGAACTGATTCAACCATTCTATAGAGCAATTTGGAACTATGACCAAAAGACTGTAAACCATACATACATGCTCTTTGACCTATCAATGTCACTACTAGGTCTGTATCCCAAAAAAGAAAAAAAAAACAAAAAGGAAAAGGACCAATATGTACAAACAGCTCTTTTCTTGGGGTAAAGAATTGGAAATTGAAGGGATGCCCATCAATTTGGGAATGGCTGAACAAGTTGTGGTATGTGATTGTGATGAGATATTGAGCTATGGGAAATAATAAGTGGGATGTTCTTGGAGACACCTGGAGAGACTTGCATGAGCTGATGCAAAGTGAAATGTCCTGTGTACCTTTAAGTAACAGCAATATTGTAAGATGATCAGCAGTGAATGACTTAGCTATTCTAGGTAATACAATGATCCAAGACAACTCTAAAGGACTTATACTAAAAAATGCTGTCTATCACTAGAGAAAGAACTGATGATGTCTCAATACAGATTGAAGCATACTTTTTTTGCTTTCTTTATTTTTCTTGAGGTTTTTTGGTCTATGTTTTCTTTCACAACATGACTATTATAGAAATGTTTTGTATCACTTCATGGGTATAACCTATATTGAATTGCTTGCCTTCTCAGTGAGGAGGGTGGGAAGGTAAGGAGAGAGAGAATCTGGAACTCATAGTTTAAAAAAAAATAAATGTTAATTTTTTTTTGCATGTAACAGGGGAAAAATAAAATGCTAAGTGAAATATGGTGAAAAATGTGTTTAGATCTGTCATATGCTATATAAGCCAATAGATTCATATTAGAGCAATGAATAAGGCACCAAAATCACTTTATAAGTGAAAGATAAAGGAATACTATAAGTTAACAGTTATTTTTATAAACATAATGAGCATCAGAAAGATCAACTATCAGTTAAACTTTCAAAATAAGGGACAAAATCTTACCCTATAAACCTAGCCTTTTAACAGCAACAACAACAACAACAAAAACCCAAAACCCAAGAGTTAACTTTCATTGAAAAGGCAAAAGAAATGCTTTTATTCTTTGTTTTCTTCCAGGCCAGCTTGATATTCTATTAACTTTGGACCTGTTTTTCATCTTTCTTTTCTTTTTGTATTTTGTTATGGTTAGTATGCACATAATATATACACTGTATGCATTTTTATTTCTTCTGATTTCATGCTGAATCACCTTATTTAGGTCATTTCAAATTTTCTTAGGTGCTTACTATTAATGGTTTTTCTGATACCATAATGAGGTATAATAGATTTACCTTTTATTTAGTTCCTTGAGAAATTTCTCTACCTCTTCATTCACTGTAACAGATAAAGTTGCATAAACTGCAATGATTTTCTTGGAGGTCTTTTTGCAAGTATTTATCATGAACACTTATAATACAAGATGTATTATATATAATACAAGATGACCATTGTTTCTATTTGCCTTTTGGTTTATGATAAAAACCAACAATTTCAACTGCCTTTTTTTGCTTTTTCAAGGAGGACCCGTATAACATGCTTTCATTAAACTGGAAGTCTTTTCTTTCTTATTAATTCACTTACAATGAGGATGTCAAGATTTACATGTTTCAGTTCTTCCTACATCTATTCAGTCATTTTACAAGGGTCTCACATTTAAAATACTCATAGATTGTCTAATATCTATGATTGTTCTCCTCATATGCCTCCTTTCTACCACTCTGCCACCATCAATGTAGAAGTACAAAGTGGCTACATGTAACTAAGTCTCATTTTCTTAAATTTTTCTTTGTTTCATGATTTACTGTAGACAAAAAAGATTCAAGAAGTGACCATCCTTCTGGTGATGAGCTCCTCCATACTGGGCATGGCAAGGACTGAGTAATATTTTAAAAAATAAATTGATTATATTTTTCTAGTCAGAAAGTGACTTATCACTCCTATTAGCTGTATGTTAATAATCAGATCACTGACTTGATCAAGGAAATATTAAAATGATCACAAAGCTAGAAAAATATAAATGAGGAAAAATATATAGTGTGCAGTCAAAACAATTCTATTTTGACCCACTTAAAGCAGCTATGATGATAAAAATGTGCCATTGACAGAAGAAAGAACGTAGACCCAGAATATAATAATTTCATGTAGAAATTTAACTGGTATAAATCAATTGTAAATTGATTTCCTTAAAAAAAAAACCCTTGATTTCCCTTAAAAAGAAGAGAGAAGCAATATGGCAGCCAAGGTCAATAATAGTATGGAATACAAGCTCATTTATAAAATATTTTAGAGAAAGGAGATAGAATATTATGATCAATATTGTTTCATGTTGTTGTTCTTGTTTGTCCTTCATTCTTGAAGAGGACCATGACATCAGAGAGGTGATGCCATGACAAGCAAGTGAATTGGATTTAAGTGAGGGAGGGCTGTGCAAAGTCACCAACATCACTTTCTTCCCGGGAGCCATCTGAGTCCAATGGCAAGATAATAGATCAAGATGACTGGAGGTGGCCCTGAATGCAGTTAGTGGCCTTGATCTTTAAAAGCTAAGGTCTTTAACAGATCTCAGTTTGACTGAGGCCACATCGAGTCAGTGATTAAGGTTAGGTAAGAAATGAGGCAGAGAATGGCCTCTTTTACCTAGTTTAAAAACAAAAGAAAACAAAACAATCTGGATTTGGGGGAAGACTTTCAGGGTTTTTGGCTAAAACAGAAACAATTGCTATTTATATTCACTATGAACCAGTCAGGGCCCAAACAATGACCAAGTGGGGCTTGGCCTTGGCCATGGCCTGTGAGAGCCAGAGCAATTTGAGTTTAAGGCATGGTCCTTAAGAAAGAAAACTAACCTGTAAACTCCAAGTTTTCAGTGATCAAAATTCACATTCCTTTGGCCAGTGCACCCGAAGGTAAGGATATGATTCTCTATATGGACAGAGGAAAGGGAAGTGAAGAGAAAGAAAAAGAGAAAGAAAGAAAGAAAGAAAGAAAGAAAGAAAGAAAGAAAGAAAGAAAGAAAGAGCGAGCTGTGTTGCCCAACTGATCAGTTCCACTTGTGTCCCCAGTGGGACAATGGAAGGTCAAAACAGTACATAGAAAGCTTAGTGAGAAGCCCAACTAATCAAAGACATGCCAAGGTCATTTCAGGATGAAAAATAGAAGGACAGAAAATAGGACAAAAGTGGAAAAATATTTCAAATAATTTTATGGTAAACTTTTTTTTCGCATGCAGAGACATCACACTTGGATTCTAACATGAGGAAATAGAAATGTCACTCAATCAATCAATAAGCATTTATCAACTTTCTCTAAAGAGAACAAAGCTGAGAAAAGCATAATGATTAGGCCAAGTGTACATAGAAGAGATTCGTGCTGGAGGTGACAGAATTGTGACTGTAGTTAAAGACCAACTTAGAAAGCTTCTGGAAGTATTTGTGTGTGTGTGTGTGTGTGTGTGTGTGTGTGTGTGTGTGTGTGTGTGTGTGTGAGAGAGAGAGAGAGAGGGAGAGAGAGAGAGAGAGAGAGAGAGAGAGAGAGAGAGAGAGAGAGAGAGAGAGAGAGAGACAGAGAGAGAGAGACACTAAAGGACTTAATACACTAAAGGTATGGAAATTTTTCAGACCTTATTAATACTGAAAAAAATATAACATCTGCAGCTACCATATTTTTACTTTCCCATTTATATGGCTTTTGTGAGAATAATCTACACAGCCCTTGAAGATATCCTTGAGGAAATGTTACGTAATAAAGGCTTTTTCAAGTGACATTCCATGGTAGACCTTATCTTTATTTTCTTACACAATTGACTAAAAGATATATAGAATATAAGCTCCCACTGTGCTTGTTGTTTGGTGACTATATAAAAAATTGATTCATTTGAGGAAAATGTCACCTTAAGGGTTATCTCTCGAAAAGCTCTCTCCAATTCCATATGTTGAAACTATTTAAGATTTCTTGAAAGATACAGAAATTGAGATAACCTTGTTTGTTGGCCCTATGATTGTATGGCATAAAATAAGGAGATGTGCTTGCCAAGTATTCATAACTGCCATGGAGGAAATGTGGGGTAGAGACTAAGGTGAAGAGGGATAGAGAGGTCCTCCAGATGTTCTTATTTTTAGATGATAATACATCTCTTATTTCAAGCCGCAAAGCATCACAGAATCTTTTGGAAGATATTTGTATGATCATTCCCAGAAGGAGGAAAAGCAAGCAGATGATGAATATCTAAATCATGACATATAGCTAAAAGGACAAACTATAGAGTTTGTCCATCAATACATAAATATTTGGGACAGGAAGCACAAATGGGCATCAAGTTGAGCTGAAAGCCAAATAGGAAGTAAATGACCTACAATGTCTTCAGGAAATTGCAAAGATCCTTAAGTGACCCTAGGCTTTTTCCAGAAGCAAAAGTATATCTCTTTAATGATTATATTCTGCTTGTGTTTTTGTATGACTGTGAGTCATAGCGCACTATGGTTTCTGCAAGACATAAAATGAGTTTAAGTCAAAAGACAATAGAGAGACATGTGCTGGGTTGTGAGCATACTACTGCACTATATAATAAATAAGGAAGTTCAGAAAAGAATTAAAGGATGTCATTGAAAAAGAGTGTGGCTGATCATGTGTTGAAAATGAGAGATAACCAGAAGACATCCCGTGTGCCCCACTGGTCCCCTAACAAAAAGCCTGAAAGAATAGTCAATTATGCCCTTTGTAGAAAATTTACAAAATGACATGGGCAAAAATCATCTAGGATAATCAGGCATGAATAGTTGTGATCTGAATTACTGGAGGTCATATCTTCATCAATGTGAACACAAAGTCATTTGTGTATTTGAATATATGAAAGAGAAAGAATCTTATCTCTCAAGTAATGGAAGAAATCAATGTAGTTAAAATAGATGAGTATGATGGTATAATTAATTAATATGATCATATAAAATGTTAAAATTCACAACTCAAGGCAATATAGCCAAAAGAAAAAAGTAGAAAAAATTGGTAAATCTATTTTATAAAAATCTCATTAATAATTTGTAAAAAGTATATACAAACTTGTTTTTAATTAAATTTTATTTTTTATGATCAACAAAACCATGACTTCTCTTCCTTCCAGCTCTTTTTTCCCAATTAAGACAAAAAAAAAAGACACCATCCCTGTTACAAACATCCATGGTCTAACAGAACAAAATTCCCCATTGTCCATTTCAAAAAAAAAATTGCATTATGAGTTTAACTCTATATAATTAGGTGTGTTTCATCATGAGTCCTCTGGAGCTGTGATTGTTCATTGCATTGATCAAATTTCATAAGTCTTTCAAAGTTTTTTGTCTTTATGATAATATTATCACTGTGTAAACTGTTCTTCCTGTTCTGCTCATCCCACTCTACAGCAATTCATACAAGTCTTCCCAAGATACTCTGAAACTATCTCCTTTATCATTTCTTGCAGCAAAATGGTATTCTTTCTCATTTACGTATCACAGCTTGTTCAGACATTCCTTATTCAGTGGGCACGCCTCAGTTTCCAGTTCTTTACCACTACAAAAATAGCTGCCATAAATATTTTTGTACATCCTTAGTTTGTGTTGGTTAGTATTTTTTTAAATCTCTTTTTAAATCTACCCTCCCTTTCATCTTCCCCTTCTCCCTTTTGCACTTTCCCACCTGTTTTCCTGTCACAGGAAATATATTTCTTTGCCCAACTGCCTGTACATTTTCAAACCCTTTGACTAGTTCAGTTTAAGAGAGAGGTTCAAATAACAACTGCTCCCCTTATCCCTTCCTCCTCCTCTGTATAGGCTTCTACTTTTGTACCCAGATTAGGTGAGATAATTTCCCCCATGTTTCATCTCCCTTCCTCTCCTCCCCTAGTACATTATTTTTTTCCTACCTTTATATTCTTTTTTAAGATCACCAAATCATAACAGAACCACTACTAAATCTTATGCCTAATTATACTCCTGTTATGGCCTCAGATGCTGAGCTTCTAAAGAGACAACATATGTATCATCTCCCCATATTAGAATGCAAAGTTTATCCTTTTTTTAGTCCCTTATGATTTTATTCATGTTTACCTTTCTTATGTTTCTGTTGATTCCTGTGTTTGCATTGCAAAGTTTCTATGTAGCTCTAGTCTTTTCATTGCAAATACTTCAAAGGCTCCTGTTCTTTATAGGTCCATTTCCCCCTGACCCCTTAAGATTATACTCAACCTTTGCTGGGTAAATTATTCCTGATTGTAAGCCTATATCTTTTGCCTTCTGGAATATCATCTTTCAAGCTCTATAGTCCTTTATAATGGTAGCTGCTAAATCATTTGTGATCCTGACCATGGCATCTGCTGGTATTTGACTTCTTTATGGCTACTTTGACCTGGGAGCTCTGGATTATGGTAATTATGATCTTTGGAGTTTTCATTATGAGGTTTCTTTCAGGAGGTAAATGGTGTATTCTTTCTGTCTGTAATTTATTTTCCACAGCTAAGAGATCTAAGCAATTTTCTTTTATGGTTTCTTGATATATCATTCTAGGATATTTTTTTTTGTCATAGCTTTCAGGTAGTTCATTGATCTTTTAAATATCTCTCTCCTTGATCTATTTTCCATGTTTGCTATTTTTGCTATGAGATAACTTATATTTTCCCCTCCTCTATTTTTTAATCTTTTGACTTTGTTTTAATACTTCTCTTTGTCTTATGCAGTCATTACCTTCTATTTGTTTCATTTTAGTTATCAGGGAATTTTTTGGTTCGAAAAGTTTTTCTTATGTCAAGCTGTTAAGTACCTTTCCAGTTCTTTCTTCCATAGCTCTAATTTCTTTTGAATTTTTTTCTCCAGCACTTTCATTTCATATATAAAACATTTTTAATTAAAAAAAACCTCTTGATTTATCCCTTTCAGGAATTCTGGTTGAACCTGTGTGTTAACTGTTTTTGTTTCTTGTTTTTAAGCTTTGGTTGTTAATATTTTAGAGTCGTTCATTTCTTTTGGGTTTGTGTTTTGAACATCTCTGTCACCATAATAGCTTTTTTATGGTGGACTTTTTTTGTGTTTACTTGTTTTTCCAGCTTACTTCCTGCCTTTGGACTTTATATTAAACTGGGCTCTGTGCATTTCAGGAGGGAATGTCTGGACTAGTCTTACTGCTGCTTCCTTGGGTCAGTACTGAGTGTTGTTATATTAAGATCTTAGGGCAGTTTAGCCTGGGGATCTGCAAGCTTTGGGTGCTCTCAGAGACATGTGATCCAGGAAAACATCTGTTTTCTGCCCCCTTTTTCTGAGTTCTACAAGTTCCTGACCTGGATTTTGGTCTGAGCAGCATATTATGGGCTTGACCCTAGTTGGACTTTCTTTTTTTTTCCCTAGTTGGACTTTCCATAGACTCATACTACAGTTATAGTTAGCCATTATCTGGAAAGCTCTGCTGTTTTTGAGTGAAAGAAATGAATGTTGCCTTTTGGTGAGGGATTCTTGCCCTGGTTATTCCTTTGCAGCTCATGATTAAGCTAGAGGCTACAACTGAGATCCCACCACTCCTGGGGATCAGAAGCACATAGCTGCTGTTTGCTTCTAAACTTATTCTTTATTGGTGCGCAGCCCAAGAACCACCACCACTTCTCACCCTAGAATACTACCCCAGGATGTAGATCTTCTCTTCAGTTAGTTCTGGGTCTGTGACCAGCAATGGTAAGCAATAGCGCTTCCAAGTGGTACCCATTCTTTTTTTTTTTCCTTTGTTTTGGTTAGGCAGTGGGGTTAAGTGACTTGCCCAGGGTCACACAGCTAGTAAGTGTTATGTGTCTGAGGCCGGATTTGAACTCAAGTCCTCCTTAATCCAGGGCTGGTGCTCTATCCACTGTGCCACCTAGCTGCCCCAAGTGGTACCCATTCTTGTGCCCTGCACAAGTTTGGCCCATCTATACTGGATTGGAGATCTTTTCTTATCCTGGTACACAGCCTCTCCCTGTGCTAAAATGCTCCACGTGGCTGTTACTGACTAGACTGGGTTCTCAATGTCTGCAGACCTCACTATCTGTCTCCCTAGGCTGATCTGAGCTTGAAAAAAATAGCTTACTGTGATTTTTTTTTCTTAGATTTTCCACTTAGGACTCAGTCTAATGCATTTTTTTAGATCCTCTTGGACAAGTTGTGTGGTAGAATTCATCTTCTTCCTGTTGTTCCTCAATCCTGCCTCTGGCAATCTGATACAAACTTATAAGAATGCTCTCCTTTCCCAATAGAAACTTGTCAAAGGATATGGACAGATTTTTGAGGAAAAAAAAACACTGATTATTAATAATCACTTTAAAATATTCAAAAGTTCTTATACTCAGAGAAATGAAGTCAAAACAATTTTTAGGTATTACATTATCTATATAAAATTGACAAAATTTTTAAGAGTGGTAAAAATTCAGTAACGGCAGGGCTATGACAAGAAAGGATGATATCTTATTGGTACAACTGTAAATTGGTGTAATTTTTTAGAGGACTTTGACAGTGCACAATGAGAACTGGAAAACTGATCAAACCTTTTTGACATAATTAGCACACTACTAGGATTGTATCCTCAGGATGTTATTAAAAAGAAATCAAAACCTATCTCTACCATAACATTTATAGCTGCTTTAATTATAGTGGGGGGGGAACTTGGAGGCATCCTTTATATCGAAAAATTGTGCAATAACTGAGCAAATTGTGATATATGAATATAATGGAGTACTATCATCACAAACATGATACATACAAAGCATGCAAAAATAAGGGAAGACTTAAATGAAATGATCTAGAAAAAAGGAAGCAGATTTAAACAAACATGTCCACTGAGCCTAACTATGGAAAAAAATAATAACAAAGAAAAATCTTCAGAAGTTACAGTGACAGCAAAGTGACCACAAAGGACCAACTAACAAATAAGTGGTTATTTATTAACAGATTATTTTTAAAATCAAAACATAAATAATTTGAATTTTATTTGAGATTTTGGTACTTCATTTTTCTTGTCTCTTCTGCAAGAGCAGGGCTGGGAAGCCTCTGGCCTCAAGGCCACAAATGGCCCTCTAGGTCCTCAAGTGTGCCCCTTTGACTGAATCCAAACTTCACATAACAAAATTCAGTCAAAGGGCCACACTTTGAGGACCTAAAGTGCCACATGTGGCCTCAAGGCCCTAGGTTCCCCACCCCTGCCATCTAGAGAGTCTTTCTCCCATGCCTTCTTGTGGCTTGCAGGTGACCTTTAGCTCTCAAAGTAAATGCCAACACAATGAAAGTTCAGGCCAATCCTAAGAAGTTAAATGGTCATCAGGTAGTGCACCTATGAGGTACTATACACACATACACAGACGCTTATTCACCAGGATGACTACTGGGTTGATGCCTTTTTCCTTAGACCTGTGCTCAAAGGCTGTTGTGAGGGATGTTTTTTATTTCATTACAAGCACCTGAACAGATAAAATCCCACACCTTTGAAGCATTGAAGAGCTTGGTTGTTTGATTGCAAGTATTGAGGTTGTTATTTACATATTATCTCCTTCATTAGATTATAAACCCCTTGAAGGCAGGGACTGTCTTTAGCCTCTTTCTGTATACTCAGCCCTTCACATAGTGCTTGGCCCTTAATAAATGTTTACTGATCAATTGTTATTAAGCTTTGAATGAGTTTTGCATTTTCTTATATATAAGCCAGCCCGCTCTCTTGTTTTTTCTTTAATAACCTCTAACTTCTCACAGAACAGAGGCCCATCTCTTTAATACTAATAGTCTATTGCTGTAAGTCATGGAGCACTACAGTGTTTGAAGAATTAAAAATGAGCATCACAGAAAGGTCAATGGAGAGGTGAAGGGTGGCTAAGAGCAGGTTGTAACATACACAGAAAGGCTAAAGGAAGTAGATTAGTTTTTGATCAAATAATGGAGTTTTGCTGCCATCTCACTACCACAAGTAAAGAATTTACTCAGTGTGATAGAATCATTGTGCTTTATCCACCGGATGAAGACCATTGAAAGAAATGGGGAAATTCTAGGGATTGGATTGCCCGACCTGCAGTTAGCTTTGGGGAAGCAGAGTTGAAGGGAGAGCCAACTATGGAAGAAGTGAGCTCTTAATTTCACTTGAACCTCTTGGAGATGGTAACATGAGTGAAGAGTATTTCTTTCTTCCCATTTGTGATAGTTTCTTGTATCATAAATACATGGCAATATCCAATGGAGTAAGTAAATCCAACCGTAAAGTAGAGTTGTTACTGGTGATAGGAGATAGAGCCTGGGACCTGGGGAAGTCACCCTTCTGCTCAGGAGGTGGCAGCACTTAGTCAAGTCCCAGAAAAGAGCTGGGGAGGCTCCTGTTGATCCCAGGGTAGGTATTTTCACTCTTTCTGGTAAAAAATATAACAGCACCTTATACAAGGATTTCAGAGGAGCCAATAGCTTAAGGTATTGGTGACTGGAGTCAAGCAATAAAGCAGCATCTAGCAAAAACTGTGAGACCAAGGACAACAGGAACAGGACAAGGACATTACTGGCCCTGCAGCATCAACATGAGAGAAATGAGTTGTACTTCCTCTCATATGCATTGGCACATGGGTTCCCTGCATTGTGCCTCTCTATTTATAAACTTCCTGAATAGCCAGTCTTCTCATTCACATGCTTTGGTTTTTGGGGGGATAGTTTGCCCCAGGTATAGTGGGGAGATGTTTGTTACTACTGTTCTAAATATGCCACTTCCATAACTGGCTTTTCTTTGAGCTGATTGTGTTCTCTGGTACACTAGAGATAAAGTAACTGAATCTGTGAAAACTTGCAAACTTTAGGGCACTGTGGACCACTTAGATCACACTTGGGGATCATGCCTGCAAGTATGAGTTGGGTGGATAGCCCAGAACAGATTATACGTAGGCAGCTTTGAAGTAGGATTGAAGTGTGTCATCGAGGAAACGTTTGACTGTGGCAAAAGAAGATTGGCTGGTTATAAGGTGAGTGAGGGATCACTGACAGACAGACTGCTTCTTCCACAGACGTTGAGAAAAATCAAGGAAGGCTTGCAGCATGTTGGGAAGACCTCTTGTATTGAATTTGTTGGAGGGCATGGTGAAGAGTCATTCTGATGGAGCAGAGAAGGCTGGGTTTACAGCTGCATTTTTGGAAGAACACACAGTGGGAAAATCACAATATAGCTGAGTTCTTTTTAGCTTATTTTAGCAATTATTTTTTAAAAGAATAGAAAGTTGGTGGGGGTAGAAAATTTGAGATGGGGGCACAGTTAGGTTCTATATTTTTAGAAGACTCAGGAAGTATATGAATCAGACACCATGGATTGTGTCATCTCAGCCTTGACACCTTTATCTGTTATTCCTAGAGGCAGAGAGTGGTCCCTACAGGTAATAATGAGTCAACTAAAATATAGACAATCACTACAAGTGAGTGAATAATCCGGAAGTCATACCCCTCCACCCAGACCATACTGCTGCCTAGCAGTAGTAGCTCCTACCAGTAATAGGAGCTGCTAGTAAAAAGTCTGAAGAATTTTGCAGTTAATGAACTGACAGACTTATTGAGGGTGGCAACTGTGTCTTCCTCATGAACTTGGAACATCCCTGAGGGAAAGGAATAGGGGCAGTGTCCCTCCTGTTTGACTGAAAGCTCCCTGAGTCTGGGGACAATGTGTTTCCCCTGCCATGTTGGAGGTTCCTAGAGAGCATAAACTGTATCTGCTTTCTATCTCACCAAAGGACTGAGTACTTGTCTCTAACCTGAACATATAGTACCCATCTCTTGAGTAATAGGATCTCCTGTCACTTACACATCTGTTCAGCCAAATAAGGCTTAGCCTCTTCTAATTGTGTATAGGGTTAATCAGCCATATGATAAAGGTATGATGAGCAAGCATGATGACACATTTAGTGATAAGATCTTAATGGTAAGACCTTCTGCAAATGCAAACAGATAACATTTATCATACACCAACTGTGTCAGAAAAGGGCAGCTAGGTGGCCCACTGGATGGAGTGCCTAAAGTCAGGAAGACTTATCTTCCCGAGTTAAAATCCAGCCTCACTAGCTAACCCTGGAAAAATCACTCAACTTTATTTGCCTCAGTTTCCTCATCTGTGAAATGAGCTGTAGTAGAAAATGGCAAACCACTCCAGTGTCTTTACCAAGAAAACCCCCAAATGGGGTCACAAAGAGTCAGACATCACTGAAAAATGACCAAACAACAACAAATAGCAACTGTTTGCAGAGTGTTGTGCTATGTTTGTGGAAGATACTAAATTTTGAGTGAAATGTGATTTGTGCCTTTATGGAGCTTATGGTCAACTAAGAGAATATGAGGTGGATACAAAGAATTCTAGTAATATAGTAATATCTTACAGAAAACTGCAAACAAATTACTATGTAAGGACTGGGGCGGAAAGGGAATTTGTTACTAACTAGTGAATCAGAGAAAGCTTCATCAGGGAAATAAGATTTGAGTTGCTTTAAAATATGCATAGGATTTCAACAAGAAAGATTTAGAGGGTGTACAGAATTATATAACAGGATGATGAAAAGTACATAGGCAAGGAAGAGTTTATAAATGGGGATACTAAGGAGTACAGTTTGGCTCTAGCATAGAGTAGTATATTGAAGGGAGCAGCATGACATGAACAGTGGCCTCACATTGGGGAGGGCCTTGAATGCAAGGGTAAAAATTTTGAGTTTGATATGTAAGGGAATCATTGAAGGCTTTTGAAGCAGAGAATGAAATGATAACACTTGAGCATAAAGAATATTAGTTTGGCAATAATATGAAGGATGGATTGGAGGAAAAGTAACAGTGGAGCTGGGAATATTGTTTAGAAATTTTCTGGGTAGGTAGTAATAAAAGTTTGTACTAAGGAGTGGGAGTGATATTGCAGAGATAGGATCAACAGGACTTGGTAGATAGATACAAACAGTGAGAAAAGAAGGAAAAGGAATAGTCAAAGGGAACAGATAATAAGTTCAGGTTTGAACATGTTGCATTTGAAGTACTTTTTGAATATTCCAGTAGAGTGGCCTGTAGGTGGTTGAATAAGTGGGTTTGGAATGTTGAAGAGGGGCAGGAGATCGGCAGGCACTGGAGAGAGAGATACAGTATTTGTTCATTCCTCCATGGATGTATGCCTAGCCACGTGAAGTGAAAGGAAAGGACATTTTTCAAGGAAGAAAATGTAAAGAGAGAAAAGAAGTAGAAGATAGAGCTCAGTGGGAACCTCCATTCTTAAGGAGTCTTGAAGGAGGAAAAATGTCAAAAGAGGAGACAGAAAGAATTAGAGGCTACAGAAGTAGGAGAAGCTTGAGAGCTTGATGACTCAGAAGGCAAAGAAAAAAGAGACTATTTAGAAAGAGAAAATGGTCGGTAGTATTAAGGATTATAAAAAGGTCAAGATGGTGAAGAATGAAAAGGACAGACCTCTGCATGGCAGAAGGCAGCAAGGTGGTGCCATGAACAGAGTTCCAGAATTGGAGTCCGGAAAATCTTAGTTCAAATCCTGACTGAGACACTTGCCGTTTGTGTGACCTTGGAAAAGTCACTTAACATTGCTCAGCCCCAGTTTCTTCATTTGTAAAGTAGAGATTGTACTATCTCAGAGGGCTGTTGTGAGGATCTAACAAGTTAACATAAGTGTTTTGTAAACCTTAAAGTACAATATAAATGGTAGCTCTGATTTCATAAATATTTATTGAATTCATTTGGAATATCTGAATGCCTACTTTATTTGAGATAATCTTTGTGTATTATAGTTACCTATGTTGCAGTCTTATCTCTCTAGTAGATGATAAATTTCATGGGTTCAGGAACCATGCCTTGTCCTTGTATCTCCTGAAACCCCTATCAAAATACTTTGAAGATATTAGGGATTTGGCAAATACTTGCTGAATTTGAATAATGAGAGGTGCAACTGTCAGTGATCATAGGGTGGCAAGGTGGAAAGTATTTCATCACTTTGTTGGATCTGTGATCTCAGTGATAAGAGAACTGCCTCCCTAATTTGCAGCCCATCTATGCTTTCTGATTCTATGCAACTCTTATTCATTTCCTTCCATCAGTCTGCCTCAGGAGGTACACTGTTCTAGGGGCCTTCCTCCCAATTGCTCCATATTGCAAAGATGCTATACAATATAAATTGTCCGTTGGTTATCCAGTCATTCAATCAGTGAACATTTATTAAGCACTTACTAGCATAGTCACTGTGTTAAGTGCTGGTGATACAAAGAGAGGCAAAAGACAATCCCTGCCCTCAAGAAGCTTAAATTCAAATCGGGGAGACAACATGCAAACAAATATATGCAAAATGAACTGTATATAGGATGAATAGGAAATAATTAACAGAAGAAAGCTTCCTGTAGAGGGTGGAAGTTTATTTGGGACTTAAAGGAAGCCAGAGAAGTCAGTAGTCAGAGGAGAGGAGGGGAGAGCATTCTAGGCCTGAGGGACAGAAAAAAATGCCTAGAGCTGAGAGGTGAAGTGTCTTGTTTGTGGAAAAGCTAGGAGATCAGAGTTGAAGAATTCTTGTCAGGAAATAAGGTATGAGACTGGAAAAGGAGGAGGCGCTATTTTATGAAGGGCTTTCTTTGAATGGCAACAGAACATTTTGTATTTGATCCTGGAGGTAATAGGGAGCCACAAGAGTTTATTGAGTAAGGGGGTGACATGATCAAACTTGTGCTTTGGGAAAGTCACTTTAGTGGCTCAAGGGTATAAGGAGAAACTTGAGGCAGGCAGACCCACCAGCAAGTTATTGCAATAATCCAGGCCTGAGGTAATGAGGGCCTGCACTAGAATGATGGAGAGAAGGGTGCATAACCAAGAGATGTCACAAAGGTGAAATCAACAGACCTTGATGTGAGCAGGTGAGAGATAGTGAGGAATCCAGGAAGACTGAGAGGATGGTGTTTCCTTCTATAGTAATAAGGAAGGTGGAGGAGGGAGTATTTAGGGGAAGGAGAATGAATTCTGTTTTGGATATATTGTGTTTAAGATGTCTGCTAGATGTTCAGTTCCAGATATCTGAAAGGCAGTTGGAGATGTAATAACGGAGGTCAGCAAAGAATTTGGGGCAAGATAGGTCGATCTGAGTATCATTAGCACAGAGATGATGATTAAATCCCTCTAATAAAATCACGAAGTGAAGTATTATAAATGGAGAAGGGAAGAGGGCCCAGGACAGAGCCTGAAGGATGCCTATGGTAGAGGGTGTGATTTGGAGGATTCAGCAAAGGAGGCAGAAGGAAAGAAGAGAGGATCATGGAGGAGAAAGTGATCAACATTGTCAAAGGCTGAAGAGAGATCAAGAAGAATGAGCGTTGAGAAAAGGCCACTGTATTTGGCAACTAAGAGATCACTAGTGACTTTGGAGAGAGCTGTTTGGAAGGAATGATAAGGTCAGAAGCTGGATTATAAGGGGTTAAGAAGAGAATGAACAGAGAGAAAGTGAGGACACTGATTGTAGATGGGCTTTTTAATGGGTTCAACTGCAAAGAGCAACAGACACTGAATGATAGTAAAATTGGAAAGATAAAATGAGGATTTTTTTTAAGAAAGAGGGGAGACATGGGCATGTTTGTGGGCATTAGGGAATGGGCCAGTAGACAGTATCCCTTGCTCTTGCTACACGACCAGCCCACTACTTTTCCAGGTTATACATCTATTTGAAGATGTCCTTTTTGCCATGACTACAAAATTCTTCACTGTGACTTGCTACAGTCTAGCTATACCCATCATAATCTCCAGTGAGTGAACTTTAATTCTTTGAAGACAGAGGTAGTATTCCATGACTTGAAACCATATTGCATCATTAGGAGGAAATTGATGTTAAAATGATAGGCCAAGCTGGAACTCTTTGAAGACTCTATGCAGTTTACCAAATGCAATCCAACCTATTTTCTTCCTCTTGTTCAATTGTTGGCTCAGTTTATTGTCCATATGTAATAAAATTTTCTACCTGAATTATCTGAAATGTATGTACCAATGAGCCATCTTGAAGGCTTGTCTACCCAATTTTACATCCACCCTGGACAAGAGCCATTCTTCATCCATTTGGTTTCCACATGTGGATAATTAGAACTTTTTGAGTGATGATGGATCTCATTTAGGAGACTTCACAATGTCCCAGGACTTAATAAAATCAGTACAATGTCATCTGAAAATAAGAGTTTCTGGAAGACCTACTAGGAATTCTATCTCCAAATTAGACCCTTTTCTGGACATACTGCATGACAGTGGTAACTGCATTCAGTTCCGTGTTTTATTCCTCACTTACATTAATAATTAGAGCATCCTTGAACAGAAGTTATTGTCATCATTGCATCTTTTAAGGGATCTTGTTTGATTTTAGCATAAGCATGATTTTAAAATATGAATAGAAAACAGCTAGACTGTGAGGGAGGAAATTCCTTCTTTTATGAACATGTAGACAGGTGACAGATATACTGTAGATAAGTAGTGCAAGCCATACCTGCTTCAAGAGGCACCTGCCTTCCATATAGTCAGTATTTAGTAGATGCTTGTTGACAGATTGATTGAAGAGCAAATGAAGTAGGTGATTGCCACAGGAACAAAAAGTAATGGGACTACAGGAATGCAATGGGAGCCATAGTCACCCTAGAAGGATAAATAATAAGATTCCTTCGAAGAAACCTGAAGTGGAAAGAATGGTGAAAATAAAAGGCACATTGTAGAAGAGTGGGAACAATGCAATGCAACAATGCTAATGGGGCACATCCTCCCAATCTCATGCTTCCACTTAACAGCCAAAACAAAATTCTGTGAACCTAGATGTCTGTAGCAGGGAACAGGGCTTTATATAGACATTCTTGATGAAAGAGAAGAGTCTAGACAATGGCAGTAAATAGCTAAGGTATTAAGGTAGTAAGCCCAGCTTATGAAAGCTATTTGGCACCAATGTAGTCATGATGGTGATCTGATCTAGGTCTTTGGTTTTCCCCTTGCCTTAATATCATCATCAGTAAAAGGCAGTCATAGAGCTGGAAAGGACCTTAGAGATTAGTTGGTCCAACTTCATCTTTTGAACAGCTTAATTGACTTGACAAGGTCACACAGGCAGTAAGTAGAAGCTGGTATTCACATTCAGGACCTCTGACTTTAAATCCAGTAAATACTTATTCCCTTACACTCCACTGCCTTCCTGTGCTTGGATGAGTCATTGCAGGAGGGGAGCTGTGTGAATTTGATAGCCTTTCTGACTATTCTTCATCCCAGAAGATTGGAACTTAGCCTTGGAATGCATACATCTTTCCAAACCAAATACCCACCAGAAGAAAAGTAGGTGCTCTGTAAATATCTGTTTAATGAGTGAATGAATGAGGTCTCTCTCTGACCTTGCACACTTTTTGTTTTTGCCTTCTAGTCTTTGGCAATGGTTCTGTGGTCAGTGTGACCCTGTCCTCCTGTTACTACAAGGGGAAAGTGCTGATTGAGCTGCTTTCTACCACATGAGTCCCATGCTGTTGACATGGGGTTATTTCCATTCATCTCTTGCCCAACTATTCTGTACAGTCTGCGGGCTGCAAGCTGGGTTGGACCGTAGTCTTTTTTGGTAAATTGTCTCAAGTACATTTTCAAGGACTTTCTCTGGTCATTTAATGGGGAATTAAAGGGAAAGCTTTCTTTAAACTCTCTGGCTGAAAAGAAAAAAAAATCATGAAAGCAAGGTGAAATGTAATTTCCTCTTTATTAAAGGCTGTCATTTAATCTAATATTATAGAAAATGATTAGATCTTAAAAACCTATAAATTATATTTGACAACTCTCTGGTGTGCCTTTGCTGGTCCTTATGGCAATTATAAATGGCAACAGTGGGCCAGGGCAGAGAGGCGCCTCCTGACTGGAGTTTGTTTATTGGCTCTTAATGAAAAGTGATTAATCTAAATCACTATAGGGGTGGATCCATTGCTGGAGTCCTATAATCAGAAGTGGCAGTTTTACCCTTTGACAAATGTGCTGCTATTTCCCTAACATTTGGAGTGGGGGGAGGTATGTTCTCATATTCTCTCTCTCTCTCTCTCTCTCTCTCTCTCTCTCTCTCTCTCTCTCTCTCTCTCTCTCTCTCTCTCTCTCTCTCCCCCGTTTCTCTTCCTTCCTTCCTTCCTTCCTTCCTTCCTTCCTTCCTTCCTTCCTTCCTTCCTTCCTTCCTTCCTTCCTTCCTTCCTTCCTTCCTTCCTTCCTTCCTCCCTTCCTGAATTGGAGAAAGAGAAAAGTAAACTGGGAGAAACATGGAATTGCAAACCCATAAGGACCTCTGTTTCTCAGGTCCCTTCCTTTCCTCTCCTGCCTCTTCCTACCACCCCACAGTGGCCTGAGGTCCCCAATAGGTTGTTATCCAAGAGGTCCCCTTCTCGCTTTGTTACTGTTATCATAACTTTCTTTAAACTGCTTGTCGGGCTCCATCCTGGCACAGAATGATGGATCATTACTCAGAGAACCCACCTGGCCAAATTGCTACTTCTCTGTACCCTCCCCCATTGCCTTACAATGAGGAGAGGTGGGGCAAGAAATAAAGCTTTTCTGCCAAATCTGTAATGGGAGAGAAGAAAAGGAGGGGGCAGGGACAAGAATACCACTGGCAAGGAGCATTTTACAAGAGAAGCTGTCAGCATTTTCTTCCCTCTCAGTTTCCATTTGCTGTTTTTTTTTTCCCCTTTCATCACTTCTATCTTTTTTTTGGGGGGGTGGCTTTCCTTTAACGCCTTCTTTGCTACTTACTGTCTTGACTTACAAGTCTTGAGTCTTAATTCTCTCTTTCACCATGAATGTCCATATGAAGCCGTATTCTCTGCTAGGGACTTCTAGATTTCCAGAATTTTGTTTCAGCTGTTAAATGGAAGCAATCTCTTTAATATCAAGTCTTGTTAACAAGTATTTATTCATAATAATAGCTAGCATTTATATAATACTTTTGAGGTTTGTAAAGGGCCATATATATGGTATCTTCTTTGATCTTTATAAAAAAACCCTGGGAGATAGGTGCTATTATTATTATTATTATCCCCATTTTACAGATGAGGAAACTCAGGCTGAGGGACTACATGACTTACCTACGGTCACACAGCCACTAAGTGTCTGAGGAAGGTTTGAACTCAGGTTTCTTAACTCCAAATCCAGGGCTCTTACTCATAGCACATCTAAGGCCCTATGACAGGCACTGTGCTGAATTCTGTGATATGAAGAAAGGCACAAATTTTCCTTCTTTCATGGGGCTCACATTCTGATGGTGTCTACAACATGCCAACAGCTATGTACAAACAAGCTCTTCAAGGAGTTTCACTTTCCTTTGCCCTCTGAACACCCGCCAAGGTTCACTGTAGCTCTAGTCCAGCTGTAGTAGTTAAACCGCAATTCTTGCAATCACCCAGGAGAATGAGACTTTTTTTTCCTTTCCAGTTTAAAGTCAAGAGAGAAAACTTTAGTAATGACTGTGCCCTCATCTCCCCTGGGTTTCTACTTTACTCAGGATAGAAATGTCAGAAGAAAACTGCCTTTGCTCTGTAATTATCTTCAGAGAAGCATTGAAAAATCATATTTAAAGCCAGAAGGAACTTACCTCAGAAAGCATCTAGCTGTGTTCCCCTTTTAAGGTAAGGGACCTTGAAGCATAGAGAAAAAAAATAACTTATCCAAGTTTATGGAGTGAGAAATAAAAGACTGAAGACTAGAACTCTTCACCTGTTTTTCAGACCAATTCTCTCCTCCTACATTCTAACTAGAATTGATTTGCATGAGAATTACCAGAAATGGAACTGCTGATTAGAGACAAGTAAATAGGGACTAAATAGTACCCAGATCAGACTTAATCCTTTTATAGCAAGTCAGAATTGACACAGAACAAGTGCCTATCCATTACCTGCATTAATGGAGTAGGGTAGGTGGAGGATCCAGAGTTGATAGCTCTTAGGATTTTGAGAATATCATTTAGAGTTCAAAGAGTGTCAGAATTATTAGGGCCCTTACAGATCACACAGTCTCATTCTCTATACGAACATGAGTGTGCTTGAAAATCTCTAGTCAATGTATACTGACCTTTTTCCCCCCCAACAATGACATTTTTTAAAGAAATTCTGTAGCTACATTCATATATTAATTTGGCAAATGCTTATGGAATATCTACTTTGGATACTATTCTTTTCTTTACTCATTGTTATGGGAAATAAGAACTGGGATTTGGTCACTACCTTCAAAGAATTTATGATCTAATTGGGTAGACAGAACACTCTCAAAATTAAATAACCACACAAGGTAACAATATGGGATATTTCATAAGGCTGCATGTATTTGAAAACTAAATGGATGGTATGTGAAGTACCTTAGCAGTAAGGGAAGGGAGCAAAAAGTAGATTGGAGTGGTCAGAGGAAAGTTTTCTGGAAGAAGAAGAAATTAAACTAGACTTTATAGAGATGTGGACAAAAGGAGAGAGTGCTATCTGGGTGATAGGAAGAACATAGGTACAGAAGCAGATAAAAAATAAGGCATGTTCAGATAAGGGTGAAAGCACAAGCCAGCTGCTGAGTAGTGGAAGCTAAGCCTGATGAGATAGCTGGGAGTCAAATGTTGGAAGACCTTAAATGCCAGGTGATAAGGTGGTTGGAAGTAGAAGACCATTGACCATTCCCAGAAAGAGCAGTGGCATGATCAGAACCATAATTTAGGAAATTCTCTCATTTACCATGTAGCATGGATTGGAGGAGGGAGAGACTGGAGCTAGGGAGGCTTGCTTGCATCCTACTCTGAGAGTCTAGGATGTTTTTTGCCCCACTGTGCTGGGCTCTGAGGGGTCCCAGTCCTTAAGTTGTAGACGATTTCTTACTGTTTTTCTTCCTTTCCTTTGTCTCTTTATATATCCATCTGACCTATGATTGGCTAAATGCTGATAACACATCTTTTGGGGCACTATTTCTAGTGGCATAACTTGCAAATCCTATTACAACTTCTTGGATCTGACCAAGAATGTGCTTATAAATGGTTTCCTAGGAAAATAAAATGTATGCTCACACATTTTTTAAGTGTAATCTTCATTATTGACATTTTCTTCACTTCCTTAAGTCTAGACAATTAAGAAAACAATAAATCAAACCATAATATTTTAGCATTTATTGATTTTAAGATGTAAATACTCACACTAAAAATTTAACAACTGGTTCTTGAGAACTAGTTATAGCTAGCTTCAGTACACCCCTAGATGTGGAATTTGGATGATAACTTAAAATCCCAGAATCTGGGAAATTCAGAAATCATGTGGTACATCCCCTCCATTTTATGAATGAGGAAATGGTAAGCAGGGACTGGAAAACCAGGATAAGTGATGAGAAGGGAAGATTGTATTTATCTCACTTAAAATCAGATAGTTCAAGTTGCTGGGCTTGGATGAATTACATCATCAAGTTCTGAAAGAATGGACACATTTGATAGCGAAATCTTAGCAAAACAGGACAGGTACCACAGGGCTGGAGAAAGGCACATGTCTCATTTTCAAGAGTGAAACAGGTGTTGTCTGAAAACTACAGACTGAACTTTGATTCCTGGCCAAATTCTAGAACACATGATTAAAGAGATGGTTTGTAAACACTAAGGACAGAGAAGAATAAATATTCAGTCAGTCTAGTTTCATTAAGAACAGGCCATGCCAGGTTGTCTTTCTTTCTTTCCCTTCTTCCTTCCTTTTGTCCATTTTTCCTTTCTCATTCTTCCCATTTTATTCTCTTTTCTTTCTTCCTTATTCTTTGTCTTCTTTTTCTTTTCCTTTCTTTCCCTTTCATTTTCTGCTTTGCTTTCCTTCCCTGTCCCTTTTCATTTCCTTTCCCTTTTTCTTTTATCTTTCCTTTCCTCTCCCTTTTTCTTTTTCCTTTCCTGTCCCTTTCCCTGACCTTTCCCTTTCCCTTCCTTTTCCCTTTCCTTCCCATCCCCATCCCTTTCCCCTTCCCTACCTTCCCATTCCCCTTCCCTTCCCTTTCCTTCCCCCTTCCCTTTCCCTTTCTCTACCTCCCTTCCTCTTACCTTATGTCTGACCATCCTTCTTTCCTTCCAACAAGATAACCAGATTGACAGAACATGAGAATCCTAGAAATGTACTGTACTTTTTCAAATGCTTTGCTGAACTCTAAGTCTTTCATGATGCGATCTCTCCTAAAATGGAGAGATATGGCTTAAATGATAGTATAGTTAAGTGGCTTAAAAACTGGTTAAATATCATATGTGGGCCCATTTCTACTTAGAAGGAAGTTTCTGGTGGCATGCCTCAGGGATATATCCTTGCTCTTGTGCTGTTAAAATTTTATTTCAGTGACTTGGATTAGGGCATGGTCAGTCAATAAATATTTATTACTTGTCTACTATGTGCCAGGCACTGTGCTAAGTGCTGGAGACACAAAGAATGGCAAAAGAAATACCTTGTTGTCAAGCAGCTCACAGTCTAACAGGGGAGAAAACATGTAAACAGCTATCTACAAACAAGCTATTTACAAAACAAACAAAATAATTGACAGAGGGAAGGCGCTAGAATTAAGGGGATCAGAAAAGCCTTCCTGTAGAAGGTGGGATTTTACCTGGGATTGGATGGAAGCCTGGGAAGCCAGGAGACAGAGAGGAGGAGGAGGGGGAGAAACATGGAGGACAGCCAGTCAAGAGATGGAGTATCTTGCATGAGAAGCATCAAGGAGGCCAGGGTGGGATGTAAGATGTAAGAAGACTAGGAAGGGTGAATGGCTTTGAATGCTAAACAGAGGATTTTATATTTGATCTTAGGGGTGATCGTAAGCCAGTGTACTTTACTGAGTGAGGAGTGACATGGTCAGGTCTGGGTTCAGCTAGATGGTTTCTTGGGTTTCCTTCAACTCTCAGATGCTGTGATCCTGAGGAATTGGGGCCTGGACAGTTAAGAAAGTGACTTACGCACCCCAGGTTTCCTACCTCCCAGTCCACTGATCCTTTCACTGACTCGTGCTGCATCCACATAGGTTTTCCTTAAAACTTAGAGAAATATTCTTGCTTGACTTGGTCCCCTAGCCCCTTTAAAATTTCACCTTAGATTTTTTTAAAAATAGTAGAAGATAGTTATTAGGGAATTGGAGATTCTGAGAGACAGTAGAATTGTCTATAGAGGAAAAAAAGATGAAGAAATTAGGTGCTCTGTGATTTGAGGGTCTGGGGAGCACCCTGTCTTCTTTCCCCTCTGCTCTAAATCTCTCTTCCACTCAGTGACAAAAATTTGACCTTGAGAGGCTCTTTTTTGGGGAGGGTTGTTCTCTGCTTTTCAAAAATGCAAGTACTCCTAATGTCTGTTAAAATGATTCAAACTGAGGTATAAGTGACATGATATAATCTTTTCTTATAACTGAGGGAGCTTCCCCTGGTAGCAAAAACAAACACCTCCCCTTCCTCCCCCAAAACACACACCCAGGAGAGCAAGAAGCTATTTAAATTTTAGTATTTTGGTGAAGTGCAGAAAATGAACATTTCTTAATGGATCCTCTGAGTCTCCTTTTTCTATGCCATTCAAATATATGGAACCAATCTGTTTAGAATTTCTGTGGAAAATGATACAAAATAAGTCTGTTTTCATGGGCTTCGCTCTCTATCCCTAACCTGTCTTTCCATTCTGGATGCCTGCTGCTCCCAGGCACCATGCCTATGTGCCAGCTATCCTGGGTGTCTGTTCCTGAACATTTCCTGTGCTTTTTTGTCTTTATGACTGAGAGAAATGATTATAAATAACCATTAATTTTGGAGATTCCAGAGTTCCCCCTTTTTCTACAGTCTTCATTTCAAAGTTCAGTCTCTTGAAGGACATTACTGATACTGTTACTGATAATTAAGATTAAATGAACTGCTGGATCTTGGTCAGACCCCACCCAACATTACTAGGGAAGCCCATTATGTTCTACTCAGGTTTGGGTGAGGATAAATTCTTTGATTAGATTACCCATAGCTGAAGGTGATCTGGATGATCTCTTTGTCCAAGAGTGACACTTTTGCAAGGGCATATAAGCCATGAGCCTGCCATCATGAGGGTCTTTGGCAATCAAGAATGCCACTGAACTCTTTTATTAAAATGCTAGCATCATTAATAAAATTATTAATTATGCAGAAATTATGTCTCTTGAACTTTTTAAATATCACATGACTCTATGTGTCCAATGTTATCTATCCTTCAAGGCCCAGCTATGAGACTACTGGCTTCTTGAAGCCTTTATTGATGCCTAAGTCTAATCTCATTAGCTGAAAGATATCTGTCCTTTATTGGACCTCACATTGCTTTTTGTATGGGTTTCTCTTTTGTACTCATATTTCTTTTCTTATCTCCCATACTCTAAAAGCTAGCAAATCAATGTGAGATAGTTGATAGAGTACTTGACTTGGAGTCAGGAAGATAGAGCTTCAAATCCTGCCACTAATTTTTATTTGCTATGTGATTGTGGGCAATCACAATCAGTTAAAATTTCTGAGACTCAGTTTCCTTATCTGTAAAATGGGAATTTTCAAAGAACTTAATCTATGTGCTTTCTGTGAAGTTCAAATTATGCCTTTATCAATGCTGATTATTCATCTTTGAGGTTTGCACTCAGAATATTCTGAATAATGAATATTTTATTGAATGTCTTATCTCCCTTGTAAAATGATAAGCTCCCTGAGGAGAGGGACCATGTCTTACTTATCCCCAGATCACTCATAGTGCCTAGCCTGGGGTTTTGCATAAGGCAGGTACCCAGAAAATGTTTATTTAATTGAACTTTATTAAGACTTAGCATTGGAGACTATGTCATTGTGGACATAAGGTGAGGCTCATCATTGGTATCCCAATGAAAAGTTGAGAGTTGCCATTTGAAGTAGCTATCACATGACTGACCTGCTATATTTAGTAAATCTTGGCTTATTCAGCCAGTTGTGTGGTGTCTGTTTTGTGGCTTGTACATTTATGCATATCTGATTTTTTTCTCAAAATATTAATAAGAAGGTAAATTATATTAAGATTCTCTCTGTTGGCCAATATAGTTAGTTCCCCATTATAGAAATGAGCAGAATAATAACCTGACATCTTACACTCTGTTGGTATACATAATAACTATGCTTAATTAAACTGCTTACTACCTCTGTGACCTTGAGCAAGTCACAACTTTTCTAAACCTCAATTTCTTCATCTGTTTAAGGGGACTGGGACTGCAGTCAGGAAGGCCCAAGTTCAAATTTGACCTCAGACTCATACTTGCTACCTGATTTTGAACAAGTTACTTAACCTCAATCCTTCTCAGTTTCCTCAACTGTAAAATGGGGACAATAACAGCACCTAGTTCCTAGGGTTGTTGTGTGAATCAAATGAAAAAATTTGTAAAGCATTTAGCATAGTACCCGGCACATAGTAGCTGTTTTATAAATTATTTTTTCCTTTTATCCTTCCCAGTAATAATCCCTGTGCACCCCTGATGCTAGTGCATGAGTAGAATCACTTCTTAGATTGAGACAGAGCTCAGAGTTCATATATAAAGAGCTGGACTCTCTTTGAAAGTTTGGCACTTCTGGCTCCTGCTCTCCCTAGGGGAGTCGATGTAACACATGCAGCAGTTGCCAGAGTTATTCTTCTCTACTACAAAGTAGATGGATCCTTGGATTAATTAATCTTTGATTCTCTCCTCTCTCCCTTCTCAGTTCTAATCTACCGCCAAATCCCACCATTCTGTCTTCATGACGTTTCTCATGTCTGTCCCCATTGGCACCACCCTTTTTCAAGCCCTTGTTGTCAGTTGCCTTTATACTGAAATAAACTTTGATGTGGCTTCCATGTTTTCATCCTCTGCTATCTCCATCCATCCTTCATATAATTGACAAAATAATCTTCCAAAGACATAGGTTTGACAAAAGACTCATTTGAACATCAGTATTCTTCTGGTGATTCGGTATGACTATAAGTCATTGGACAAATACAATTTCTAAAGAATTTAAGTAGTGAGTCACCCACAGGGCAGCAGAGAAGGTATGAGTCCTCTGCAACACGTTAAGCATCATGCAGAAGTGGCATAAAAGATACCTGAGGGAGATGTCTGATTGGATAGAGAGATGGACTAGCAATGGCATATCTAATGGACAACCAGCATACTCTATTTGTGTCCACATAAAATCACCTCTGTTTCCCACCCTCCTTAGAGAATTTACTGAAGGACTTGGACAAGAGCTGTAATCATTTGGTGAGTCAATAAGCACTTATTGAACACTTACACATTCTAAGCACTGTCCTACTGTCCTAAGCAAAGTCAATCAGTCAATAAACATTTATTAAGTGTCTACTATGTACCAGGCACTGTGCTAAATACCAGGAGACAGAGAGAGGCAAAAACATAGTCTCTGCCCTCAATGAGTTCATATTCTAATGGGGAGACTAGACAATATTGTGGATGGTAACTTTAGAAGGAAGTCATTATCAGTGGGAAGCATCTGGAAAGGCCTCCTGCCAAAGGTGGGTTTTGAGGGGAGTTTAGGGAGAAGGCGGAGGTGAGGGAAGGAGAGAATTCCAGACATGAAGCACAGTCAGTACAAAGCACAGAGTTCTGAGACAGTGCCACGTGTGAGAGCAAGAAGGCCAATGGCAAAGGATCCCAGAAGCGTGTAAAGAGTAGGAAGACTGGAAGGGTAGGGAGAGAACGAGTTGTGAAGGACTTTAAAAATCAAACGGAGAAGTCTCCATTTGACAGAAACTGCTAGGAAAACTAGGAAGCAGTCTATCAAGGTGGTAGGGTTAGACCAACAACTTATGTCATATTCCACAATAAATTCAAAATGGTTACATGATCTGAATATTAAAGATCATACCATAAAAAAAAATCAGAGCAGAAACAAATCACATATCTTATACAGCTCTAGGTAAGAGATCTTTTCTAAACCAAGCAAGAGATGAAGGCAATTACAAGTGATAGAATAGATCATTTTGATAAGACAAAACCAAAAACCTTCTGCACCAACAAAATGAATTTGTCTCAAATTAGAAGGGAAGTGATTGAATAAAAAAAATCATTGTAACAATTAGTACAGATAAGGTTTGGTATCCAAGACATATAGACAGCTAACATAAAAGTGTGTGTGTATGTGTGTATATACCAAAAAGTATGCTATTCCCTAGCAGTAAAGTAAATAAACAATCAAAGGATATAAACAAACAGTTCTTAAAAACAGAATTGTAAAGTATAAGCAACCATATGAAATAATTCTACGAATAACTAGTAATAAGAGAAATTGAAGTCAAAATAACCAACAGTTTTATTCCACACCCACAGAATTGGTGAAGATGTTAAAAAAAAGACAGGAATAATTCAGTGTTGGAGGGGTTGTGGAAAGAGGTATACTAATGCATTGTGGGTGGAGCTGTGAATTAATGCAACCATTCCAGAAAGCAATTTGGAATCAGGCAAAGAAAGTAACTAACATATGCCTTTTGACTCAGAAATCCTGCGGCTAAACATGTACCCCAAGGAGGTCATTTATGAAAAGAATGCTTCCAGAGGGCAGCTAGGTGGCACAGTGGATAGAGTACCAGCCCTGAAGTCAGGAGTGCCTGAGTTCAAATCCAGGCTCAGATCGAACACTTGACACTTATTAGCTGTGTGACCCTGGACAAGTCACTTGACTCCAATTGCCTAAAATAAATAAACAAAAATAAAAAGAAAGCTTCCAAATATATAAAAATATTTGTAGCAATACTTTTTGTGGCAGAAAAGAAATAGAAACTAGATGTCCATCAATTAGGGAATAAACAAGTTGTGATACATGAATGTAATGAAATAGTATTGTGCTAAAAGAAAAAGGTGACTATGGTGAATACAGAGAAATATAAAAAGACTTGAAATGATATAAAAGAACTAAGAGCCAAGAAAACAATATGTACAATAACTACAACAATGCAAATGGAAATAAACACCACAAAACATTGGAAAATGAATGTTGCAAAATTACCAAGAAAAGCATATCTCCAAAGAAGAGATATGAGAAGATACCTCCTCCCACACCCTTGTAAAGGTAGGATGTCCATAGTCTGGAATATTGTGAATACAGTAAGATTTTTTTCAGTGTATTTGTTCAGTTTGGCTGATTTTTTTTCTGTTCTTTTCTTTTTTTCTTGCCAGAATTTCTTTGTTCCATAGGATGGCTCTCTGGAAGGGGGAACTAAAGGGAAGATTCAGGCAATGTAAAAATAAAAGATATTAATTAAATTTATTTTTAAGTTAGCCAAGCAAAGGATTTTATGTTTGTTCCTGGAGGTTGTTAGACCTGGCATTTATTGACATGGTTGGACTTGTGCTTTACAAAAATCATTTTGGCAACTGGAGTGGAGAATGGATTTAAGTGGGGAGAGATTTGAGGCAGAGGAATCAACCAAAAGGGCATTGCAGTAGTTCTGGCATCATATTAGGAGGGTCTGAATCGGGATGGCAGAAGTAAGTGGAGATAAGGAGATGTATATAGGAGATGTAAAGGTGGAAATGGCATAACCTGACAAGAGAGTTCCTATGTGTGGTGAGTGAGTATGGAATTGAACATAACGCTAAGGTGGCAAGTCTGAGTGATTGAGAGGATGGAGATACCCTTGACAATAATAACAAAGTTCAGAAGAGTGGATGGCTTTAGGGGAATGAAACTGAGTTGTTTTGGTTATTTTGAGTTTGAAATGTCTACAGGATATCCAATTTGAGATGTCTAAGAAGCTGTTGGAGAGGTGAAGCTAAAGCTGCAGAGAGAGAATAGAGACTGTCTATCTGTCTATCAATAGACACATACACATATATGTGTATCTGGAGATCTGTTCAAATTAGTTAGCTGAAATAAAAGGAAACTGAGGAAAAAATTATGAGCATCTATGATTTAATTTGCAAACCTAGCACTTGCATATCAGATTAGATCATCTGACTCCTTAGAGGTCACTTAGAGGAGTGATTTACAGGGGTGATTTTTATAACAGAAAAGAGGAATAAAAAATTTACAGAAACTGGTTTTGAATATAATTCAGTTAGATGAGGCAGGTCACCTGACTAGGTAGCATCTCCAAAGCTTTCTTAAACTTACCTCAAACGTCCTTTCCTTCAGGTGGTGCCTTTTGTAATCAGAAAGTATACTGGCAAAGAGGAACTTGTGGTCAGCAGTTAGCAGTCACCTCTCCACCACCATCTTCCTTAGAATATTCCATTACTCAATTTAGAATCGAACTCACAAAAAAAAAAAAAAAGGAGCTTGTCCACTAAGACTGTAAAGAGGAACTTAACCTCTGGCTAACCTTTCTCCAGCCGCTAGAAAGGAGAACTTAACCTTTCTGCTAGAAAGAGGAATTTAGCCTTTGGTCAACCTCCCATTCTGCTAAAAAAGGACACTTAGCTTTTAAAGAACCTTATGATCTTATGATTCTTTTATTCCTCTAAATGATAAAGTCTTATCAATCTATCTATTCACTAAATCTACAGGTAACATAGACTTAAGAGACTATCTATATTAGCCTGGCTTAGTTATTAGGGCTAGCTTTTCCTAAATAAAGAAGTTTAATCCTGTAGTAAAACTAAAAATCAATCAAAGTAATCAATACTAATTGATTTACTTTTCAAATCATCTGCATATATATGGTAATTGAACCATTAAACTCATGAGAATTGATGATACACCAAATGAGAGAACGTGGAGGAAGAAGAAATGAGGGCCCAGAACAGACCCTTGGATCACAGGATATGAAGGCCAAAATAGTTTGATCTACACTATTAGAGGAATAATAATGATGATGATATTAATAACAATAGCAATGTTGCTAGCATTTATATGGCACTTTTAAGATTTGCTAAGTGCTTTAAAATATTTTCTCATTTGATCCTTACAACTACTCTGGGAAGCAGGTACTATTTTTATCCCCATTTTACAGAGGAACAAACTGAGGCAGACAGAGGTTAAGTGATTTGCTCACAATTAGATGGCTAGTGTCTGAGGTTTGATTAGAACTCAGATTCTTCCTGACTCTAGGTGGAGCACTCTATCCACTGTGCCACCTTGTGTACTACTTTGATGGGATCAAAGACCCACAGAAATATATAAATAAGGCACAGGTCTAAATATGCCACTACTGAGCTCAAAACCATTCAATTACATCTAGTTACCTCTAGGATAAAATGCATAGTCCTTAGCTTGCTATTTAAGATCCAATACAAACTGGTTCCTTACTAGTCTTGCATACTTCATGTCAAAGCCAAACTGGAATACTAGTTCTTCATCGTAAGAAAGAAAACTATTTCCCCATGCTGTACATTTAAATAGTTCATTTTTTTTAATGCCAGGAATGCATGCCCTCCTCTCACCACCACCTTTCCACTTCCTTATTGCTTTTCCACATTCAGCTGAGCTGCTGCTTCCTCTACGCAGCTTTCACTGATCCCCATATCCTGTAGTGTTCTCTTCTCCTTGAAATATCCATAAGGATATTTTGTCTATTCTCTCCTTTACCCTCATAATTTCATATCTTACTCTCAGTATATTTTATCTATGAACATGATCTCCTGTGTGTCAGGTATAGTGTTAGGTGTTGGTGATACAAAGACAAAAATAACTGACACCATACAATTGAACCATTAAACTCATGGGAAGTGGGTTTTTGTTGACTGATGAGGTTAGAAACCAGATTCCAAAGGATTAAGAAGTGAGTGAAAGGAAAGAAAGTAAAGGTACTTGAGTGTAGACAGCTTTTTCTAAGAGTTTGTGTAAAGGAGAGAGGAGATATTGAAGGATAGCTCAAGAAGATGGAAGGGTCTACTGAAAGGAGGTTTTTTAGGATGGGGAAGAGTTGGGCAACTACCAAGGCAATAGGGAAGAAACAAGAGGTAGAGAAAGACTGAAGATTAGAGAAAGAGAAGAGGTAATTGAGGAGGCATTCTGCTGAAGAAGGCAGGAAGCAAATTGGATTCAAGGGTACATGTATAGAGGGGTTGGTTTTGGTGAAAAGAAGAGCTACCTCATTATCAGAGACTAGTGTAAATGAAAAGAGAGTGTAGAATGTTGTCAAGGGATTTAGAAATGGGAAGAAGAGAGCTCATACTAAATGCCCTCAACTTTCTCAATAAAGAAAGAGGGAAGATTTTCCTCTGAAGAAGCATGTGTGTGTGTGTGTGTGTGTGTGTGTGTGTGTGCGCGTGCACGCACACACACTTACATGGGTTTTGGGCAGGGCATAGTGGTGGTATTGATTAGAGAATATTTAAAAGAGTATTTGTGGAGAGTGGGGTAGAGAATTGTTGTTGTTGTTCGGTTGTTAAAGCCATGCCTGACTCTATGTGACCTCACGGCTTTTGTCCGTAGGGTTTTCTTGGCATATATACTGGTTTGCCATTTTCTTCTCCAGTGTGTCCCCATTTTACAGATGAGGAACTGAGGCAAATAGAGGTTGATTTGCCCAGAGTCACACAGCTAGTAAGTGTGTGAGGCTGGATTTGAACTCAGATCTTCCTGACTCCAGGCTCAGTGCTCTATCTACTGCACCTCCCAGGAGTAAAAAGACTTCACTAAAACAGTGTTTCTTACATAGTAGGAACGTAATAACTTTGTCTAGTTGAATTGTGGTTGAATTCTGTTGACAATGTCAAAAAGAACTTGAAATGACAAAAATGTTCTCTAATAAACCATATAATGAATTGATTTTATATTTTTCCTTTATATTTTATGTGTATTTATATTTAGTGAGTACAGAGGTGTTAGTTTATTAAATGCATTGTAACTGTCATATCAAATAAAACCAGTTTATGATGCTAGCCTTATCTTCTAATTAAAACCAGAAGCATGAAGCTATCTTTATACCTGTATACAATAAACAGTTTAATTTCAATGCACTAGGGGAAAAGATAGTTTAATTGCCCACAATATGACCCATAAGGAAGTACTAACTATGCTAAGTTCATGCATTTTAAAATATAGTTTCCATCCAGCCCAAGTGCCTCATTCTACTATTGATTGGATCCTGCTTTAAGATATCCATCCATTCTCCTCAGCCCCCTCGGCTGACTTGGCAACAGTGCATGAAATCTTATGAATAAATCTGGGAAAAAGCAGCCACTCTGTCCATTTTATAAGGAGAGAAGCATGAACTGCCCCACTCCTCTGTAATTCCACCAAAGGTTTCCCAACTTGAAATGCAGAATCAGAGAATCAGAAATCCCCAAGTATAAAGAAGACAATTGAGACTTTAACTCAGCCTCACCTATAGATTTTAAGGAGTCACATACAAGCTTAGGGCTTTTGACACCAAAGAAGGTAGAAGGGAAAAGATGCTAGAGATTTTTTTTGAAACCATAAAGGGATTGAAAAGGGCAAAGGATTGTAAATCACAGTATTGAATGATTAGTGAGACTGGTACCAAATTGTACTTAGGTGTTCATTTCTTTAAATGGCTTGCTCTTGCTCTTGAATGATCATTTGCTTTCTTGGTTTTAATATGGACCTTGGACAACATTTGCCTTGGAGTCATATCTTATGCCTGAAGTACCACTGCCACTTAATGATGATGTCTTCTGTTTATGGGGGAAGGGTTGTTGCCAAGAAGAGCCATATGTGTGTGTGTATGTGTGTGTGTGTGTGTGTGTGTGTGTGTGATACAGATATATGGTGTCAAAAGGTGAAGTATAACTCTCAAGTTAAAAAATGATGGCACTTGCCACACTTCTACGTTATAAGAAACATTTTTTTTTTTGCCAGAAGCATTTCCTTTGGAGGATAAATATTAAGAAGGAATAATAGAGGAAGTCTTGAAATGGTGTAAAAGAAGAAATTTTAAAAATAGTGAAACATGATTGCTACAAGCCAGAAAGCAAAGAGCAAAAGGAGAAGGCTTTCAGTACATACTCACTGAGGTTGAAGATTGAGTCTCCTTTGCATTCAGAGCCAGTCCTGAACACTAATTCAGTTCTAGGTACCAATAAAGAAGACCAGGAAAAAAAAAAAGGTAACACCAAATTTTGATTTGGAAGCTCCACCAACCTCACCCTATTCTAGGATGTCCAAGTATAAATAATTTAAAATTTATGGTTTAATTACTTGCATTTATTCCACTGTCATCCCTACTAACTCCTCTATTTCCTTCCCTTTTTATTTCTCAGATAATGCTTCTCAGTGATCCTGAGATTGAGAGCAGCATTTTGATTAGCTCAGATGAAGGTGCAACCTACCAAAAGTACCGGCTGAACTTTTATATCCAGAGCCTACTCTTCCATCCTCAGCAGGAAGACTGGATCCTAGCTTATAGCCTGGACCAAAAGGTAAGTGAACATGCTTCTGATGTGCATATTTCTTCAGGATATATATATCCAGGGAATTTTAAAAGCAAACAAACGTTAATTGAGTAACCCATTATTGGGTCCTATATTTAGAGCTGGAAGGAAACAAAGAGGCCATCAAACCCAAACCCTTCACCCCCAAAAAGCTTAAGTGGGTCATACAGCTACTAAGTGTCTGGGGTAATATTTGAACCCAGATCTTCTAAGTCTAAGACAAATGCTGATCCATTAGGGTGAACTACCTCATCAAACAATCTAAAGAAACTAAAATATAACTAAATTTGATTTAAAAAAACTGGATTTCCCCCAAAAATATAAACTTAAAAAGAAAGATAGAAAATATGACTTTTTGGGGAAAAAATTAAGGTGTATCTGGGTAAACATAGTATGCGCTATATGCAGGCCTGTTTTCTTAGATTTTTGATAAGATTTAATAATGAGAGAAACATCTGAAGCAAAATTTGCGTTTCATCATTTCAATTTGAGTAGCTAGTTTTCCATGCTCAGAATGTGCTCTCTGCACTCTGACACCTCCCCACCTGGTCCTCCTTTGGAGGAATATTCTTTTTCATTAGTGGTTTCAGAATGGATCGGAGTGTTTTGACAGCAAAAATTCATTCATCTTTTTTCCTTCTGATAATTTAATGACCTTCCCACTAGTGTTATTGCTGAATCTGCATCCAGCTTCCCTAGGTCCCATACACAGTAGATATTTCTAGTGTTCTGTCTTGCATAGACCTGTCCTTGAAATTACCTTGATTTAAAACAAACAAAAACCCTTTCCCTCCCCCTTCTCTCTTACTCAGACCAATAAAATAGCAGCTTTTTTTTTTTTGCAAGGAGAGTTGGGGGGAAGAGACACATTTCAATGTATAACTGAGTGTGTGATATCTGCACCTTAAACAATCGCTTCAACATAACCCTTCTTTCTCTTGACAAGGAAACTGGATAACGATACCAAGTGCTTATTGGTACCCCCTCCCCAGGAGTCCTCAAATGACATTTGTGGAAGCACTCCTATTGTAAATACAATTCCTTCACAGTGTCAAGTGGATGTTTTAAAAAAAAAAAGACTTTGTCAAATGTCGGATAGTTTATAGGCTTAGGTTTTTGGTGTAACTGCAAATTTTAAAGTAGGGTTGAAAAAATAATATATTATTTTTGTGACACTAAATGTTTCAATGCCATTTTTTTAAAAGTCAAGGTAGCGATGTTGAACGAACTACACTTGGGTTAGTACGGAGGCAAGACTAGGTAGGGAAAAGCAGCTAGTGGTATATGTGCCCCAGAAGTGACAAATTGAACTGAATATGCATAGCGTATATCTGGGGACGCAATGGAGAAGAGTGCTTTGCCCCTTCCCTCTGTCCCTTGGTAGCACCCACATCTGTACCATTGCTGACATAATACATGTAGAGATATGATGCTATCACAATGCTTCTAGACTTCTTGGCTGCTTTTTGCTCAGTAGAAATATGGGAAAGATGTGTCCTAAGCATTGATAGATTTTCTTAATCATTCGACAGATCTTTGGAGAAGCAGCTAGTCCTTCAGTGCTCCTTCTTGTTGACAACTTTGCATAAAGTGACTGAGTGTTCCTTGTGCTCATAAAACTCCCACCTGATGCCCTGTTATTCCTCGCAGAAATAAATGGCTGCAAAATGACAAAATGCCCCAGGCCACACTTAGAAATCTTCCATAAAGCATTTCTTTCCACTCCTTCTTTCCCCTCCCCACAAAAAAGCAAACCTCACAAACCTTTCCATTAAAGAAGGGGTCTCCTTCCTTTCTCTTTTTTGTAGTTCAAGGATTGAGACAGCTGAGAGTAGTACCCTCAAGCAGCAGATTAAAATGCAGGTGTCTTCCAGAATTGAGACGCAGCCTTACTGTTTTCAGGCTTGAGATGCAAATGTGCACCAGTGAGGTGCCTTCTTTCTTTAGAAGAAAATGTCAATGTCTCTGTTGCGGTATTCTGGTATCCATCTCTGGGAAGAGGTCATTTGTGTGCAGGGGTCTATAGATCCCAACACAAGATGTACTTTGAGGATTTCATGAATCCTGAAGCCCATCTGATTAACTTATGTGTATCACAAAGAGCCCTAATTGAACAATATTTTAAAGGGACAGTGTGGACATATTAACTCTCATGACACCCTAAACCTTTGGGAATTTGCCTGGAACCATGAAATGCTTAAAGGCATTGTTAAAGAAACAGGAAACTAAGCTTACAAGAAAGCCATACCTACAGTTCAAAATAAAATGTAGTTAGAGAAGTGTAGTAGTCTGAGGAATTGTATTTCCTTGGTGTTAGTGGTAGTGGACCGGCAGGAGATAAAAGCAGGGGAAAATATTCCCTGGGTTAAGGCCTTTTAGGAAAGGATGTAGTCTCAGCCAAAGAGTAGGAGTCAGATGACCCATAACTACATTTTGGATAAGTTACATAGCTATTCTGTGATATGGAAGGAAAGAAGGGAGGCAGGAAGGAAGGGGGAGGGAGGGAGGGAACAAGGAAGGAAGCAGTACCTACTATGTGCCAGGACCTGTGCTAATCACTTTACAAGTATCCCACTTGGGAATATGTTTATCATGACTGTATGTGTATAATCTATATCAGATTGCTTGCTGTCTTGGAGAGGGGAGAGAGAAGGAAGGGAGGGAGAAAAATTTGGAGCTTAAAATCTTATACAAATAAATGTTGAAAACTATCTTAATGTGTAATTAGAAAAAAAAACTACTATTAAGTGGGGAAAAAACCCAATATCCCACTTGATCTTTACAACAACCCTAGGAGATAGGTGCTATTATTATCCTCATGTTACAGTTGAAGAATATGAGGCAAAGAAAGAGTGTGACTTGCCAGGATCACGTAATTAGTAAGTGTTGGAGGCTCAATTTTAACTCAGATCTTCTTAACTTCAGGTTTAGTGCATGGTTCATTGTACCACACCAGATTTGGGGATTTCACATCCCAAAACTTTTGCTTAATACATGTGTGATCTACAACAAGTCACTTCACCTCTCTGGCCCTCATTTTCTTTCTATTTAAAATGGCCCTACACTCTTCCTCTTCCTTGGTGACCTCTACATACAGGAGTACACTAATTGTATTATTATGGAATTGGATTTCTATTCCCAACAGGTTGTTTCCCATTATGGCCAAGAACATCCCTGCACTTAGTTGGGAGGCAGGGGGAACGTCTGACTAACCCAAAACCCAGTTTTCTCATTAGGAAGATTTCTTACAACATTTCAAGATTGGTTTTGAAGATTGAAGTTGAACCTTTGGACAGATAAGTCCTGCTCTCATCTCATACCTGCACAATGTTAGAAATTGCAGAAATCATCTTTTTAGCCAGGAGCCTGCTGTGATGAAAAAAACAAAAACCTAAAACAAAAACAAAAGCAAAAATGAATGCAGGCTTTAGCATAAACCTTTTCCTCTTTCCCCTTCCCCCTTCCCCTAGTCCTTACATTATAGGTACCTTTCAAAGAAGAGGAAAAATTGAAAACAGCTATTTTTATATAAGTGACAAGATTTGGAAATCTCTCTTACCATCCATTTTCTTGGCAAAATTAAACTCTAACAAGTGTAGGTATTGCTAGAGAGTTGGGGTAAGAAACCTCATGGAATTACAGGCCGCACGTACAGTCCATTCAAGCATTTAATGTCAGAAATGTACATATATACACATGCGTATACATGTATCCTGAAACAAATGATACAGGACAGGAGAGATGGCTGGATAGATGTTCTTGTGAAAAGTATTTGAAAGTGGTAGCTGAACACAAGCTTAATGTGAGTCAACAGGAACCTGTGGTAGCCCCCTGTCTCCTCCCCTAATTCCAAATGTGAATTTAGATTGCTTTACTAGAAGTAAAGGGTATTTAAGTGATATTCCATTTGGGCTCTGACCTTGTCAAACAACATCTGGATCATTGTGTTCAGTAACTGGTACCACATTAAGAAAGTAGAGTATGACAGATAAAGGACATTAGGCTGTGAGGAGACTCAGAGCTATGCTGTAAAAGGGATAGGTCAGTTAGTCGAGCGACTTTGGTCTGTTTAGCCTAGATAAGCATAGACTTAGTGAGAGAATGATAACTTTCTGCAAACATCTAAGAACTTTTATAGGGAAGAGATATTGGGTCTTTTTAATGTTGCTGAAACTAGCACCAACTGTTCCAAGTTTCAGGGAAACAGATTTGAGTTCAATACAGGAAGGATTTTCCAACAATGGAATGGACTGTTTCATAAGGTAGTAAATTCCCCATTACATGAGGTGTTCAAGCAGGATATAGATGACTACTTGTTGGGGTGCTATTAAAAATATTCCCACATTGTGAGGGAGATTGGGGTAGATGATCTTTAAGGAATTTTCAAATTCTAAGAGATTATCATTCTGTGATACAGTTAGAGCCCCAGTCAGTAAAAGCAAACTAGAATGTAAACATGTCCTTCTGCCCAGTTAAATGCAGATGAAGCCTTGACTTCCATTTAGACTGTTTTTTTAAGTCCTCAGATTAGAAGGTGTAATTGTACTCTTAGGCTCTAGGATTAGCAGGTGATGATATTTTTCACTGGAAGTCTTCGGCAATTCTGGAATTAGTGACTTGCTACACTGTGGGGATAAAGCCATTATAGATTAACTAGCTATGATTCGCAGCTTTGAATTTCATTTGAGCTAGGAAAAAGAATAGGACAAAAGCTTTCCTCCTTTTTTTTTGTCTATGAATCCATGCTCACAACATTTTTACTAACATCTGCCTCCTCCCTCCCGCCCAACACCACCTATGTTTAATTCAGAAAGGACAGCTACCAAACATAGCCCTATTGACCTATGAAGGGTTGTAGTCAAAGGCTTGTTATGCTGGAAGGTGCTGAAGGATTATCTAGCTCAACCCTTTTACTCTTACCACCATGTTAGGGGAAAGGAATTGAAAGGTGATAGGATAGATGGGGTCACATCCAGGTGCCTAGGTAGAATCAGGCACAGATGATACAGGCTACAGACCAGTGTAGTTGACAAGTATAGCCTCCGTACTAGGTGAGGGCTAGTTTGAGAAATCTTAACTAGTGTACTAGGAGTACACAACTTCCCCCAGCTCTTGTCTGGAGTACCGCACATCCATCTGGGGAAAAGGGTCAAAACTTCTAGGATCATAGCATTCTTGCAAAGCTGAACCTTATACGTGGGGTTCTTAAGTGACCCTTTCAGTCATACAGTCAGTATGTGTCAGAGGTAAGCTCCAAACCCAGTTTCTTGACAGTGAGGTCATCACTCTACCTCGTATACCATATCCGCCTTTTAGTTCTTTGTGTGGTGAAAATAAAATAATTAGCACTTATTCTAAATAAGGCACACAATCATTCCCATAAAGAGATCATCCTGATTTAAGTGGTGGGCCTGAAGTCTGAGCCAGAAGTCATCATCCTGGGTTCAAATCTGGCCTCAGACACTTACTAGCTGTGTGACCCTGGGCAAGTCCCTTAATCCTATTTGCCCCAGTTTCTTCATCTGTAAAATGAGCTGGAGAAGGAAATGGCAAACCACTCCAATGTCTTTACCAAGAAAACCACAAATGGGGTCACGAAGAGTCATCATCATCAACAACAACAAGTTTAACAAGAGTTCATGTGGACTTCCCAACTTTAGGAGAGAGACCGACAGACAAACAGACAATATGATAGGCATTTGTGACTGTTGTTTGGCCTTAGTTCTCAAAGAAGACCATGACATCAGGAAAGTGATGCCATGACTTGCAAGTGAATTGGATTTAAGTGAGGGAGGCATGTGCAAGGTCACCAGCCTCACTTTCTCCTCCAAAGCCACCTGGGTCCAGTATCAAGATATAGATCAGGATGACTGGAGATGGCCCCCGGATAGGTGTTTGATTGCTCAACAAATGAGTAGCATTTTGTCTACTTCTACTAACAGAGAAGCTTGGGACCTCCCAGTCTCCCCTACTATTTGATCCTTTGTCCATGAAGAAAACAAGACAGGGAGCCAGTTCACGCAACTGCTGCCATGTGACTGCCTGGAAAACAACAGAGCAAGAAGGTCAAGAGGAAACCTCTTGCATACCACTTCCAGTCAAACTAGGATATGTGTCTACACTTTCATGCCTTCCTACTAGAAACTAACATTATACCTACACTCTACCTCTAAAGGTAGCTTACTGGGAATTCTGTCAGTGAAAAAATCTCATAGGAATGAAAAGACAGAAAGTGACTTCCTTTAATCCAGTCCATAATACCCTTCTAGGATGTCATCTCTGACTGAATTAAGGAGTTTCAAACCAAATCTGAAATAACAAAGTCACACCCTCAGTCCTAGGACCCATTTAGGGAACATAGCTATACTGACTAGAGCTGTGGAGGGGTTGGGAGGAGGCAGGCTCTTGTATGCGTCTGATGAGCTGATGGCTGTCACACGTGAACTATGGCATTACCAAGCATAGTGGAGTTGTATCATCTGCTAAGAGAAGCGTCTAAAATCGTTATGCTTGGGATTACATGCTGATTCTGTTCAATAAGGCCAAATCTGCAGATGCTCAATTAGCACAAAGTTGCTAAGACTCGGCAGAGATGAAGTCTTATTCTGGTAAATATACTTAATCTCCAAAGATAAAACTTGCTCTTATATGAATAATGATGATGATGGTGGTGGTGGTGATGATGACAATGATGATAATAATAAATATTTATGTAATACTTTAAGGTTTGTGAAATAGTATATTTATAAATATTATGAGAGAGCAATTTTTTTCTTATTTGAGCCTCACAACCACCCCAGGAGATAGGTGTAATTGTTATCTCCATACTACAGATGAGAAAACTGAGGCAGACAGAGATTAAGTGACTTGACCAGGATCACACAGCTAGTAAGTGAGTCAGAATGCAAACTCGGGTCTTGCTGATTCCAAGTGCAGGTGCATACCTATTTACATTCAACAAGTTTGGGATAAGTAGAGGACAAGAGCCATGCGTGTATCAAAGTCCATCAACATATGTCAAGAACCATGGATAAATGGAATCATGGAAAGTTGGAAGGGAACATTTTAGGTCATCTAGTCCCCCCCAAAAGAAACCATGGTACAGAAAGAAGGGCTAAAGTCCTTCCTTTCTTCCTCTCCCTTTCTTGTTCTTTCCAGTCCAGGTCTCTTGTCAAGGAAAAAAGTATCAGATGAATTTATTCTGCTGTGCTAATGGGTAAGCATATTACTTCCTCCAAGAGGATTTACATTTTAAAAAAGAACTTTGTGGATGACAGCTATTAAGTAATAGAGCTTTGGGAGTCAGGAGAAATTTGCTAAAATCACAGATCTACTCAGGACTTACTGGGAGACCTTGGGCAAGTCGGTCATTTCACTGCTCCAGGCTTCAGTTTCCTCATTTATAAATGGACAACGTCATACCAGATAGGCTCTATGATTCTGTAACCCCATTCCATTCATCTCTAATTGGGGGAATTGTAGGCACAGTGGCCCTGGCGTATAGAGAAAGAATTCAGGGCAAAGGTCTCTTGACTCCTAGTCCAGAACTCTTTAAATTCTGACCTACTAATAGGAAATCACATTCTGAGAGCCCTTTTTTGGAGTCTTTGTCTGCATTTATCATTAATTAATATCTCGTTCCTGCCCTACGGCCCCATTTGTCAGACAAGCTCTTCCAGAATGGCTCCTATTTTTCACTTTGAAAAAGTAGCTGGCAGGAATCTGGACACAGAGTGGACAGGGCAGCTCCCTAGAAAAGATGAGAGACCATGATCAGATTTCAACCCAATTGAGAAAGTGATAGAGGCATGACTATGACCTTTGTAGGCCACATGGGCTGATTTGTATCTGCCATAAAGGAAAGAAGTAGCAGCAGATTGACAGTGGGAAGGCATCAGTTACTTTAATTTTGCAGAGACCCCACTGGGAGTGAGCAGAAATACAGCATTCAGGGCAGAAACATCTAAATCTCCTTAGGAGATCCAGTTTACACTAGTTACTTCTGGGCTTTGGAATGTATTTCAGTGTTTACTAAACATTCAATGGCTTGAGCTCCCATTAATGTAGCTAACTGCTTTTTTTTTTTCTCAATTACTTTCATAATGAGACATGGCAGCTGGGAGCAGAGGTATCTTATTTTACGGGACTTTTTCATAACATCTCAAAGCAGGAGATAAAGTGGAATTGGAAAGAATGTTTTCAGCCAGCCAGGCTCCATTAATATTCTAGTGTGTTTATAATAAAATGAAAGATAGTGTTAATAGCAATCACATTTGTATTGTGCTTGTAATTTGCCAAATATTTTGCATATTCCTTTTCACTTGTGACATATATATCATCTCACTGGTTTTCCTCCTACTCCTCTGCCTGATCCTTCTCTGTCTCCTTTGATACATCTTATTCTTTGTGACCCCTTAAAGTATATCTCCCAAGGTTCCATACTTGTTTCTCCTCTTAAGTCTCTGTTTTCCCTTCGGTGATCTCATGATTATAATAATCTCATTCTTCCATGACTTCTAGCTAAACTGTCTTCATTTGGACAACTCCCAAACCTAAACCTCCAGTTCTAACCCAGCTTCTACTGTTCCAGACCTAGATCTCTTTCTAAGTGTCTAGTGGTCATCATCACTCCTTGGATATTCCACAGGCACAGTAAACTCAATATTTCCTAATGCAAACTCCAAACGTACTACCTCTTCTTACTTCCCTGTTTTTGTCAATGGCCCACCATTTTCCCTTTCGCTCAGCTTTGAGAATATGATGTTATCTTTTATCCTTTCCACTAATTCACCTTTGACAGCCATAAGCAGCACCCAAATGTTCTTCAGCCTCTCTGTGAACTGCCATTGCATCTTATAGATCACAAATTCTTAACTCGGGTTTCCTATACTTCAAAATAAATAAATAAATGAATGAACAAACAAATACACACAAATAGAACTGCATTTCAATGTAACTGATTTCCTTTGTAATTCTATATGTTTTATTCTAAGCATTTTAAAACATTCTGAGTAGTCCATAGTTTCATTGGATTCCCCAAAGGGTCTATGATGCAAAGGCTTAAGAAACTCTGCTACAGATGGTTAGAGATGGAACATACCAACACCTTTGGCTGGAATCCAACATGTGTTGAAGTTCACACTATAAAATTTTTAAGTGAGGTAACACAGGCATATTAGAAATACCAATGACCAAATGATATTCTTGCAGACATCCCAGGGCAATTTCCCTGTTGAGACTTTAAGGGAGCTAATCTTTAAACAGGTAGCATACCATGAGATGGAGGTGATAGGATACTTATTCAGCTCTGTGCAGGGAGGGAAGAATTAAGAGCAGCAGCAAAGCCAGATGTTTCTGAGGTTCCAATTTTGTCTACGGGCTTTTGCCACCTCTCACTTTCATTGGTTCGGCTTGGAGGGGCTAGGCAACTGGGGAAGCCAAGTGTTTGTCATCATAATAGCTAAGAGTGCTTTGGGAGGCTGGGGGAGACCAACATCTTGCACATGGTAATGAAGAGAAGTTTAACTTCATTTACAAATCGTGAATATGTATTCCTGCTTCAAATAAAAAGAAAGACTAAAACAGATCTAGTGTTTGCTCAATTTGTTAAAGAGAAGACAATTTGTCAAGATTTTTTTTCTCAAAACTCTAGCACTATGCAAATGCAGGCAAATCAGACCCCCATGCTAATTCCCCTGCATGATGAATATTTTTATAATCCTAATTAGTACCAGTCATTTAGTCTAGCAATTTCCCCCAATCTAGCCAATTTGAAATTAAAATAGATGCCTTGATTACAAAACTCATTAGCAAAGAAGCACCCTTCTAACTAACCAGTTCATTTCAAATGCACAGACTGAATGGAGTGTGGAGCACTCCTGTCTTCAATAGACATAAGTGAAGTGAGTCTTAATTGGCAGCATTGTGAAGTATTTGTCCTGCTGGATGCTTCATTGCAGTGTAATATATCACTCATTAAATGTAACAAAAGCAACTTTTTAAATGGTTTAATTAAGCAGGAGTCTCTGCACTTGGTAATTTTTATAAAGTCAAATGTCACAATTGTTTGCATTTGAAGTACTGATGGGTATTAATGTCAGAAAGACTATATCTGACTCTGCATTTATCACTGTGATTATGCGAAGGCTGGCAGGTTTAATATAAGAGGGGGAAATTAAATTATGGAACACTGATGCCTAATTTAAAAGAGCCTGGACATGTATTGTTCCAGGGAGACCAGGAATGAACACTGGAGAACATCCCTTAGCAAGGCTAAGTGACAAGTAGGGAAGAGGGTGGAGGGAAGGAACAGCTGCTTGTCCAGACTTTTTTATTTGTTTGACTGTTTGATCTAAGGTTGAAGAAAGAAAGTGTCACCCAATAAATAGTTTGTCTTCTTTTCAAAGAATGGCAGACTAAAGGTAAGTTTCTAGAAACCAGTTGGTCAAAAAAAATATAGATAAAAAATAAAATAGAAACCAGTTGATCTCCCTCAGAAGAGCAGTGATGGCCGAAGGAGTGGTGGGAGGGAACAGAGAAGGTTAACTGCAGCTGATCTAGGGGAATAATTCCCCATTTGTGAAGTTGAAAGAGGAGAACAAGGCTCTTGCCTATGGATCAGAGAGAAAGAATTTTTCCCCTGGTTGATGTGCAGAGCATAGAATTCAGGACTGATTTTGTGGTGAGTGAGGCTATAATCTGGGTTACAAGGTGGGAACTGCACATACAATAGGAACACAATAAGGTGGGAGGTAACTGGGTTCTCCTTCACTAATTGGGTCATGTAAATGTCTTTTTTTTTTTAATATCACCAGGATTTTCCAAATAGTAGGTGCTTAATAAATGCTTGTTGACTGACTAAATGAATGATTCATTTCATCTTCATTTTCAGCATCATGAGGAGTCCATTTCTCTAGGTTCTGTCTAACCTACCAGACAAACAGGGAACGAGTTAGAGTCTGGGGTTCAATGCTCTGTTACCTTTCCCATAGGTGAGGACACCTGCACCAGGGCCTACCATTTTCCGAACCTACCAATCAAGTCATTGTTCATTGCTGCCAAATTCTCTTTTCACTTCTTCTCACATAAGCACACTGAGATTTAGCTATCTTTTATGCCAACCCATTCCCTCCTACCCCCAAATCTTTTGTCTCTGCTTTGCAAGATGACAATTATTGGATCTAATAAGTAAATCTGAGGAATCTCCAAACCAAACTTATTGTCTTTCCTTATGTGACATATGATGTACTAATGGGAAAAACTTCAAGAGACCTAGATATATCAAGCATGTTCACAGTAACTGTCCAGTCTTTGAGTCCATGCCCTCTTGTCTCTACAATACTTAATGGCACCCTCACTTAAAATCCAGCTGAATTTTCTGACTTCAGATCTAACCCAAATTTCAGATATGAGTGACCAAGATGGTGAGGATTCTGGAAACTGTCCTATAAAAAGACATTAAAGTAACTTGGGATATTTAACCTGGAGAAGGAAATACTTAGGGGGAAGTGATAGATGTCTTCAAATAATTGAAGGCATGTCATGCCAAAGGAGTAAATGGTCCATTCTACGTGATTTCAAAGGGCAGAAAAAATTGGAAAAATGGGTGGGAATTATAGGGAAGCAAATTTTTCACAATAAAAGAAAGACCTTTCTAACAATTTGAGTTGACCTGCAATGGAAAAAACTTTCTCCTAAACCAATGAGCTCCCCATTATTGAAGGTATTCAGACAGAAACTACTTGTGTAATTGTCCAGGATGCTGTAGAAAAAGCTCCTGCATAGAATGAGAGGCTGAACTAGATGAGTTCTAAAATTTTCTTCAATTGTAAAATTCTGTGATTTCCTCTTAGCCCTTATTCCAGCAGTTTGAATAAGCAGCAAAAAAAAGGACAGAGCTTTGTAGTCAAGAGATAGCATTGACTACATGTGAGACTCCAGACCAATCTCTGAGACTGGGCTTGCTCATTTGTCAAATGAGATAATAGAACTTGTACTACCAACCTCATAGAGTTGTTGTAGGTCACAAGTTATATAAACTTTAATATGCTAAGTTGTTAACAAGCTGGGGTCAGAAGTGTAATTATTGTCTGAGTTATAACCTCAGACTCAGAATGGTCAGTGAATTTCAATTCAATTAATTTCTTGAGTACATACTATATGTAAGGTACTGTGATAGATGCTGGGAATAAAAAAAAAGTTTTTCCTGCCCTCAGGGGGTTTACATTCTAAAAAGGGGAGGGGATTATAGTATATATGCAAATAAATATAGTATAAGGAAAATTGAGAAGGGAGAGAACACTAATAAGTGAAAGCAACATTTAGGAGGCATCACTTGAGCTGAGCTGAACTTTGGAGGAAGGCAAAGATTCTGGTGGGTGTAGATGATGAGGATAAAGTGTATTCTGGTAATAAAGATGTCTATGCCTAGAATGCCCAATTTAAAAGAAAAGCCATTTATTTAAAATAAAATTTATTTTAAAAAATATTTATTTAAAATAAAAGCTATTTATAGATGAAATACAGAGTTCACAAAGAGCAGTAGAATGAAATAAGACAGGAAAAGTAGGGGAAGAAGCCAGAATGAGGGAGATGGAAAACTGTGATTGATTCCAAATCAATGAACATGGGTGATTTGGAGAATGGAGTTTGGCAAGGAAAGGGAAGATAGATAGAAGACAGTAGCTTGAGGGGATGGAAGGCTCAAATGAAGGGGGTTTTTTTGTTTCTTTTTTTTAAGGCTGAGGAGAACTGACCACGTTTGCAAACAATCAGGAAAGAGTCAGTAGATGGGGGAGATCAATGGTGAGAGATATGGGATAATTAATTGATAGAGACAGCTCCTAAAAAAAATCAGGACGGGATGGAATTGAGGGAACAATAGAATGGCTGGTCTTGACCAGAAGAGGAGAGCTTCTTCCTCAGAGACAGGAAGAATAAAAGAGAGGGGTAGTGCTAAAGATGTCGTAGGGTTTTAATGTGTAGGGTAGGATAACTGAGAAAATTCAAAATGGATGTCCTTGATTTTCTGAATAAAATAGGAGACAAGTACTTTGTTGAATCCAGTGTTGTGGAAGGACTGGGGACTTGAGAAGAGAAGACAAGGATCAAAACAGTTGTTGAAGAGACTAACTGTAAGATATTTGGAAAATCTCTTGATAAATATCTCTGAGTCTTGGTTTTCTCATCTTCAAAATGGGATTATAGTACTTGTGTTAATAACTTCACATGGTTGTCGTAAGAAATGTGAAGGATCAATCGAAGAAGTATAAAATTTTTGCTATTCGAAGTATAGTGGCTATGCAGTAGTAATGGCCCACATAAGACTAGTCAACATTAATCCGTAGTGGTTCCAATAGTGTGACTTCCTCCAACATCATTTAGCATCTCGAGAGTACAAGTGAACAAGGTAGATGATACTAGAGATGATCCAGGTTTAAGGACTGGCAGGGTGAATGGTTGTTAGGACAAAAACATAAGGGAATCAAGGAAGGAACATAATGTGTAGTTGAATTTGTAATTATAGAGTCAAGACTGTTATATAAGGAAGGTAAGTCCAGAACAGAGAAAGATGAACATGTAGAAGAAGGAGTGATGGATAGTTGTGTTAAGGACAAAGGATATTTTTATGAGTAGTAAAGCAGAGGGGAAAAAATGGAAGGATAGGAAATTATGATCAGAGAGGGGAATTTTGAAGTTCAAAATCATGGAGGTGCCACAGTTATGGGGGATAGTGAGATGAAAGGTATATCATTCCTTTGGGTGGCTTTGTTAGAGTAATCTCCTAGTCGAATCTGTCAGAGAATTTAAAGTAAGGAGCCATGAGCACTGGAGAGAAGAGCAGGCAGGAATACAGTATCTTTAGGGAAAATTGGATTTTCACCTATATGAGAACATGGAAAGAATATTTTAAAAACAACTTGAAGATGAAGAGGAGTTTGTTAACAGTTGAACAGAGGTTTCATAGAATATAATGGAAAGGGAGGACAAAAGGGAACAGGGACAAGAGCAGGGGTTTTAATCTGGGGTCGAAACCATCTATACGTAGATTTTAGGGGGTCTATGAACTAGGACAGGGAAAATTACATCTTTTCACTAGCCTTTGATTTTCCTTATAATCTTCTGTATTTTGTTTTATATATTTAAAAAACATTATGAGAAAGGATCCATAGGCTTCCCTCAACTGCCAACCATGACAAATAAAAGAAAATTGAGAACCCATGGACCACTGAGCTGGATGGGTACAAATTTATGGTGAAATATTTTGTTCTCCCACTCATGATATGGTGAATCTAAATCACTTAGACTAGATGAACAGACAGTAGGACTGAGGAAGTGCCAGGTGCTTGAGACTTCAACCTTCCTGGGTCCTCTGATGATAGAAGCTTTTGGTGCAGATGGTCCTTTTTCAAATACTAACCAAAAAGTATTTACTGAGTACTTACTGGGTGCCAAGCACTATGCTTACATGCCAGAGATACAAAGAAATATTGAAAATAGTCGCTGCCCTTATGGAATATACATTCTAATGGGGGTACAACATGTATGTAAGTATATGTTTTACATGCAGAGTAGATATATAAGGTAACTTAGAGGTTAAAACACTAAACTTGAAGGGCCTGTACTCCCTACTTCAAAAGTGGCATTTAAGCTACATCTTGAAGGAAACCAGGGATTATAAAAGACAGAGGTGAAGAGAAATGGCATTCCAGGCATGGTAACAGCCAGTGCTAAATCACTGAGGCAGGAGATGGAGTAGCAAGATATAGGCCAGTATGGCTGGACCAAAGAGTGCACAGAAGGGAGTAATGTTCAAGAAGATAGTAAAGATGGAGAGGAGTCAGGTAGTGAAGAGCCTTGAATTCTAGAGGAGGATTTATATTTGATCCTAGAAGTAATAGGAGGCCACTGGAGTTTATTGAATAGCAGAGTTAAATGGTCACACCTACATGTTGGGAGAGTCACTTTGGCAGCTGAATGGAGGATGGATGAGAATGTGTAGAGTAATGAGCCAGGGAGATCATTACTTAGAATTCAGAAAATAGGGCTGGGACCTCAGGGACCTAACTGATCCCACACATGGCACCAGTTTGGCAGTTACAACCCAAGTGGCTGAGGATGAGGCATACTCAGAAGATATCCCACATTGGACCATGAATTCAACTATATCAGGCATGTTGTTGAGGTCCTTGTCCCTTTCAGTGCTCAGTCTGAATGTAGGGATAACTGAGTTTCAGACTGATGTATACTCTTCTACTTGATTTTGCCTTTTCTCTGTAAAAATGAACTCTTTATTAATAAAACAGTCTTAACATTAACTATTCACAAATTATCATGAGGGGTATTTGGAAAAGCCCTGGAATACAGATTAGGAGACATGGGTTCTAATCCACACTGTCACTTATAAAATGCCCACAGGTAAACAGTGCCTTGTCCATAATTGTTCATCTTTCATTTTTGAAAAGGACCAATGACATCATGGGCGGTGTCTTGACTTGCATATGAATTGGATTGAAGTGAAGCAGAGTTGCACAAAGTCATCAGCCTCACTCTCTCTTCCCGGGTCATCAAAGTCTAGAGGCAGGACAAAAGTCAGGATGACTGACGATATAGTGGATTTAGTGGATGAGATGTCTTCAATGCCTAACCAAGCTCTAAACTCTCCACTATGCCTGCTTTAGCCACCTTTGTGACTGTGCCACAGGGATCATTTGTTCTCATTCTGCCAGGGAAAGTCTTGCACACAGTACATAAGTACTTGTTGACTGATTGCTTTCTGAGCCTCATTTTCCTCTTTTGTAAAACAGCCATCTCTAATAATTTATGAAGTTCCTTCCAGTTCTAATATATTGAGATTCTATGGTTCTATGCAGGTTGATATGACAATGGGAAATAATTCCTCTAATTCTGGTGTCTCCTTTCCCCTCAGCTATTGTACTGACCCCTTTGCTCTCTTTCATAAACTGGCAGCAGCTGTGTCAATAAGTTATTGAAACAAAGCTTTCTAGGATGGGGTATTTTTAATTTAAGTGGTTTGGTAGAGATATGCTGGGGGCTCATAATCTAAGGGCTTCTTAACAGGCAGCTGGGGAATGAACACAGGGTAAAAAAAAGGCTTATTAACTTTTCCTTCTTCAAATAGTGCTGAACTAATATTGGGCTTGGATATTTTCATAATTAGGGAGGCTGACAGTAGGCTCAAGAATCTCTTCTGTCTCTATCTAAGGCACAGATAGTCCTTTGGACTTTTTAGCTCCAGTGCCCTAAGAAAGTCTCCTAGAACAATGAGAGAGGGCAGAGGAAAAGGGAGACGTTCCCAAAAGCTGACTTGGCAGTCCTCTAGGATTCTGAGATCTATGGACTCTTAGAGTGGGGAAGCACCGTCTCACAGCAGCTATGCTAATTTTTCCTTTCCACTCTTGTCAGGCATCTCAGAATTATAACTTTCTTCCCTCCTATCTTAGAGGAAATAGTGTCCATAGTCTTTGCTAAGGCTAATCCCTTTAATCCTTGATCTCTTTCCACTTCTTGATACCAGAAGACCTTGCTCCAATAAGCATCCTTCCTTTCTCACACATTTTCAATCAACCTTCTCTCCACTGACTCTTGCCATGTGTCTACAAATATGCTTATGTGTCCCCCAACTAAAAAAGTTTCCTCGGTACCCCATCACTTCTATCCCATATGATGATGTCCCAGTTCCCATGTATTTTATTGTAATCTTTTTGAAAAAGTTTGTCTATAGCAACGGTTCTGCTTTTTTACTACACATGGCATGCTAAATCTCTTACAGTCTGGTTTCATTTTCTGGGACCAAACTGAGTCTTCATTGTACCATTTGTTAGCCATGTGACCTTGGGAATATCACAGAATCTTTGAGCTGGAAGAAGGCTATCCAATCCAGACTATCCTTGAAGATTTATATACGCTATAACATACTGAACATGTGGTCATCCAGCCTTTGTTTAAAGACTTCCAATGAAGAGATCCCTTCTGCTTCCTAAGACATCTTCTTCCTTTTTTGGAAAGCTCTAATTGTTAAGTTTTTATCTTCTCAATTGAGAAGCTTTGATCTACCTCTGCAACTTATGTCCATGAGTCTTAATTCTATTCTTCTAGAGGGAAACAAGTACAATCCCTTTTGTATGTGAACAACCTTACTGCTATCATGTCTCCACTAAATCATCTTTTACTCCAAACTAAACATCCTGATTTCCTTCAATAGCATTGAATATGGCAAGAGGGAGGGAAGCAGGGGGTGGTAGAATATGTACTTATAATCATGTCAACTGTGTGCCAGGCACTGTGCTAGGTGCTTTAAAAAATACCTCGTTTAATCCTCACAACAGCCTTGAGAGGTAGATACTGCTTTTTATTATCCCCATTTTACAGTTGAAAAAACTGAGGAAAACAGAGGTTAAGTGAGTCACCCCACATCATGCAGCTAGTAAGTGTTGAGGTCGTTTTGAACTCAGATCTTCTTAACTCCAGGCCTCCTATTCTATCCACTGCACTACTTAGCTGCTAAGATATCAAGACTCTTCATCAAACTGGTTGCCCTCCTTTGGACACTCTCCAGCTTGTCAATGTTCTTCTTAAAATAGGATTTCCATAGCTGGATACAATTCTCCAAATGTGGTCTAAATGGGAATGAGACTGTCCCCCTCCTAATCCTGGACTCCATGCCTCTCAATGTGGTCCTTATAGGCTTAATAAACATTATATCACAAGTCATACCCCGATCACCAAATCTGATTGTCAGTTTAGTCCTCATTTCTTTGAACTCTTTGTAGCTTTTGACACTATTTACCACTTCCTTCTGGACACATATTTTTATCTTGGCTTCTGAAATACTGCACTTTCCTAGTAGGTGATGTCTGTATTTCTGCCACCGCTGGATGACTGTTATCTTTGCTCCAAATGTAGGCAGATTTCCCTCCTAAAGCAATAGGAGAAGGGATTTGGGGAATGCCTCTGTACAATCCAGGTTGTTAAGAGCAATGAAGCATTCCTAAAGAAAACAGAAACAAAGCTTTATTGAAGGGAAAAGGGTTCTAAGGAGAATGAGGAGAGACTGGGCCCTTGTCAGGAGATTAGAGAGTGGAAAAGTGTTACCTAGAGAAGAAAGGGAATGAAAATTGGTACACCTAGAGGACAAAAGATTTGCGGTTCTTCCTGAAGGGAGGGGAGACATAGGTGTTCCAAGGAGGCAGAAGCTTTGTGTCCTCTGAAGATTAATACATATTGATATTGATAAAGATAGATATATCTTGATATTGATAAAAAAGCTATCAGATAAAAAAATCAACCACCAAGAATCAGACAAAAAATAAAATGTTGAAGGAGGAGGAAGTCTGGTGCTTACTTGTTAAAGGGTACTAAGGCAATTCCTTGTGATTCTAGTAACAGTAGATAGTAATCTGGAGCATACATCTATGATATAACACAGAACCTTCCACGTCTCATTAAAATGTATGACAACTGCCTACTTCCATGATTCACGTGGGTACAAATGATGTTGTCACAGGGAATATCTAACGTATTACCAGCGATTACAAAATCTTGGGTAAAAATCTGAAGACCATAACGACGTATATTGTTTTCCTCACTGTTGCCTATCTAAGACAGGGGATACAGGAGAGAAAAATTATTTTGGGAAGTGAAATTTGGATTTCTGGACCAGTGATGTGGGAAATATAGATGATATGCCTATCAAATATGCTGATGACAACAAGCTAGGAGGGAGATCTAACACTGAATGAGTCACAGGATCCCAAAAAGATCTTGACAGGCTAAAGCATCAGGCTGATGTTAACAAGATGATATCTAGCAGGAATAAATATAAAACTTAGGTACAAAAAAATCTTGAAAATACATGGGGAAAGGAAGTATGGCTAGGTAGCAGTTTGGGTTTTGTTTGTTTGTTTGTTTGTTTGTTTGCTGGACGATGGGGTTAAGTGACTTGCCCAGGGTCACACAGATAGTAAATGTTATGTGTCTGAAACCGAATTTGAACTCAGGTCCTCCCGACTCCAGAGCCGGTGGTCTATCTATGGCACCACCTAATTGCCCCCTCTAGGTAGCAGTTTGAAGAAGATCTGGGGGTGTGAGTGGCCTTCAAGCAAGTTCAGTAAGAATCTACAGTGTAATGTAGAAGAAAAAAAATCTAATGCAATCTTGGGCTGCATTAAGGGAAGCATAGCTTCTAGGAAGAAGGTGATACTATGTATTTTGCCTTTGCCAGACATCATCAGGAATATTGTGTTTGGTTCTGTTGCCGCAGTTTAAGTAGGCTTTGATAAGTTAAGAGAATTCTGAGGAGAGCAACCTGGATGCTGCTGACCTTTGACCCAAGACATAGAAGAATAAGTTCAAGGAATTGTGGGTGTTTAGCCATGAAAAGAAAAGGTTTAAAGGGGACACGATAGAGGTCTTCATATATTCTAGGGGCAGTCTTGTGGAGGGGGCATTACAAATATTTTGTTTGGCTGTAGGTTTCAGAACCAGCAGCAATGGCTGAAACTAGCAAATTTAAGCTTGATTCCAGGAGAAAATAAAAAAAGAATTCCTAATAATTAGAGCTATTCAAAAGTGGATCGGGCTGCCTTGAGAAGTGGTAGGCCTCTCCCATCCTTAGAGGTCTTTAAGATGAGCCTTGATAATAGTTTTTTAGGTGTATTGTAGTGGAGATTCCTTTAGGGTATACATTGGACCAAGTAAATGAAGTCCTTTTCATCTCTCAAATTCTGATTTTATGATACTGTGCACATTCTCTGACTTTTCTAATAGCTTCTTTTCCCTTCACCTTTTTCTACTCCTTTAAATTAAATGTACACTAAGTTTTTACACTATATTCTCTTCTCCTTTCTCTCTATTCTTTTTCCCTAGGTGGTCTCATTCAATCACGTGGCTTTTTTGCATATTATCTTTACACAAATGATTCCCATATTTCTCTTACCATGCCCTTCCCTCTGTACACAAACATCTTCACCTGCATAAACCACATTCTACTGAGTTGTCCTAAAACTGCCTCATGCTCTCCATATTCCAAACAGAACTTATTATTCTTTCCCCTAAACCAGGGTTTCTCATTCAGTCCCCTTTTTCTTTCATTTAGTGCTATTGTTAACTTAGTCTCCCAAGCTTTGAAATGCTGGTGTTATCTTTGACTCATCCTTTTTTTGTACCTCTTATATAAAAGTAGTTACCAAATACTGTTGATTTTGCAATCTTTCATGTGTCTTTTGTTTTCTCTTCCCATTGTAGTCATGTTAATATGTCCTTATTACCACTTACCAATGCCATCATAGTATCTTAACAAGTTTTCTCATCTCCATTCCCTTCCCACTTCAATAATACTTCTGGCTTTCATACCACATTATGTATAAATATAGTTAAATGGAAATGTCAAAGTTGACTCCAAAGTTACATACCTGAGCATTGATAAAACGTTAGTACGACGGTGACACCATTAGCAGAAATGGGGAAGTTGGGAGGAGGGGAACATTTTGGTGAGGCTAAAAGAGGTGATGAATTTAATTATATTAAGTTTGAGGTGGGATGGTCCTATCTCAGATGACTACTTTTTTCAGATATTTGAAGGTGTTGAATATGGATTCAATCAACTCAACAAACATTTATTGAGTACCTACAATGAGTGCATGCTCTGCTCTATGTCTGTGGATCCAGGCTACTGATACTCCTTTTCTCCTTAGGAAAATACACTTATTACAGATTTTCCTCTAAATTCTCAGACACTAACTTTAACCCTGATCCATTATCTTCTGGATATTATTGGGCTGCTAAATGCTTGTGGAGGGATGAGGTAAGGGAGAGGTTTCAGGGAGAGAGAGTCGGAAAACAACATTTCTTCTTCTTTAAAGAAACTCACAAATAGAAGGGAGACATACTGTCTTGTGGGTAATGGGCAGAAGAGAAGGCTATGTAGAATCAGAGAGAAATCACCCAGTATAGGTATTGGGATAGCTAGTTGGCACAGTGAATAGAGTGCCCAGCCTAAGGTCAGGAAAACTTTCTTCCTGAGTTCAAATTCTGGCCTTAGCCACTTACTAGACCACAGGCAAGTCACTTAACACTGTTTGCCTCAGTTTCCTCATCTGTAAGATGAGCTGTAGAAGAAAATGGCAAACCATTCTAGTATCTTTGCCAAGAAGACCCCAGATGAAGTCATGAAGGGTCAGACACAGCTGAAAAAGATTGAAAAATAGGTATTGTAATAATTAGTAATTTCATCTAGTAGAAGAATTATGGTGTTCAAAGAGTTTTTGAGTTAGGGAATACCTTAGAGATCATCTCCTCAGGGCTTTTAGCCTTTTGGCAGTCTAGTGTAGCCTATGGGCTTCTTTTTAGAATCATGCTTTTATATGCATAAAATAAAATATACACTATTAACAAACAGAGTGAATTATATTGAAATATGGTTTTCAATATATTTTTCAAAACACATTCAGGGATCTTGGGTTAAGAATTTCTTGTCTTGTCCAACATCTTCATTTTACACTTAAGGAAAGGGTTTTAGGGAGGTAAGTTAAGGACTCCCAAGGTCATCCTGTGAGATAATGGCACATCTTCTGGCTCTTGGTCGCATCTTTCACACATTTGGGTTCTATTATAGTGTTTACTGCCATCTTCCTGTGTGGTCTATGGCAAATCATCCAACTGCTCTGTGACTTACTTTCCCCATCTGTAAATGAAGCCTGTCAGCTTTCCCTTAAACTAAAAATGACATAATAGATAGAAAGAACTTTAAAGCCATTAATGGTACTAGAAAAGTAGAAAGTACATGCTGCCCCTACCTTAGGAACATCTGATATCCAAAGGGCCACTAGGGAGAAGGAGCTGTGTCAAGAGGTATTTAGACGGCACCTTGGGGAAAAATGTAGCTTAAAGTGTACTTATCAGAAAAAAAAATGATTTCCTTCATGCTATTGTCCTTCTGCTTAGCCATATTCCAGGAAATGACTGAGGAAGTATAGTGTGGGTTGTTTTTGTTTTTTTTTGGGGGGGGGACTTGTAGGCTATGAACATTTTAGACAGGCAAACAGCAGAGGTGGGAAAAATACCACTAGGAGCCAGGTGGGGTCAGGGGAAGAGTCTCTGCCTGGACTTTATCCAAGAAAGAGACTTTTTACCTACAATAACATGGCTGTTCCATTGACTGATGACCACTTTGTTTAACTGTAACTCTGTGCCAACTAATCTGTAGAACCATACTATCCTTTCTAAGTAACATTCCCTGGAGGTGCTGGGGCTGAGCTGATGACTTATTTTCATGTTGCCTGGTCCCTGAAGTAGTTTCATTTGCCCTAAGTTCTTTCATTATTCCAGAAGCTGTTACTTTTCTGCTGTTTCCTTCATAAAATATTAGCCCTTTTGAGGTCTCCAGGAGAATTTCCCCTTAATTAAAGTCTCCTGCCCAAATCTTCTTGGCTCTCTTGGCCCAATCAACACCTGGTCAATCAGCCTTAAGATCCAAAAGGCCAGAGGGCTGGGAGAAAGCAGACAATTTCAGTAATAGTCATGTTAATAAGATGGTGTATCATGGAAGAGCACTTCCTAACAGGGAATCATCAATCCTCAATTAATAAAGAGTTTAAAAGTCTGTTGCTGGGCTATCTTTGCTCATTAAGTCACATGCCAAGCTGCTTCTGCATCTGCAATTCATCAGGGCTCCGTGTTCTCTAATTACAAAATTGAAACTGGCAATATCCGGATTCTCTCAACTATTTCTGTCTATCATTGAAACATGCTCAAAGGGAAAAGTTAAAGCCTGACATGAACTATGACATTTTTAGCATTTTAATTTGCTGGTTATACCTACCTGTGTTTTTCTGGATTGTATTTTCTTGGTCTGGTTTAACTGTAATAAGGTGGGCAGGTGAGGGAATAGCAGGAGAAGAAAGTAAGAAAGAACATCCTCATTACTTTTTATTTCATTACGTGTCTTTTCAATGCAATAAGCTTTGCTCTGTGGTTCCTTTTTCATATTTCTAGGGGTGAAGTTTTTGTGAGTTCTCTCTGGTACCATGTAGTTTGGAATATTTTTTATTTTAATACATTAATAATCTGGTTAATAGAAGACAAGCTTAATACAGGTAACAGCCAGATTATCCTCTCTTTGGATATGAGTTCTTGGAGGCAGTATTAGGTCACACATTTAACAAATACTTACCATGTACCTACCCTGTACAAGGTCTCATACTGGGTGTTGCAGGCAATAAGAGAATTAAGGCTCAGTCCTTTCCCTCAAGCAGCTTATAGCCAGGGAAGATAGTTTGCCTCTCTTATTCACATCCTGTAAAGTTTATTTCACATTATAGTTATTTGTGAATGTGTCTCAAATATGGAGTGTCATGTCCATGAAGGCAGAAACCTTTGTTTTGTTTCTCTTATCTCATATCTGCTTTAGCAGGGGTCCTTGAAGGATTGTGGTGCTAGATAAACATTTTCTGAGAAATGAATATTTCTCTCTTATATTTAATAGCTAATTATTGTATCAGGACCAAGGTTTTTCCCCTTTTCTACTTACTCATCCAGAATCCAACCAGTGTGGGCAATCTCTCTTAGAGATTTACCCAGGCTAAGATCTAATGAGACAATAAAAGAAATTCTAAATCTCGGCTAATGGGGGTATTCCTGCTCATTGTGTTTGCTCAGACATGTCTGGGGAAAGGTTGATTCTCCCTATTATCGAGACAGGTGATGTGGAAATTGATGTCTCTTTGACCAAGATTTGAGTGGCCTAAGTCAGTACCCCAAGACCTTCATTTGAATATAGCCCACATCTCCCATTGTGTTAACCAATCCAAGTTGATTATCATCCTCCAAGAACACCTACTCTTTGAAGGGCATATAAACTATGACCCCACCACCATTTAGGGATCTTTGATGTGAGAGAGATGGCCAAATGACAATGCTTTATTAATAACCTGCTAGTCGTATTAATAAAATGATTAAGTTACCCAGAAACTATGTCTCTTTTGAACATTTTTAATCATCACAGTTAGCTGGATTGAAATGACCTAGAATGAGTTGAACACAATCTACTGTAGTAAGTGATGTATCCTAGGAGAGGTACAGAACAAACAATTCTCCTTCCCTCCTTCTCCCTCTGCCCCAATAACAAAAAAACCCACCTATTGTTAGCTCAGAGAAAGTAGAGATTACCTCAGTCCTGAGGTATAAGAGAAAGCTTTGTAGAGTGGGTGGAATTTGTTAAGCTTTGAGGAAAGGGAGAAAGCTTCATCAGGTGAGAGATGGACCAGCAGAATGTTCTGGGTGTGAGATCTAGAATCAAGTAATTTGGAGTTATAAGGGACCTGAATGACTGAGCAGCCCAACCCCCATTCAGGAGGAATCCCCACTCCACCTTGCTGACAGGCAGCTTGGTGGGGCAAGCATGGACTGTATTTGAGGACTGGTGAAGAGTTTCATTTGCCAGAAGTACAGGAGAAGTTTTATGGAATAATGGGAAAGAAGACTAGTAAGTTAAATTAGGCAGAAATATACAGCATGTTTCAGCAGATATCTTTTAAAATCTAAGGAAGTGACCTGAGACATCATTTAGTCCAACTCATACCTAAATAAGCCATATTTTTAAACATGACCAGCAAGTTGGCCATCCAGTCTTTGCCTGAAGACCTGTAGTGAGGCATCTGGGTGGCACAGTGGAGAGTGACCTGGATTTGTAATCAGGAAGACTTGACTTCAAATTCTGCCTCAGACTCTATTAGCTGTGTGATCCTTAGCCCCTCTCAGACTCAGTTTCCTCATCTGTAAAATGAGGGTGATACTAACACCTACGTCCCAGGGTTATTGTGAGGATAAAAATGAGGTAATGTTTGTAAGGTGCTTTTCAAGTCTTAAAGTATTATATAAATGCAAACTGCTAACCTCATCATCTTCATCATCATTACAGCACAATCCATTCATAAACACCTCTAGGTTTTAGGAAGTTTTTCCTTCTACCACCCCACTTTCACTTCCATTTATTGATCCTAATTCTGCCACAGAACACCATTGAAACACATCAAACTTGATCTTTTCTCAGATTATTGCTAACATAGCCACACCTTCCCCTTCTTGTAATGTGAAATTGATTGGTGTAACCAAAGTGTAAAACTTTTTCATTAAAAGCAACACCTCAAAGATCTGTGATTTCATTAGTGTGGGAATTCCCAATGATGACGATAATGATGATGAAGATAATGAAAACTGATATTGTTATGGTGATTTAAAGTTTGCAAAGTGTTTTCCACACATTCTCTCATTGGAAACCTGTGAAGTAAATATCACAAGCATGGTTTTCTCCATTTTACAGATGATGCTACTAAAGCTCAGAGAATTTAATGCACTTGTATTACTAGGTGTAGAGGTCGACTTTGAACCTAGGTCTTCCTGACTTCAGATTAGCAGCTTATTCTCGAAGCCATACTGTCTTTCATACTGATGTACCTATAGTGACACAACCAGCATACCCAGAACTTCTTGATTCCAACCCCAATGTTTCATCCACCAAGCCATGAGTCTTACTGTTAAGTAGAGTGGCCTATAGTCAAAATTCAGTTGTAGTGAGTGCTTCAGCAATAACATCTGCCACTCCTTTGAGTATTTGAAATGTAGTTCACTTGAACTGGATAACTTGAACTCGTTAAGGGCACCTCTGTGTCCTTGTTTATCTCCTCACTTATCCTGGTTTCTCTTGTATCTTCCTATATACTTTCCAGATGCATTCATTTTTGGTCTGTCATTTCCAATCCAGAGATTAGTCTTCTTGGCAGTGAAAGCAGATGAGTTCTTCTCTCTGTCAAGCTTTAATTATCACCTCATCCATTTTAAGCTGTCTCTCTTCCCCCCAAAATGAGAAACATTTATGTACTACCATAGATAATCAAAGAAACATTTTTGAAGGTAGCATATGAGCAGGGAAGGGCAGCTAGATGGCTCAGTGGATAAAGTCAGGAAAGTAGATAGCATTTTTCACCATGGGTCCATTGGAATTGTCTTGGATCATTGTCTTGATCAGAGTAGCTAAGTCTTTCACAGTTGATCATTGTTACAGTATTGCTGTTATTTTGAACAGTGTTCTCCTCACTTCACTTTTCCTCAGTTCATATAAGTTGTCCTAGGGAGAAACTGCCTCTCTTAATGAATCCTAATATCACATTATGGGTAGGTAGATGGCACAGTGGATAGAATGCTGAGTGTGAAGTCAGGAAGAGTCATCTTCTTGAGTTCAAATCTGGCTTCAGACACTTACTAGCTGTGTGATCCTGAGCAAGTCATTTAACCCTTTTTGCTTCAGTTTCCTCGTCTGTAAAATGAGCTGGAGAAGGAAATGACAAACTACTCCAGTATCTTTGCCAAAAAAATCTCAAATGGGGACAGGAAGAGTCAGATGCCACTGATAAATGATTGAATATGAGCTGGGAGTGGGACTTGAGGGTTTTTTAGTGAGTGGAGACTGGGATGGAGGGAAGCATTCCAGGTATAGGGAGTAAATTGCATGAGTACAGGCACTTGGGAGAATTCAGAGAGCATGTTTTGGGGCCAACGTGCAGTCTAGTCTGGCTGGAGTATAGAGTATATGAGGGAGTTGAGTAGTGGGAGGAATAGCTGGAAACTTATGTTGGAGGCCCATTGCTGAGGGCTTTTAAAGTTGTTTTCCAGGTTATTCAGTAGGCAGTTGGGGAGCCATTGAAGTTTTCTGATTGGTGCAGTGATAGGAGCAGATCCGTGTGTTACGAAGATTAATTTGATGTTAGCATGGAGGATGATCTGTATTGTACCCATTTTTCCCATTGTCACCAGGAAATCTTCCCACAGACAGCAAGACAGAAAGGCATTGCAGTATTATCATTTTAAAATTAAGTTTTTGGAGGATTGATACCGGAATCAGAGGCTAGGGCAGAGAAGGAAAAAGGGACTTCATTTGGTCATGGAATAGGAGGAGCTAGAATGCTTTCTAAATAACATTTCTTGCCCCCTCCCTCTTTTCCTCCTGAGATTAAGCCAAGAGTAGAAAGAACCTAGTTCCCTGAATTAGGCCATTCTTTAGCAAACTGGGTCAGGTGGTCACCCTGCTTCTTACCTGAGCTGAAGATAAATGAAGCTTAATTTATATGGCACATTTGCAAGTCATGTATAAATATTAGTTTGTGCAATTGGCTAATCACTTAATGCCAGATAAATGTGCACAGGCAAGATGTTTAATATGTTTACATAAACTCTGCAAACCACTGGGTCATTAATTGTACTCACCAGGCTCAGTAAGCAGTGCAAGGGTGTAGAAACTGTCAGCCAGGTATGGAAACAGGTTCCCCCACACTTTTCATCCTGATGGAGCTATGATTTATGTAGTGGGCTCCCTCCCACGCACCTTGGAACTAGAGTTTGAAAATGTTTATGCATGTGGTGCCTTTCTGGAGTTGGGAGACTCAGGAAGCATTATCTCTGTCCTCCAAGGTACTGAGCATCACAGTGACACTCCATTTTTCACTGAGTCAGAGCAGAAGACAGAAACCTCGGGTAGTTTACACCTGGATGTCAAATCTTCTTTTTTCATTTGCTTAAGTTTTACCTCAGGAGGTCTAGTACAACTTTGCGGTAGTTATGAGAAATTACTCAGGCGTGAAAAAAATTCTCTGGGTTTTTGTTCAATTGGTTTTTATGTGACTGTGGACAGATATAAAGCAAAAGCGTGGCCCAGTTTAGCAGTCTTCCCAATGATGCAAACCTGGTAGAGGCAGTCAGGAAAGGAGGAACCGTAAGAATAAATGAGCAGATGAAGGAAGATGGGGGTGTGAGTTGGACAGCTTATTTAAAAGTATGTTTGGGGGGGGTGTTAAGAGACAGACAGAGACAGAAGAAAGAGAGAGGAAGAAATAGAAAGACATCAGATATGGAGAGGGAGAAAGGTTGATACAGAGAGTGACAGAAACAGATATTTGTAAGAGTGAATGAAGAAAATAGGAAGAGACAGTGAAATTTGACTTAAAAAATTCTTTTTTCCCTCTTGCCAATCTATTCAATTCTTCATGTCAAATATGGGATATCACAAAAGTCTTAGTGCACTTGTAAGCCTTCTGGAAGACCTAGTACTAGATGGATATGTCTAGACCTTATACACGAAAGGAAAGAGAGAGTGGAAAGGTAGCTCGATAGGTTTGAAAGGAGACTTTTTCAGGAGGTGCATTGAATTAGGGAGACTTGAGCCTATTTACAGTCAAATGGGAGGAACTAGTAGAAAGAGAGACTTAAAATATATGAGAAAGGGTTTGTTGGTTGATGGCACAAAGTAATATGTAGGATACAAAGAGGGATAGAATTGAGGGCAATAGATAGAGGGGGGAGGGACCCTGCAGCCCCAAGGCCACATGTGGCTGGCCAAATCCTTGGATTTGGCCTTTTGACTGAGTCTAAGTGTTACAGAACAAATCTTTTTATTAAGGGGATTTGTTCTGTGAAGTTTGGATTCAGTCAAAGGGCTGCACTTGAGGACCTAGAGGGTCACACGTAGCCTCGAGGCCACAGGTTCCCCACCTCTGGCTAAACAATGAGTAAAGATATTGCTTCTGAGGTGGGAGGGAAGGAAGAAACCAAAAGTTCTGAACAGAGTAGGAAAATGAAGCATTCATGGTCTGCTGAATGTCAGTGAAGAAGAAGGCAAAGCCATCTACTGTGAGTGTGAAAAATGAGCATGAGCTGTTTATTAGTGGACTGTGCTGCTTTGGGAGATAATGATAATGGTGATGATGATGTTAGCAGGTTGCATTCATATAACGCTTTAATAGTTGCAAAGCACTTTATAAACATTAACTCATTTATATCCTCACAACAACCCTGGGAGGTAGGTGCTATTATTACCCTCATTTTACAGATGAGGAAACTGAGTCTGAGAGTGGTTAAGGATCACACAGCTAATAGAGTCTGAGGCAGAATTTGAAGTCAAGTCTTCCTGATTACAAATCCAGGTCACTCTCCACTGTGCCACCCAGATGCCTCACTATAGGTCTTCAAGCAAAGACAGGATGGCCAACTTGCTGGTCATGTTAAAAAATGGCTTATTTAGGTATGAGTTGGACTAAATGATGTCTCAGGTCACTTCCTTAGATTTTAAAAGATATCTGCTGAAACATATTGTATGTTTCTGCCTAATTTATCTTACTAGTCTTCTTTCCCATTATTCTATAACATTTCTCCTGTACTTCTGGCAAATGAAAGTCTTCACTAGTCCTCAAATACAGTCCTCAGATATGGAACTCACATGGTAATTGGGGAGACAAACAAGGGAAAAACCTAAGTAGATATAAGATGCATAAGGAAAGGATCTAATGTTATAGGGGATTATAAAAGATCGGGAGGCTATAGCAGCTGTTAGGATCAGGAAGAGACCTGTGTAGAATGTGGCCTCGGAGGTGGGATTTGAATCAACAGCAACTCATCTGGTTTTTTGAGCTGATTTCCTCATCCATAAAATGAGGGAAAGGAATAAGCATTTGTATAGCACCTACTGTGTGCCAGGCACTGTAATAAGTGCTTTGTACAAATATCATCTCATTTGCTCCTCACAGAAGTTTCCAAACCTGAGACTTTTATCTTTAATGGTGTTTGCTTCAACTTGTGAGGACAAGAGGGCAAAGTACTGCATGGATTATAAAAGATTAGATTTTAGAACTAGAAGAGCCCTTAAAAGTAAGCTAATCCAACCTCCTCATCTTACAAATGAGGAAATTGAGGCCCAGAGAGGCTAGAATAATTTGTTCAATGTCAGAGAGGATTAAAAAGTAGAGCCACACTAATTAATGTATGTCTCTTGATTCCTACTCTGGGACTTCTAGTGTAATACCCTCATCCCCCAATCCAGAGTGAACTATGGATGGATAGGCATTTCAATCCATCAGTGAGTATTTACTGGGCATCTAGTATAGGCCCAGCCCAAAATGATAGGATTTGTAAATGATACAGAAAACTCCTTTATGGAGTTTATAGTCTAACTGCTGAGATAATGATCCATGCAAAGATAATGGACAGCAATTACATACATTGTCTTGGTTCTCACAACAGTTCTATCAGGCAAGTACTTCAGTATTATTATCCCCATTATACAGATGAGGAAACTAAGGCTAGAAAGTGTAAGTCCATGATCACACAAAATATTAGAGATCTGAATGTGCCTCTCCTGCCTCCATATCCCAGAGTTTTTCTAAATGGCTCTCTCCATATGAGACTGTATCTGGTGTATGACAGAGGGCAGGTTCAGGTTTTCAATATTATAGGAATTCAGAGAAGGAGAAGATCACTTGTGACCAGCTACTGTGCTTGGTTTTGATCCCACCATCATTATCATGCCTAAGTCGAGTACACTCTGATGTCCCTCCCCTCCTTTCCAGTTCCTTTTGTATATTGTCTTTCTCCTTTAGATTGTAAACTCCTTCAGGGCAGGGACTATCATTCTTTTCCTTAATTGTATCCTCACTCTGATGAATGTCTAGCATATAATAGGCACTTGATAAATGTTTATTCGTAGTATATAAATGTATATTTCTAATATATTGTATTCTCATATCATATCCCTGTGACCTGGCCGATTAAAAGGAGAGATTTATCTATAAGGTGAGACTTTGAGTATGGATCCCAGGATCGGTAGAATTTAGATGGGTGGAAAGTAAGTGGAAAGGGAAATCCCAGCAATTTAATAAATTCAGATTGGTTACTTTGATGGGTAGGAATTTCCCTAAGGGGACCTCTTTCCTTTTCCTTTTCCCTAGATCACAGAATATGGCCTTTGAGTCTTGACTTTGAAGGCTCTAAACCCCACTTCCCAGGGTCCTTCGATGATATTTGTCTGCCTGCTTTGGTGGCTGGGGTTGCTATTTTCATCTGTGATGTCTTATGGGAAGAAACTTGGTGTGAGTCATTTATGATGACAGGGCTTTCTGAAGAAGATGGTATCGTTTGTAGTGAGTGTTACCAAGAGGCTTGACTAAAGGCAGTTTGTCGAAGACAGTGGTGAGTTGTGATGTAGCTCTGCTTGAGATCCTTTTATCAAATTTTGATTGAAAATGAAAATTGGGAACACAGAAATAGGTGGATGAAAGAAATGCAGTTTTTTTTGGCAAGTTTTAAATTGGTAGAAGAGAAAAATCATTGTTAAAAGATTGGGAAAAGGAAATATATAAATGCATCAGTTAATCAGATATTCACTCAGCACCGCCTTTATGTCCACGCTTTCACACTGTGCGATGGGAAGTAAAAAGAAACAAAAACACAGAATTAGGTAGGCAAATTTCTACCCAAGGTGATGATAGGAAAGTATCTACTATTTCCTTCTGAACCAAGGCTTTAGTGAGAGGATGATTCAATTTGGCTTCAGATACAAAGAAAGCTTAGACTGATTCTCAACTTACAGAGTATAATGGTACAGCAAGAGGTCATCTAGCATTGGAATCAGAAGACTCGGGTACAGATAATGTTGAGGTTTAGGGATTTAAAGGGTGCTAGGTCCGTAAAAAGCAACATGTGGGTCCTGCCTGAATGAATTCGATCCAAGGCTTCTTTCAGCCGAAGATGAGGTTTATTAAAGATCCGCCATATTGGCAGACTGTTAAGGAATCTGAATATTTGTGAAGCTGGTATTGACAAGCAGGCTACATTGAATCTGAGCCATTGGCCAGATTTTAAGAATTTGAGCACCTTAATGGAGACAAAATGGATCTTATATACAGAAAGACGGTGGGAGGAATCTAGGAGTGGCCAAGTAGTTTGGGGTGATTGGAGGTCAAACCTTAGACCAAGATAATGGTGTCTAGATAGGATCAAGGGTAAGAAGTAGGTGTGTGTGGGGGGTGTATTCCAAAGTAACAGCAATGGAGGGCTGTGCTAGATTAAAAGTAACTGAATTGGGAAATTGGGCATAGTTGATAATGAAAGGCCAGTTGATAGGATTATAGCCTCAGTTGAATGCTAGAGATTTACTTGATCAAGTGGGAAAATTCAAGGAGCTCAAGGTAGGAGTTTCTAGAGCCTGTACCCCATCATTCTCCCCTCAAACAAATGTGACCCAAATTCTTTTGGGATAAGGGGCAAAGATCTTGGCTTGGGCTTGTATCCTGCCTGTGTGATCTTGAACTAGTGACTTGACATTTTGTGATGTCAGTTTCCCCATCTGTAAAATGAGGATGTTGGACTAGAATAACTCCTAACAGAATCCCTTCTAATTCTTAATGTATGATCTTAGTGGAACCATCTCTCAGACTATGTTCAAGCATTCTGATAGAGCCACCTTACAAAAAAAGGGAAACTTTTCTGGCTTCCGTGTATTCATCTGGTCAGTTGCTCTTTTCAGATGACTGTGGAGAATGTGGCCCAGTGAAAGAGGGGAAGGGAATCTTCCTTAGATTTGAAAAGAAACATCTTTGTGGACAGTAACTATGCATGTCCAGGCAGAACTGGTCCCTCCATGGTGTAAACCACAACCTATCCTGAAAAATTTCCTTCTCCACAAGCCTCCAAAGATTGGGGAACTGTAGCTTTAAGTTTCTTTCTAGCTAATATGCAAGTTCCCAGGGCATTGCTCCAGCCACTCTTGCATTCAATAAACATGAGGAATTACACCATAATAGCAACCAATGCACACAGACATACACTTTAATTAAAGGAATACATCACACAATAAAGTACATTTAAATGAAAAATCTTTCCATTAGAAATATGGTTTCTATTTTTTTCCCTCCCATCGCTGAACTTTTCTGATGTTTAAACACTTCTGAGGGAACAGGAGAGGGCAGTCCAGGGTCAGGACAAGAGTATGCTGGGGAGATATGGAACTGCAGGCCTGGCTTTGGACCAGGGTCAATGTTAGCACAGCTTTGCATGCTGACAGGCAGAGATCTTTGACCCCATATGCCCAGAGAGTCAATGGAATTGATGAGTAAAATTGATGTGTAAGATGATTTCTTTTTTTTTTTGCATAGCACTTTATTTTTTCCACCTAATTTTCAATTAACAAGCAGTTATTTTTCATTCCCTTCCCTCACAATTAAAAACAAAAAGGAAAAACAAACTTATTTTAAGGAATATGTAGAATTAAGCAAAATAATTTATTAAAATATCCATGTTCCACACAACCTGGAAGCACTTTGTTATTTTAAAATCTACATTTTATTGATATTCTTTTTACATAACCTACATTTTCCACTACATCCCTCCTCTCTACCCACTTCTAGAGAGCCATCTCTCATAATAAAAAATGAAAAATGTGGGGAAAAAAGATAGGGGAAGGGGAGAGGTGAGATGCAGTGGCTGAGTGAAAGGAATTCAGATTCCATAGTATTTACATAGATAATTCTTGATTCCTTCTGGTGTTTGACTTGGCCTCACCCTCTCCCCCTCCACCCACCTGGAAAAAAAAAGCCAAGGGGAAAAAACTCTTCCTTCATAAGGGGAGGAAGATGCCATGCTCCTTTCTGCCCTTTGTTCTGTTGATATGAGGTCTTGTGATGATGAAAGAAGTCTCCACTTAGCTGTGCAGTGACTACTGCTGGAGCTAGCCCCTTGGAAAGCCAATTGACTTTCATTCTGGAGGGATATACATTGTCACTTTTTGAAGTGATAGTAGGAGAATGGATTGTTGGGTCTCCAACATGAGTCAAATCTAGAAATGGTCCCAAACCTTATCTCCAGAAGGTGAACAAGTTCTTAAGATATTAGAGTGAAAAATTCAATGTCCAAATATTTAAAATCCCCAAGCTTTCTGCATCCCTAAAGTTTCTAGCTTTTGAAGATGACAGGCCTGTGATTATAGCTTATTTGAAGACTTATCTGGCCCCCACACTTTGAAAAGAACTTCCAGAAAATGACCTGCAGGAAATCCAGAGAAAATATGCATAAGTCACTGAAGAGAAAAGCAGTAGGTTAATGCAGCTTTAACCCTGCATTTGGTGGCTGCTGAAGAAGTCTGAAGAGAAATCTAAAGAGGTGACAATGACTATATTTGAATTTTCTGAAAGTGATTTTGAGAACTTCTTTTGTATTTCTACGGAAGACCAATCAGAAAGGAATGGTTTTCAATTGGCCTCTAAGGTCCCTTCCAGTTTTCTTTAAGATCCCTTCCACTGGCTTCCAAGATAACTTCCTGCCCTAGATTTGTGATCCTATATTTCTAAATGGCAAGCAAGACATGAAGAAGAACTTTCTGAGCATTGATTGATTGGATGGGCTGAGGAAGGTTATTAAGCCTCTGTCCCTGGAGATCTTCAATAAGTCACTGAAAGACAAGTCAAGAAAAATAGGCCATGGGTCCTTGACCTTTCAGAAATGATAGGGCCAATTTGTTACTTACCTAAAACCTCATGGTCGATCAGGGTAGTGGGATTGCTGAAAGGGAAGTTTAGGAGGTCGTGTCCTAAAAGGTATGATATGGATAGGAAAAGTAGGAAGGAGAGGAAAGAATTTCTGGAAATTCTCCCCTCTCCCTCTCCCCCCTCCTCTCTCCCTTTCTCCCTCTCTCCACTTCCCTCCCCTCTCCCTTTCTTCCCTCCCCCCCTCCTTCTCTCTTCTATCCCCTTTACTGTCTCTTCCCCTCTTCCTCTCTGCCCTTTCCCCTTGTCCTTTCCCCTTTCTTCTTCTCCTCCCCCTCTTCCTCTCTCCCCTACCCTTTCCCTCTATCCCTTCCCTCCTCTTCCTATCTCTCCTCCCCCCTCTCCCTCTCTCCCCTGTCCTCTTCACTCCCAGCTAGAAATACCCAGCAGCCCTTGTATAAGTCCCTTCCCTATAGCCTTTGGATGTGTAAATGATGGCACCCCTGATCCTGAAGGTATTTCAAGCTGACATTTCAAATACCTGTGGGGCTCCTTGATCAAGCAGCTGATCACTATTGACCAGCCAAGAACCTCTATTTTAGACATTCACCTGGAGGAGGGAGAGGCAGACAGTTCTCAGCTATGCTTTCAGCTCTGATTCTCTTAACAGTTAACAGTGAACCTGTTAAACTCCTGCTAAGTCTTGAGGAGTTGTCCATAGCAACCTGGATAGTGTTCTGATGCGCTGGACATGATACATGTGTGCATATTTAAATATGAAGGCTGTAGTGTTCTCTTTCCTATTCACCATGGAGATGGATAGTAATGCCCTAGAGCAGGGATGGGGAACCTGCAGCCTCCAGGCCACATGTGGCCCTCTAGGTCCTCAAGGGCCATCCTTTGACTGAATTCAAACTTCACAGAACAAATCCTCTTAATGAAAAGATTTGGTCTGTAAAACTGGTCCTCAGTCAAAAAGCCACATCAAGGACCTGGAAGGCCACGTATAGTCTCCTGGCCGCAAGTCCTGCCCCCCCCCAACCTAGAGTCTCTCTTCTTTTATCTAAAAAATGGATCCTGGGAGAAACTAGACCAGAGAATCACAGCTCTCCTTCCCACCCTGCCTCCTTTGTTCTGCCAAAGGTTGTCTCATCTCTGTTCTCTGCCTCTGTGGGGGATGGATGGCCTGCCCAAGGCTCACAAAATAAATTTTATGCCTAACTGCTGTGGGAAAACAACATGTTTTCTAAATGACTGGTGCAATATTATGAATCTTAAGGAAATATCCTCTGGGGAATAAATGTATTTAAACTGATTGGACTTTATGGAATCAGGAGGACACAAAGCTCGTTTGGGTGGCAGCATGTTAAAGAGTGACTTCGACGTACAGGGAAAAGCTCCAATCTATCTCACTTAAAGATTGAATCCCACTTGTTCTTCCATCAGTGCTACTATTTTTCTTCTGCCACTTGGGGTAATTAGCAATGCTATTTGTTGTTCTAAAGAAGGGGGTTTCTCTCAAGGGAGCCGTCTGCTCTTCTTGTTCGGCTCTGCCGTGAAGTGGTTTGCAGTGACTAGGTTTGTGCAGGAACACGGATATTTTGCTCTCTTTCTATAGGAGAATTCCAGGCTGAAGAAGGCTTCAGAGAGGACCCTGCCTTCTATGGGCAATAAACTTTTCCTGGGTCTCAGGACAATGGGCAAACTCTCAAAGAAGCCAAGAAACATTCAAAAAGGCAGTTTCCAAAATCAAAATCATAGCCACAGGCCACCTCAGGGGACATTCATTCAGGCATAACAACATTGTTGGTGGAATTGTCAATTAGTACAATCATTCTGGAGAAGAATTTGTAATTATGCAAATAAAGTGGATAAAATTTCCATGCCCTTTGATCTAGAAGTTCCATTGCTAGACATATACATCAAGGAGGTCATGAACAACAAGGGATATTGACTTTCTATGCTGGTGTTGTTTGGATGACTAAGAATTTAAGATGTTAGGACTGGAAGAGGGCTTAGAAATCATTTAGTCTAAACACATATTGAGACTCTAATATGTATGTGCATGGTGCAGAATCACCCAGGTATTTATCTGGCCCAGGAACTTCTTAGGTTAATATTCTGGGGACAAAGTGTCTTAACATGGAGTCTGTGGAATTTTTTTTTGAAACTATACTTCAAGGTAAATATTTTCTTTTGTAATACTGTGTACTTTATTTTATGACTTTAAACACATTGTTGTGATAAGGGGTCCATGGGTCTCACCAGATTGTCAAAGGGGTCCATGACAGATAAAGATCATCTGTAGGGTAGGGGGAGAGGGGAGAAAGGGAAAAAAAGAAATTTATGTGTAATTTTATTATATATTTAAAAGGAATAGCAAGTTATACATAATAGATTTGTAGTTTCATGTGTAATCATCTTTTTTTATTATACTATGTTATGGAAATACTTGTTTTATTCCAAAAATTAAAAATAAAATAAATAAATGTGGGGGAAAAAAGAACTTCTGATCTAAGACATTAGTTTTATACTTTCTGATTCTCATATTGATAGTTTTTTTATATCATTTAAATTCCTCCCTGTATCCCTCCTTCTTTACCCACCTAGAGAGTTATCCCTTATTAAAAAAGAGATTCAATATAAATGTATAGCCTATATCAGATTGTGCACCATCTTGGGGAGGGTTGTGGAAAGGAAGGGGGAGAAAAATTTTAAACTCAAAAGCATATGGAAGTGATTGCTGATAAATCAAAATAAATTAATAAAATAAATTTAAAAAAATAAAAAAAATTCAAAAGGAGGAGGAAAATAATTAGCAAAACTGATCAATGCATAGAAAAAAATCTGACATTCCATGTAATGTTATACATCATTAGACTCCCTCCCCTCTTCCTTCTCTCCCCTCTTCCTTCTCTCCTCTCTTCCTTCCCTCCTCCAACCCCACCCCACCATGAACACATTTCTGGAAAAGAATTGGGGGAAGCCTTTTCTCATGTCTTCTTTGGAGACAAGCTTATTCTTTATGATTTTACAACATTCATTTTTCTGTGTCTTATGGTTGTTGCTATTTTTTTTAAAATTTGCATTGCCATATTCATTGTGTGTATTGTTTTCTTGCCTTTTTTTTTACTTCACCGTTGCATCCATTCAAGTAAGTCTTTCTATGCTTCTCCAGATTCAATATATTATTCTTTTCTCACAGCACAATAATATTCCATTACATTCATACTTGACAATTTGTTTAGCCATATCTGTATTGATGGAAAACTGTTTTGTTTCAATTTTTTTGCTATCACAAAAAGTACTGCTGTAAATATTTTGATGTAAATGGAACATTTCTTTTTATTCATGATGTATATATTTAGATATGTATTTATTTTTGGTATATATGTCTAGCAATAGATCAAAGGGTAGGGAAATTTTACCCACTTTATAAGTGTTATTACAAATTATTTTCCAGAATGGTTGTACTAATTGGCAACTCCACTAACAATGTACCAGTCTTTCCACACCCCCTCCAACATTGACCATTTCCATCTTTTTTGACTGTCATCTTTCAACTATCCTTATAGAACTAGTTCAGTAAAGCCTTTTAGATTATTCTAGTCCACATTGGCATTTCCTTCTCTGAACCCCTCCAGCCCCTAGAGTCTGTACCAATCACAATTTATAATTATAAATTGTCTAGCATTGCTTTCTAATTATTTTACATATGCTAGTCTTCACTGGCCGATGTAATTCAATTCAATAAACATTTAACATGCAAGTCACTTTCTGAAGTACTGGGGAAACACTGAGGAAAATGAAAAACAGGAAGTCACATCCTACTTGGAGATAAATAAATATAAAATAATTTGAGGATAGTAGATGTGGTGAGTATAGATAATGCCTGCCTCCTTTCTTCCATGGATTTGAGGAACCCAGTTCTGGCCTGTCCAGGGACCCAGAGGAATGACATTATCCTCTTTGGAAGATGGTCAGTGCCTATGCTTGTGCGTACTACACTTTGTCATACACCTAGCATGGTATCACACACTGGGTTTTGTTTTATATATAATAGAGGTCCTGGTTACCATAGAAACGTTCCCTCTTCCCCTGCACTGTATCTTGGCTATGGTTCAGACTGGCATGAAATTCTCCTATTTACTTTCTGTGGATGCAAACTTCAAGGTACCCAAATACAAGGCCTCAAGGTTTCTTAGAAGTTGGGGAAAGAAAGAGACCTTTTGCTGCCTTGATGAACCAGAGAGTATGTCTGTGTTCTTCACCAGTGTGTTCATAGCTATGTTTCTGTGAGGAAATCTCCCTGCATCTTTCTTTAGAACCCACACCATAAAAAGGGGTATATTTATTAGCCATTGGATGTCCAAAGTGTGGCATTTTGGTCATGCACCTCATAATGTAACAGAATACAATACAATATAAAAATACCCATTGTGTCTACTGGATATATAACACTATGCATACAAAATTTAAAGAAGATAAGATCTTTCTTCTTAAGTTGCTTCTGGTGAGTGGGGATAGAGTGCTGGGCCTAGAGTCAGGAAGACTTGAGTTCTAATCTGGCTCCAGGCATTTCATTCATTCATTCATTCATTCATTCATTCATTCATTCATTCATTCATTCATCCATTCATTCAACAAACATTTATTAAGTACCTACTATATGCCAGGCATTATGCTAGACAATAACTAGCTACGGATCCTTGGGCAAGTCATTTAACCTCAGTTTGCCTCTGTTTCCTCAACTGTGTAATTAGTACTTATCTCCCTGGGTTTTTGTGAGAAGAAAGTGAGATATTTGTAAAAAAAAAAAAAAAAGCACTTAGTACAGTGCCTGGTACAGAGTAGGTTCTTAACAAACGTGCATTCCTTTCCATTAGTGTAGGATCACAGGATCATAGATTCAGAGCTGGAAAGGACATTGGAGGCCATTGAAGGCCATTAAGTCTGACCCCTCCAGCCCCCTGCCAATTTATGCATGAGAAAACTGAGGCAAAGAGTGGTTAATGGCCTTGGCCAGGGTCACATAGCTGATAAGGATCTGAATCAGGATTTGAATTTGGGTCTCAGAGTGTGCACAGCAATAACAGAGGTAGTAGCAGCAGCAACAGCCTATTGCCACCCTCACCACCCCAGGCATTTCTCTAGTTATTTAAGTTTTACAAAGTGTGTCACACACATCATCTCATTTAATCTTCAAAATAACCTGGTGAGGTTAGGGACATGATCCTTTTTTTTTTTTTTAGGCAATTGGGGTTAAGCACTTGCCCAGGGTCACACAGCTAATAAATGTCAAATGTTTCGGTCTGAGGCCAGATTTGAACTCAGTTCCTCCTGACTTCAGGGCCAGTGCTCTGTCCACTGTGCCATCTAGCTGCCCCCTATCATCCTCATTTTTCAGTTAAAGAAAATGAATCTCAGATAGGTTAAGTGACTTACTTGTGGTCACACAGCTATTATCAGAGGCTCAAATTCAACCTATCTCCCTGACCCTAAGTCCAATATTCTTTGCAATCTATAAAAAAGGGAAATATGATGTGCACTAGACATTTACAGAACTAAGTGTTAAGGTCTGAAGGGAAAAGTTACTAGTGATGGGTTAAGAGGCAGAAGGAAGAAGAGAAGAGGGAGAGGGATGTGGTGGTGGTGTCAGTGGAGGAGTCAGGGTAAGCCTCCTGTAGGAGGTGAAAATGAGTGGAGCTTTAAAATGTAAGGAAGAATTGAACAGATGAAGAGAGGTGGAGGGTGGGAAGTGAGGGGGCTTTCAAAGTATAAGGAATATAGTGTGAACAAAAGTATGGAGGAATGAGACTAAGATAAAGAACTAATTCATTAAGATGAGAGACCGAGTACATTAACAGAAGAAAGTGCCTTAAAGCACCATATCAATGAGTGATAATAATAAATATTATTATCAGTATTATCCATGGTAGTCATATAACATGCTCTCTTCCCTAATGGAACTCATAATTTCTAGTGGCTCACCATTTTATGAGTGATAAAGTCCAAGCTGATTATCCTGACATTCAAGGCCTTACATGATTTGGACCCAACCTACTTAGCCAGTTGTATTTCCCACTAGGTCCATAGTTTCATAGGATTTATAGCAGGAAAGGACCTTAGTTCCGTCTTCCCGTTTTATAGCTCAAACCAAGGCAGTGAGCTTTCCATCCAGCACAAAGGGTCTGTTTCCTGCCCTTCCAACATCTCTGGTGCTTTCCTTAACTCCATACCTTCCCTTCGGCTATTCTTCCCTCCTATCATACCCTGTCCCACTCTGGAACAGCTTGGGGGTAATAGAGAGAGTTTGAATTTTGCCTCATGCACCCACTAACTGTGCAACCTTGAACAGTTTCCTCATCCACAGAAGGGGGAGAATAAAGCAGCTATTTCACAGGGTTGTTGTGAGTATCAAATAAGCACATATATGAAAAGCACTTTGCAAACATAAAGTGATGTATAAATGTTAGCTTTCATTTTTATTATTTTTATTATTATTGAGGGCCAAACTAAAATCTCAGTTATCCATTTATGCATTGTCTGGTTCCTCAAGTCCATAGATATCTCTTTCTCTCTCTCTCTCTCTTCCCTGTCTTTTTGTGTCTTTATGTCTCTTTGTGCTATCTCCCCCCATTCACCCTCCTCTGTTTCTCTCTTTCTCTGTCTTTCTCTCTTCTTCTTCCTTCCTTCCTCCCTCCCTCCTTCCCTGTCTCCTACCTGTGAACTGCCACAACATGGGAATATTATTCCTACCCCTCACTGGACATTTATCCCTCATGCCTGTGTATTTTAATTATTTTTTTGCATGTCTAACTCTGCCCGTTATTTACCTGCTCTCTGCCTTTTTTTCCCTTCATAACACCACTCAAGCACTACCTTTAACAATAAGCTTTTCCTGATGCCTCTAGCTTCTACTTTCCCATCCAATAACCTTGTATTTATTTTCTATCTATTTTGCATTTACTTATACAAGAAATGCACATGCTGTCTCTCCCAGCTGAATGTACAACTCCTTGGGGTCAAGGACTGCTTCACTTTTATACTTGTATACCTAACATCCAGTGTACTGCTTGATACACAGTAGGGGCTTAGTAAATGATTGTTGGGTACTCTTCTAAAGGGCGGAAACTGTGTCTTATTCATCTTTGTATTTTCCTGGCTATCTCAATGCCCTGAATTTACTAGATATTCATCAAATACTTATTGTACCAAGTATCTACCCATTGACAGTATTCTAAATAAACATACCCAAAGGCAGATAGATCCTAAGGGGAAGCCCTAAGACAAGCACAGACTTCCCAGCATGCAACCAGCAAGCAAAAGTATCTGGAAGCAGCCAGGGCACACGGTTTCTACAAATCCTCATGTTGGGTGAAGAGCTGTTTTGGAATCTCTGCCTGACTCCAATAAACAGAGCAAAAAAGTGAAATTAAAGAAGGGAGATAAACGGGTCAATTTGTTTTCATTTCCATTCCTAGTTTTTGCTCCCTCCCCTTTTATAACTGTGTGTAAACGCAGGCTGTAAATAGAAGCACATATGTAGAAAGGTTTTATCCCTAAATTCCTGTCTCCTGCTGGCTGCTGTTATAGGAATTGCTTGGCTCAGAAGAGTGGATTCCTCTCTGCAGCCTGCCAGAAGGAAGAGGACTGATGTTTCCTAATGTTTGTTCAAGGGAGATGGCCTATGTTGGGGGGACTATCCTTTCCAAGATGGGAAAACAGAGGATGGCACCCACACTTCCTCCTCTGGCTCTGATGGGTGCCTGGCTTCTGGCAGTGTTAGCTTATGCTTCAGGCTTTATGCAGAAAGCTGCCTGACTTAGAGGCTTCGTACAGTGCCATCTTGGCAGTTGTGAGTTTGCAGCATTTTAGTTGATGCCAGCAGCAAGAGCGATTGTGGTGGAAACTGCATCTCCATAAATTATGTCACAGGAGAAAAGAGGTGCCGAGCATTGAGCTTGGAATTTTGTCATGGGCCAGATAAGGAACATGTAGGGAATCAGTACAGGGCTCTGTTTTTGAGAATCGCATGGCGAAGAAGAAAGGTAAAATCTAGATTAAGTTTACTGAGGGTTCTGGCCTTTGAGGGGAGATGAAAGATGAGCATTACATTCCTCCTCCCACCCCCCACACCTGCCCCAAAATGTCCCAGCCATCCAGAGAGAGAAGAGAAAGCCGTCCGCCAACTTTCCTTCAGATAGAGCTTCTCAAAGTAGAAAATCCTAATAGAAAGGTCCCTGGCAAGTGTCCTCTATAGTCAGGGCTTAGTCTTTCCCCAGTCTCAAAATAAAACAGCATGGTTTGTTCTCCATTCATACTGGGTTTGGTTTTGTTTCAGTTCGTGGGGGGTTTTTTTGGTTTGTTTTTTTGGCTAGGCAGTGGGATTAAGTGACTTGCCCAGGGTCACACAGCTAGTAAGTGACAAGTGTCTGAGGTCAGATTTGAACTCAAGTCCTCCTGACTCCAAGGCTGGTGCTCTATCCACTGTGCCACCCAGCCACCCCTATTTCATTTCATTTTGCCTTTCTTTGTCCCTATAGCTCTTAGCACTGTGCCTACCACTTATTGGGTGCTTAATAAATATTAATTGATGGCTGACTTGAGATCCCCAGATTCAGAAACCTAGATTATCATCCCTTTTCACCTACTAACTGTTGGTGTGACTTTGGCCAAGTCCTTTCTTACTGAGTTTTGGATTTCTTCATCTGTAAAAGAATTAAATGAGATAATTTCCTAGGCTCCTTCCAGCAAAGACTTGCCACAATTATATAAGCATTCATCCATCACTAGTAACATCAGTCCACCTACACTGAACAAATCACACATGCAGACAAGCTCAGGAAGGAATCAGGTCTTCATTTTAGCCATTTGATATAGAAACAAGAAAATAACTTCCATTATCTATCTATCATTCTGAATCAGTTTGTGATATCAGTTTCTGAATCAGATTGTAACATCATGATAAGATTAGTTGGTATTCAACTATTTTTGCATGAAAAAGCCCCCAAAATATATGTATTAGGAGATAATAAAAGGGATAAAAAAACCCATGCCCTCTGTTGATGGCATAAAGCAGCCCAAAGCTCTGTGAATAGATGCATTCAGAGTTGGAACATTTATTGTGTGCCTTCATGTAGAAAAGACATTAAACGTGTTCTCCGTGATCACAGAGGGCCAAGTGTGTAGAATCGACAGAGAGGCTTTAATGTTTAATGATTAGAGTTGTACAAAGATGGAAGGAGCTCCCTTGGTGAGTTAGGAATTCCCCTTTATTGGAGGTATTTCTGTGAAGATTCAATGAATGACTACTTGTCAGGGGTGCTGTAGGGTAGGGAAAGGACTAGATGATCTAAGAAGTTCCTTTTACACAGCATAGCATGAAAGAAACACAATAGGAGAGCACACTGGCTTTGGAGTTAGGAAGTCCAAGGTTCAAATCTTGCCTCAGGCATTTACTAGCTATATAATCACAGATTACTCTAAAGTAATTAAATTCAAGAATTATTTATTAGTTATGCTCTATGTACCAGGTACTGTGCTAGCTTTTGGGGATAAGAGGACAAAACCAAAACAGCCTTTGCTCTCAAGAAGTGGGAATGAGGCATGTATAAGAGATAATTGCATATTTATAAAATAAATAAATACATGGAAGGGGGATAGTAACAACTGAGATAAGCAGGAAAGGTCTGCTAAGGGAAGTGGTATTTGATCCTTGAAGGGAATTAGAGTTGCAAAGACTTGGAAAGAAAGAGATCATTTTGGGCATGGGAGATAGCCCTTATGAGGCAGGGAGATGGGAGGAGGGCCAGTTTGTCTGGAATGTAGAGTACATGGGGTGAGTGATATGTAATCAGCCTAGAAAGACTAACTTGGAACCAGAATGTGAAAGGCTTTATATGCCAAAGGGAGGAATTTGTAGTCGATCCTTGAGGCAACAGAGAGCCACTGATACTCTTGGAGCAGGGGTGTAAAATGTTCAGACGTAGACTTTAGGGATATTTGTGATGTATTGGAGAGCAAGGAGGTTGGATGGTGGCAGATCAGTTAGGAAGCTTTTGCAATAGTCCAGGTGAACTCTGTAAACGGCCAAGTGATGAGAAAGAAGAGATATGAATATGAAAGATACTGGGGAGATCCAATCCATAAGACTTACAAGCTCATAGGATCTGGGGGATGAGGGATCTACTCAAGGAACTTGAAATCTTCTAGTAGTTATCTTAATATCTTGAAGATATCAGGGAGTTCTATAGAGATAATAACTCTCATTTTTGCTATTTTGCTGCCCTACTTCCCTTTAATAACAATAGTAATAATAATAATGATGATGATGAATAGCCAGCATTTATATAATACCTACTATGTGCTAGTCCTTGTACTAAGTGATTTGCCAATATTATCTCATTTGATCCTCACAGTCCTTGAAGGTAGGTGTTATTATGATCCTCATTTTACAGTTGAAGAAACTGAGGCAAGAAGATTAAATGACTTGACCAAGATCACACAGCTAGTAAGATGGGATTTGAACTCAGGCCTTCCTGACTCCAGGCCTTGCTCCTCCTGGCTGCTTCAGTGTCACATATGTCTTCATTGAATATTTTCTAGTACCCCTTCATGCGCACACATGTCATAACTGGTAATATACCGAAGGCTGTGCACCCATACTGTGCATCTTTCAATTGCCTTTTGCATCACTTGCAATTTGTATTCTTCTGATTTTCCATGATTTGCCTTCTTCTATAACATCAGCAAAAAAAAAAAAAAGAGACAGCAAACAAACAAAAAGTGAATGGTATCTAATGGAAAGAGCACAGTGCTAGAGCTGGAGACAGCAAACTTAGCTCACTCATTGAACTTCTTCTGTCTTCATTCATCAGAATGCAAGCACTCTGAGGACAGAAATTGTCTTGTTTGCTTGAATTTGTATCCCAAGTACTCAGTACAGTGTCTGGCACATAGTCTGGCTTATTCAATATTCAGACTATTTGTCTAGGAACAGATCCTGCCTCTGACACTTTCTAGCTCTTTTACTATGATCTAGCTAAATCTTATTCTTGTCATCATTAAATTGGAGACAATAATACACCAATCATAGATTATCTATTTAACATGGTTTTTGGAAGAAAATAACTTTGTAAATTTTAAAGTGCCTTATAAATAATAAAAGAAAGGACTGCAGCATAGTGGATAGAAAGCCAGCTAATTCAGGAAGAGTGAGTCCCTTCCCTGACCCAGACTGACTATGCATGCGATGTTGGGCAACACACCTAACCTCAAAGAGCCCCACGGCTCTAATTGCTTATCATCATTGGTAGAAAATGTCTCCTCCTCAGGAATTTCCTAAGCCATACAATCATAGGTCCTGATCCCCTCCCAAAAGGGGAAATAGTCATATTGGTCTTATAAAAATGTGTTTTTATGGTAGTGAACAATTTGTAATTGTTTTTCAAATTTTGATCCAGCTGGACTTCTTCCTATTAAATTAATATTTAGTAAGTAATTAATCAATAAACATTTATTAAATGCTTACTATATGCTAGGCACCATGCTAGGCAGTGGAGATACAAAGATGAAACCAACCCTACCCTTTAGCAACTTCACTTTGGTAGGAAGGTGAGCACCACATACAGATTAAGAAAATACAAGGTTAATTTGAAGAGGTAAAGAACGTTAACCTGAGGGGGAGATTGGGGTAGATTTCTTGGAAGAAGTGATATTTGAGCTGAGCCTTGAAAGGAAGTAAGGATTCTGAGAAGCAAAGGAGGAGGAGGGAATATATTCCAGGTACAAGAGATGGCTTGGTCCATTTAGGGGATGAGAGATGCTATGAAAGATATAGGCAACAGATAGTCATATGTTTTGACTACCACAGATTGGGCCCAGGTTGTTGTCCTAAGCAATGTTTGTTCTAATTAAATGGACGACCTGTTTAACTGTATTTAATAATGAGAGCATTAGGTGCATTCTTCATCCACTTTATGATTAAGTCTATTATATAAAATTTATAATGTATATTATATAAAATTTATAATGCCATTGAAAGTCTTTTCCCTTTATTGTTTTATTTGATATTCACAACACCCCTGGGAGATGGGTTAGGAATACTAAACCCTGTTTTACAGATAAGAAAACTGATGTTTCTTTCACAAGGTGGTGCCAGAGATGGAATTAGACTATGTCTCAACTTCTAGTCCACTGTTTTCTTGACATTTTTTTTTTCAGACAGCGTAGTGGATAGAGTACTGGAGTTAGAGTCAGAGAGACTTAAGTTCAAATCCTGTCTCAGATACCTACATCTTGTGTAGCTCTGGGCAAATGACAAAGTTCCCTGATCTGAAAAATAGAAATAAAAGCAATACCTACCTCCCAGGTTTGTTATGAGAATAATTATGTGTCAATATAATTATTTCTCTCTTTCTCTCTCCCTGTCTCTCTCTCTACATGTATATATCTATATCTATATCTATATATCTATATCTATATCTATATCTATATCTATATCTATATCTATATCTATATCTATATCTATATCTATATCTATCTATATCTATATATATCACATAATAAGGCTATGAGCATATGTGTATATATAGGTAGACATCCATGCATATATACATACACACATATAGATTTACAAGTCTTTCATGTTATTGAAATGTTTTCACGTGGCCTATCCTCCTTAGGGTGAATGACAAATACCCTTATAACATTTTACTTTCCCTTACTGCTATTAAGAAAATCTTTGAAGATGAATGAAGCAATGTGACTTTGAAGGCTTTGGATAAATGATCCTATTAAAAAAGGGTTTGGAATTGTATGTGTGTGTGTTGTGGACCCCTTTGGCAGTCTGGTGAAAGCTATCGAACAGAATAATGCTTTCAAATAATTGAAAACAATGTTAAAGGTCAGTGAAAGGTTAGTGAAAATAAAGATGTCATATTTACTCCCACCCAAATTTACAGAGCCCCTTAAATCTGCTGACTTAATTCTGTAGGCCTTGTGTTAAGGATCTCTACTACTGAAAGAAAAAGGTGGTATTGTCCCCTTACAAGAGATGGTTGAGTAGAATATAAGTTTCTTGAAGACAGGGACTGTTTTTTATTTTTGTCTTTGTATTGTTATCATCTATCACATTGCCTTTCAAAGGGTATTCAATACATGCTTGTTGATTAATTGATAGAGTAAATGGGTGCTTTGGACAGCTGGTGCTGTAGGATAGGCCTTAATTCTCAAATCCAAGGCAGCATGGATCATTGGAAAGAGCTCAGGCACTGAAGTCAGAGGTGCTGGGTTGCAATCCCACTTTTGCTGATTACAGTACTTCCTGTGTGACCATTGACAAGTCAGTTAGCCGACTGAGGCCTTAGTTTCTTCGTCCGTAAAATGAGGGGGTTGGACTTAATGACCTCTGAGGTTTCTTCCAGGTCTAAATCTATGATCCTATGACTTTAGCCCTTCGTGCTCAGGAGTCTTTGGGCTGCACTGAGGTGCAGATTTTATAAACTCAATGATCTTTAGGCTATGAAGTTAGAAGGACTTTTTTTGATCATCTCATCCAACCCAATCATTTTAGAGCTGCAGAGACCGATATCTAGAGGGGAAAAGTGAATTGCCAGAGGTCGGTCAGCTAGGAACTGGCAGAGTTGGTGTTCAAATGACTATTATCTGAGGCCAAGTCCAAGGTTCCACCATCCATTGTTGTTGTTCAGTCATTTCAGGGGTATCCAGCTCTTTGTGATCATATTTGGGTTTTGTTGGCAAAGATACTGAAGTGGTTTGCCATTTTCTTTTCCAGCTCATTTTACAGATAAGGAAATGAGGAAAACAAGTTTAGGTGACTTGCCTAAGGTCACACAGCTAGTAAGTATCTGAGGCTGGATTTGGACTCAGAAAGATGAATCTTCCTGACTCCAGGTCTGGCACTCTATCTACTGTGCCACCTAGCTGCCCTCCACCATCCATTGACCTCTCCTTCCAAAAAAAGTTCCTTTTAAGAATCAAAAGAGAGTAGTGTTGGGTCTTTCAGTATGGACTGGCTGTATAGTCTGTGATGATCCCCTCTTTAGTTAATGCATGAAGTGGGCTATTTTTGTATTTAGAGAGGGAAGCCTAATTATGTGAGTAATAAATGAATTTTCCTTCTCATGAGGACCATCCAGCTGTTCCTGCACATTTTTTGCTGAGGTTGTACTTCCTGATATTTAATTGTACTTCTGGGTTGGCAGCTGGACAAGGAAAGTTCTGGGTGCACTCAGCCTGTTTCTCTGGACTGTCAAGGCCAGGGCTCCTTTGGCTGGCACAGGAGTTGATTCTCCAGTGCTTATACAAGTGATTAAAAAAAAGTTCTCTCATGAGACTAAAGTTATTCTTCTTTTCTGGATTTCTGTAAAACTCCTTTCACTACTTAGTTTTATGACTTCATCAGAATGTCAACCATCTGAAGCACTTTTGGTTTGTGTCTGCTTGGAGTTATGGAGATGGGCTAGATGAAGTAGACACTCTGAAGGCTAGAGCTTCATCTCTTGGCTTAGGATATTTTCTTTGGCTGTCCCTCATTATTGGAATATTCTCCCTCCTCTGTTCTACCTAGTGACCCCCTTGGCTTCCTTTAAATCCCAACTTTAGCCCCTTCTTTTATTGGAAGCCTTCTTCAACCCCTCTTAATTCTATTGCCTTCCCTCTGGTAATCATTTCCTATTTGTCTGGTAAAAAGCTCACTTTGTATGTGTTTGTTTGGGTGCTATTGCCCCTATTAGATTGTGAGCTCCTTGAGGACAGGGACTGACTCTTGACTCTTTTTCTATCTCCAGCAATTAGCACAGTGCCTGGCATATAGGAGGCATTTACTAAATGTTTATTGATTGATTCATTGATAAAGTTTTAGGGGGTCATAGAGATTATCTAGTCCAGTGTTCTCAATAATGTGTTCCATGAAACCATCATGTTCCATATAGTATCTATGAGAAAACTTTGGTGCTATCAACATTTTTTCCTCTAAAATATTGAATAGCAATTCATTATTCCTCTAAAATATTGAATAACAATTCAATATGCCTTTAAAATATTGAATGTTGGGGTGAAGCCGACTGATCTATCAGGGAGGCCACTAGATTACAAACCAAACAACTATCATGAGAATCTTGCTTCTACCACTATCATTTCCTTTCAGTAGGTCATAAGTCCTTCATCTTTAAAAACTAGGATATGAATTTAGGGGAATATTGCTATGACCAAAGAAATGATGAATAGGAGAAAGTTGGAGAAACTTGGAAAGAGTTCCATGAATTGTTGCAAAGGGCATGGAACAGATCTGAAGTAGCATACACAATGATCACTTCTGTAAAGCAGAAGTGTCGAACTCAGGCCAGCCTCTTGCAGCCCACAAAACTCTTGAGCAAACCGATTCTCCAGATTAAAATGAAATTGGGAAATATTTAACAAAGTAAATAAAAATACAATATAATAAAGATACTATTTATTTCAGGTTCTGCTGTGGTAGGAGAGATCTGTTTCTATGAGTTTAACTCCACTGATTTAAAGGAAAAGGGCACTAAAAACGTCAGAATTTATATAAATATTTACCAAACATGTTTCCAGAGGACTGATGATAAAATAGATTTCTCTCTTTATCATAGAGAGATGATGGGTTATGGGTGCAGAATACTGCTTATACCACCAGGTAGAGGTTGTATATTTTTTCTATTTTTTAGAGGTGAGGATTCATTCTAAAAGAAAGGATTATTAGGAAATGACAGTGATGTAAAAAAAAAATCCTCAAAGCATCATTCAGATGTTAAAAAGAAATTAGTATTTCTCATGAGATGTTCTTTAAGGACTCTTCCAAGTCTTAAATCCTTTAAACTAAAATACTTTATACATAGCCATTTTTTTTTGTTGAAACAGGTTTAATTCCTCCATTTTCATCCCAATTTTCCTTTTCTCTACCTCTACTTTAACATAGGGATAGTCTACAACTCTTGAAACCCAAGACTGGCATTTATGGATTACAGCCAAGTATTTTCAGCACTCAAATGATCCCTGGCTAACATCGTTTGGGAAATACTGAACCATTTCAACCCACTCATTTTAAAGATGAAACCCCCCCCCCACAAAACTCTGATATATAATATAGTAAAGTAACTTTGCCAAAGTCACATAATAAAGTTGATTTAAGGTCAATGGTAAAGCTGAGAATCCAGGTTTCTGACTCTCAGCACTGGTTACTCTTTTAACACTACTTGGCACCATATGCCAACCCTGACTTAGGCCAAAGTTGAAAGCACTTTCAATTCTAGCACTTCCTCCTTTCTGAAACTGTCTCCTAGGAGTATGCAGTATAGAGTTCAAGGTAATGTTCATATCCACATGTTAGTACATTTCTACAGTGGATCCTAGGACTAAGGCTGTTCAAGGACACTTACCTCAATTCACTCTTAAGTTTTTTAAAGAGGTGTAATCACTCCCACGATTAAATATAGATCAGGACATACCTTTTTAAGGGAATTCCTTAGTAGAAGGGGGAGTGTGAGAAGCTCCATTTTCTTCTCAGGCAGTGACACTATTTTTTTTTAATTGTTTTGATGAGTTAACCTTAATAAAAGGCCTAGAAGAAAAAAAAATTCAGGTTCTTTCTATCTCATTCGAAATTATCATAAGAGGCCCTTGGGGGGTGGGGAGGGATCTAAAAGCTGCCTGGAATGGAGTCAGAATGGAGAATGGGACACAGGGAGAGAGGAAAGTAGAATTTTAAAAGCCAGAGAAATTCCAAATTGGGAAATTAATAGAAGACAGGACTTGATGGAAAAGGGAAGGGAAATAGGTGTGACCCACAAGAACTCTTCCAGCTAAATGATTCCATGATTCTTATAGGTTCTAAAGATATAAAGTAGAAGGTAGACTAGGAAATACCTGTATTTGTGTTGTATGTTCTCTTTAATATGAGATGCTCCTAAAAAATTAAATAAAAAATTAATAGCTTTATATTGAAAAGGAAAATGGACAAGAGACAAAGAACATGGAACCACAAAAATAGACTTCGGCAAATCATGCAATTTGAATTATGCTTTGTGAATTCTTCATTTCTCAATCACCTTGGAGAAGTCCTCTTCAAAAATAAAACTAAAACAAAATGATCCTTATAAGCATTTAAATAAGTTGTGAAAATGATTTGGATATACAAATGCCAGCAAAATTTAAAATCCTGAAGCGCTCTAGTACTGTATATGAAGGAGCCATTTTTCTAAATAGAATTTTATTTGTAGGGTTTATTTTTCTTCTTTTTTTCAAATAGTGGGCCAACAAGTCCTTTTAGTGTGCCTACTATGTATCCAATACTGTCTTGGGCTACACTATCAAAGAGACAGAAACATTGTAAAAGACATTGCTCCTGCCCTCAAGAGATTTACAGTGTTCCTAGGGTGATAAGACATATGTATGACATAATTGGAAACAAAAATCTTCAGTGGTTGGTATAGACAATGTTTATGATAGGAGAAAAGAAAAGGCAGTGATTACTAGGGATCAGAATAATTAGCAAACAATTTCATGGAGGATATCGGGTTTGACCTATGTCTTAAAGAATGATTTTTATATGTGCAGAGGAGGAGGAAGGGCATTTCAGACAGCAGAGCTCCAGAGCAAAGACATAAAAGTTGAATGAAGCCAGCCATATAGATAATGCTAATGAAGCACTCTGTGTCCAGAAAACATGAAATAAATGGGAACTGCTATCATCCCAATTATTGGTTTTGCCATTAATGCTCTGTGCTATAGAGCTCTTTGGAATCATTCATTGTTGTTTTGTCCTTCCTTCTCAAAGAGGACCATCACATCAAGAAGGTGATGCCATAACTTGCAAGTGAATTGGATTTAAGTGAGGGAGGGCTATGCAAAAGCACCATCCTCTCTCCCCTCCATAGCCATCTGGGTCCAGTGGCAAGATATAGATCAGGATGACTGGAGATGGCCCTGGGTATAGTGGGAAACATTGGCCTTTTTAAGCTAAGATCTTTTCCGGGTCTTACTTTGACTGAGGCAACACCTATTCAGTGATTAAGGTATAGTCCATACCCTTAAGAAACTTACAGTCACTCTCCATGTACTCACTGATCCAGTGATACCGATCTCTTTGCTCTTTCCATTTTCAAACCTTGAGAATTTTCACTGGCTCTCTCCCATGCCTGGAATTCTTTCCCTCTTAATCTCAGTGTACCTGGCTTTATGGATTTCTTTCCAGTACCAACTAAAGCCCCTTCTACAAGAAGTCTTTCTTGATCCCTTTTAATTCTAGTTCTTTAACTCTGTTGATTATGTCCTGTTTATCCTGTATCTAGATTATTTCTACATAGTTGTTTACATATTGTCTTCCTCATTAGATTGTGAACTCCTCCAGGTACAGGATTCTCTTCTGCCTCTTTTTTGTACCTCCAGAACCTAGCACAATACCTGGCACAAAGTAGTCACTTAATAAATGTTTCACTATCAATCAGTCAATCAAAATGGAGTGCCTTCTATGTGCCAGGCACCATTCTAAGAGATTGGGAGGAAAAAAAGAGGCAAAAGATAGTCCTTGCTTTGAGGAGCTCATAATCTAAGACAGGAGACAGCATGCTAACCAATATATGCAAAGCAAATTATATACGGGAAAGATAGGGAATCTTTAATAGAGGGAAGCCACTAGAATTTAGAAGGGTTAGAGAAGACTTCCTGTAGCAGGTAAGATTTAAGTGGAGAACTAAAGGAAGCCAGGAAGGTTAGTAGTTAGAGGGCAGGAAGGAGAGCATTCCAGCCATGAGGGGTAGTCAGAGAAAATGCCTGGAGCTAAAAGATGGAGGAAGTGTCTTGTTTGTGGAACAGCCAGGGGGCCAGTGTCACTGGATTGAAGAGTATGTTTTAGGGAGGAAGGTGTAAGAAGACTGGAAAGGTAGGAGGGAGCTAGGTTATGAAGGGCTTTGAATGCCAAACAGAGCATTTTGTATTTGGTTTGGGAGGCAGTAGTGGGCCAGGGGAGTTTATTGAGTGGGAAGGGTTGAGGCATAACATCATCAGAACTGAGCTTTAGGAAAATCACGTTAGTGGCTGAATGGAAGATGGATTAGAGTGGGGAGAGACTTGAGGCAGGGCCACCCACCAGCAGGCTATTGCAATAATCCAGTCCCGAGGTGATGAGGGCTTATACTAGAAAGGTCTCAGAGTCAGAGGAGAGAAGAGGGCATGTCCAAGTTGCAAAGGTGAAATCAACAGGCATTGGCAACAGGAATCCAGTGTGCCTCCTAGGTTGCAAGGCTGAGATAGTGAGGAGTATGCTGTTTTCTACAGCAATCAGAAAGTTAGGAAGAGAGGAAGGTTTAGGGGAAAATATAATGAGTTTGGTTTTGGACATACTGAGTTTAAGATGTCTACTGCATATCCAGTTCAAGATGTCTTACAGGCAGTTGGAGGTGAGAGACTGGAGGTCAGCAGAAAATTTGGGTCAGGATAGGTAGAACATTAGCATAGAGATAGTAATTAAGTCCATGGGAGCTAATGAGATCACCAAGACATAGGTAGGAAAAGAGATCTAAAGGATCCATAGGGAATAATTGTCAACAATTGCATGATTTCTTTCTCCTGAAACCTTCTTTAAGTAACATTGTCTTTTCTGTCTCGTCTCTTCTCCCTTTCAAAACATGAATCTAAGGTCATCATGTCCCATGTCCATAAATGTCTAAAACATTCAGTTTGAAGATTCCCAAAAATGAACTTTTAAGACTTCCAAAATAAATAGTATGGGTAGGTTAACACTCATGATTCTCCTCATACATATGTTTCTGGCAATATGTGACAGTAACCCTGTATCACTGCTAGTATGCCTTCACAGCAGACATGGGAAGGAGAAGAGGCAGAAATGTGCCGCAGACAGCCCCAACAGCTATATAATCATAAACAACGGGGAGAAATACAGCTGCATTGTAATGCAGGCAGGAATGAGGGAACAGGGCAATAGGTCTCCCTGCCCACTCTGCAATCACTGGGGATAGGCAAGACAATGAGGGATGGGATGAGCCCAGTAGAAGTAAAACTATAATTGCTTTTATTACCACCTCTCTCTGGGAGTCCAATTATAAGAGAGCCCCTAAAGGAACCAGCTCAGCAGAGACTTGGGGCTGGGGAGCTTGTGCATGAAACAGGTCCCTCCCACTGGCATGTCTAACGGTGCTACTTTACAGTGTGACAGCTATCTGTTAGTTGACTTTGGGACCCTTCTCTATGAATTTCCTCTATTTTCCTATGCCTATATTCTTGTGCTATGGCACAATTCCTGTCATGTTTGACTACTCTATGAGGTATGTAACATAAACATCAGCCCCATTTTAAACATATTGGGAAACTAAGGAGCTGAGAGGCTTGTACATCCCATGATCATGTAACTAATGAGAATACACAACACATTCCTGATCAGAGTGGGGCTCCCCTCCCCTCCCTTCACCTTTTCCCTCCCTCCCTTCCTTCTCCTCCTCCTTCTTCTCCTTCTTATTCTCCTTCTCCTTCTCCTTCTCCTCCTCCTCCTCCTCCTCCTCTTCCCTCTCTCTATCTCTCTCTCTGACTCTCCATCTCTGTCTGTCTATGTCTCTCTCCCTCTCTCTCTTTTAAATGCTTTAGGTGACTTTGCTAGCCTACTTCACGTACCTCTTCTCCTCTCTCTGTGCTTTTGCCCTGGCTCTCCTCCATGCCTGGAATACACTTTTATTCAATCTCTGCCTCTAAGGATCTTTCGTTTCCTCCAAAACTCTGCTCAAGTGATATCTTAAATATAAAGACTTTTCTAATCCTCTTAGGGGCTAGTGTCTACCCCACAACAAATTTACCATTAATCAATTTTGTTTCTGTCTCGTATATGATTGTTTATGTGCATACTGCCACGTTATCACCCCCAACAAAATTTAACTGGCTTAATGGTAGAGGCTCTTACGTATTTTTGTCTTTGTATTCCCAGTGTTTAGCTCAATTCCTGGTACTTAGTAGATACAGAATAAATACTTGTTTGTAGGTATGCACATGCATGTGTCCTATGGAGGGTAGAAGCTATTTGGCCAAAAGTGTGTTGTTTGGTATTTGTCTGTAGGCCAATTTCAATTTGAACTTGAACAGGCATTTATAGCCTCTCCTACCTACCAAAGAGGATGGTGTTGTGTGCTGAGAGAGACACAAAGATTTACCTGAACCTGGTCCTTGCCCTCACAGAGCTCAAAAAATCACAGGGGGCTATATTATATTCACAAATACGACTCCTACAAAGTAATGTTTGCTAAGGACATCAGAGGCACAAACCAAATGCTCCAGGAGAATCAAGGAGCAGGATTATTCTAGACAGAATCGATCAGGGAAAGCTTCTTATAGGAGGTAACGTTTGAACTGGGGCTTAAAGGATTGGTGGACTTTCAGTAGGTATTAACATCAGGGTGGGGTTGATCATCTTGAAATGACTATAATCTTCTCAGGTGGGGTCAGGTATGAAAAATATTACTCACCTCAAATTAACAATATCCTACATTTTTATAGGGCTTTGTGGTTTGCAAAGCATTTTTTACACAACAGCCCTATGAGTTAGGTACTGCAAGTATTGTCCCCTTTTAACATAAGGAGAAACTAAGGCTCTGAGGGTTTAAATGATTTGTGCATTCATGATCACATAGGTAAAGAGAAACTGCATCAGGAACTTGGATCTCTTGACTCCAGGTCCACATGACCACATAGCCTCTCAGTTGCTGGGATTTCTTTTCTTTTTCTTTCTCTTTTTCTCTTTTTTTTTGAGGCTTCCGATGAGTTTGAAGTACATGGAAGGGGCTTAAAGGAAGTTAGGTGGTTGATTGTCACTAGTGAGATCAGTAAATTGAAGTGGGGATTATCAGCAAATGATTGTGGATCAGCCTAGAACAAGGAACTTAATCTTTAGGACAAGGAGGCAGGGCCAGAAAGCCCAGGGCCAAAGACCAGGCCTAGAAGAATCTACTCTCCAGGTTGTTCATCTGCCTTGGGGTGGATTTGAGCTATTCACCACTCCAGCTGTTTTTGCATCAATGGAACCCAGAAGGTCCGGCTGTAGCTCTTTATTTTTTCAAATGTGGACTGGATTAAAGGCTCCAGGTGCTCAGATTTTATCCTTAGCTCTTGAGATACCAGAACTTTTGCTTTTCTAGGAAGATGTGATTAGGAAATTAATAACTTAATCAATGAGGAAAAAGGCATGTACTCCCTCATTTTCCAGACATTCAGATGATTCATTTAGGGAAGTGTATGTGTATTGCCGCTGAGTGCCTATTAGGAGATGTGAGCTTCAGGAGTGCAGTAGAAGATTTGAAAGAGATGAGTGGACTGACATTATACTTTGTTCTTCTGTCCAGGAGAGTCATACCTTCCTGGGCATCATCCAGAGAGATAATTATGTGTATAGACTCCCTGTCTATGAACAGCTGGGGAAATGAGCTGTGTTCTCAGTTCCCAGCCTGAGACACACATCTAAGTAAGCACAGTTTCTTTGACTGATGCATTGTGATGTTTTGGTCGGGGTCTATGGATGATTGATATAAAGGCCTCATGAGCTAATGGATTGGTTGTCTAGGGTGTGATATTCACAGTATCTGTGATGTGCCTTGTGAAGAATTGGGGTCTTATGCTCCCCACGTTACCCTGTTCAATTTCAGTTTCCCCTGTCATAAAACTGGGACATTCATACTTTGTCCATTAACTCATTTAACAAGTACTTATAGAGCACTAGAGGGCTGGGTTAAATGTTCCAGGGTTATCAAGATAATCCAGAGTCCCTGCCCTCAAGGATTTTAGAGCCTACCTGCTCAGGCCAGACTAGCATTCATGAAGAATTAAATAACAATATCATGCACAATGCTTTTTTAGTGACCCGCAAGCTTCTTGAAGCTGCAGCCTACAGCAATCATTGCTCTCCTGGTGATGCTATATGGCTGTGAATCATGAATTATCCCATTTTCCCAAGAATTGAAGTTACAGGTTACCCAAAGGACAAAGGAGAGGCACATGGGGGAAAGGGTGTAAATGAGCCATAGCCTATTGGTAACAAAAAATTATAGACTGGGAGAAGTAAAAGATGAATCATCAAACAGATACATCAGCTGGAAATGGAGGTGGTCATGTCATTCAGGAGTACATGAGATAATCAGTGGATCACTCATATGTTCCATTTATACCCACAGTTAAGTTGAAATGGCTAAAGGAAAGCTGCCAGCCTCCAGGATGAGCCTTTCATGCAGGTTATAGACAGCAGTCACACAGGATAAGAAGAGTAATAGCTTGTATTTCCATAGCTCTTTAAGGTTTGCCAAGCCCTTTATATGTATTTGGGTACCTCAAAACCACACTATGAAGTAGTTATTGTTACTGTCCCTCTCTTATAGCTGGGGAAACTGAGGCTGAGAGAAGCTAAGTGATTTAGATCACTGGAGGGAATGTCTGATAGCATCTATTGAAGTATCTTTGTGAGATTGTCAAGTGCAAGATGCATAGGATAGTCCACAAATGGCAATAAACCCAAGTCTAATAGAGCCACTGAAGTCAGCTCCAGATAGACTACCAGACTTGGTGTCACCTCCACCCAGGCTGTGAGTGTGGCTGTGGGCCCCATGGTGCTGGCCAGTCTATTGAAGTAGAAACAATTGAGGCAAAAAAAAAAAGCCAAACCAGATCTCTAGCCTTGCTTTTTCTATGATGTATATGGACACCATTCCATATATTTACTGCCTTCCAGCTCATCCCTCAAAACTCTCAGCTTAAAGATTTCTAACACAATGTGAAAACTGCCCCCACCCCAATAAGCATTAAAGTTACTACAGTATACTTTATATCATTTCTGCCTTCTCCTCTATTCTCCACCCCCCCTTTTTAAATCACAATTTTAACTTCACAAGTATTTATTTGCTCTCCTTATCCCCCACAGCAACAAGAACAACAACACCACCCTTGTAGTAGACAATGCATAGTCGTGAAAAACAAATTCTCACTTTGGCCCAGTCCAAAACTTTGTATCTCATTATGCATACTTCTTTGTCAGGAGGTGAACATTATTTTTTATTGTGGGTCCTCTGGAATCATAGTTGCTCCTTATACTGATCAATATTCTTAAGTCTTTCAAGATTCTTTTTCTTCTTTTTTTTTTGAACGTTGTTATGTATAAATTATTCTCTTTTGCTCACTTCATCATTGTTTACAACATTATTTCATAACTATGTTCCAGGTTTCTCCAGGGATTGAATCCTGGTTATCAAAGATTAGGGAGGACTAGTTTGATGAAAGAAGGAGAAAGCAATTTTGGAAAAGGGATTTTAATTAAAAAGAATCATAGCTACTGCTAAGAAATAAAAGGAGGCTAGAAGAAAGTGAATAATTTCTCCTCTCTTTATCAAGCCAGTCTTCCCTAATTCTAGGTAAGCAGGAATCAATCTCTGCTATGTTGTCACATTCTTTACTAAGCAAAGTAATGAAAGAATAGGCTACACAAATTCTCTTAAGTCACTAAGTGTATTGTTGAACTTCACAAACTTGAATCTGAGCTGGTTCTTGTCCAGGTGTACCTGGCTCATCACCCAAGCCCTCAAGCCGATTTAATTCCTTGGCCTCCATCATACGGAATCATACATGCACTAAGTGTTACCGACTTATAGTGAATAAAGGGCTCAGTAAGGTTGACTAGTCAATGAAGGCTTTGTAAAAGATGGAGGATTGAGCTGGGCCTAGAATAGAGAGGAGTAGGAAGGGCATTCTTCAAGTAGGGGCTGCATTGTGAATAGCAATGTTATGAAACGTTGTACAGAGTAGAGGAGGTACCAAGAATGCTGGGGCAATAATGGAAAACTTTGCACAATAGAATAAGGCGTTTGGTCCTGTAATTATTGGTGCTGCTGGGATTGGAGGCTTGGTAGGGGGAAAAGGGTAAAGTTCATTGCAGAAATATTTAGAGGCTTCATTAATACATGTTGATGTTTAGAAAATGAACACCAACCTATGATTTATGATTTTTATTCTGGTGTTTGGGGATGAATAGGCAAACACATGCCAAAGGCATGTGTCTATGGACCTGGTTATATAAGACAACAGAAAGAGCTTTCTTGTTTTAGACTCTGTTTCCAGATCGAGAACCCATGCTTTTTTTCCCCCAAGCTTCTTATGGCTGCCAGTTACTTTTCTTCAGGGACTTTGAATAGTCCTGCTAGTCTGAAAGAAGCAGGAGACTCAGTTCTGTCCTGTTTTTCCACTTACTTATAAGAGAGGTGGTGTGATGTAAAAGACCCGAATACAAATCCCAACTCTGACTGTGGAAAAAATCATTTAACCTTTCATCCTCAATTTCCTGATCTATAAAGCACGGGGAAATGAATGAATAAATTATTTATTGTGTGCTAGGTGCAGAGCACTATGCTGACTTCTAGAGATACAAATAGAAAAGTCAGAGGAACCCTGGTCTCAAGGAGCTCACATTCTAATGGGGAGACAATACACATGGGAGGTTTCAATTGCAAGTCAGATAGAAAGATCCTGTGGTCATTAAGATGCAGTGGTTAAGCAGATGGGAATACCTCTTCTTTAATGTCATTTCCATTAAATCATATCAGTCCATGATATTGAAGTATTTCAAACTGCCAGGGATGTTGGCAGCAAGAATGTTCTTTTCTCCTGGGTCTTCAGTAGCTGTGATTGTATCACCTGCAGAAGCAGTGGCCAGGGTTGCTACTCAGGATGATGGCTGAGGTCACTGAACTGGAAGCATTGGCTCTTGGTTTCAAGGTCCTAGACTGTCTCCATCACAGTCTGAAGAGAAATGATAGTCAAAATAATTGTGTTTTGACTTGCAGGGCATGTGCTGTCTCCTTTCCAGGGAGCTTTGCAGCCTCAGTTAGGCTGGCTTGCCTGCCTTGTGAGTGGCAGTGTGTGGGCAGTGGGTAGGGATGGCTGGTCCCCTCTGCACAGGAGTTGCTTTCCTGGATGATGGCTTTGGGGCTAGGCTGGAAATAGGATTAGTGGTCTTGAGAAGGGGTGGGACACTGCTCCTGATCTTATCTGCCTATTAGTGACAGTTGGCCAACAATTATTTCTGGTGGATAAGGAAGGTGGGGTCCTTCTCCACCATGATTTCTCCCCTTAATTATGACTTTGAGATCATGGCTGAAAGCAGTTCTAATAGTTGATATTGCTTATGACACTTAACTCATAGGATTCTTGTAAGACTCAAGTAATATCTCTAAAGAGCTTTGTAGACCTTAAATACTAAATGAGTGTTATTGTTATTATGATTAATATGTGAGCTGGGATAAGTTGCTTGAGTTTTTAGACCTCAGTTTCTCCATGTATAGCATGACAGGGGTGTGTTAGATGACATCTAGGTCCTTTGAAGCTCTAAGATTCTCTTATATGGTCTTTTCTCCAAATCCAATGACCTTTTCTCAGTCTTCATTATCCTCAACCTCTCTGCAGCCTTTGACCTTGTTGATCATCATCTTCTTGATTACCTTTTCTCTATATATTTTGGGGCACCTCTATCTCCTGGTCCTCCTACCACCTATCTGACCACTCCTTCCCAGTCTCCTTTGCTCTCTACCTACATGTGTCCCATAAAATTCTGTCCTGGGCCTTCTTTTCTGTCTCTATACTAATTCACTTGGTGACCTCATCAGCTTCCATGGATTCTATTAACATCTCTATGCTGATCATTCTCAGGTCTACCTATCCTGCTCTAATCTCTCTACCTACCTGACAATTTGCATCTTCAACTGCCTTTCAGACATCTAAACCTGTATATCTAGTAGATATCTTAAACTCAACATGACCAAAACTGAACTGATTATCTTTCTCCCTAAGCCCTCTTCCTCCTAACTTCCTTATTACTATCTGGGAGAAATGGCATCCTCTCCTCTCAGTCCTTCAGACTTGCAACCTAAATGTCATTCTTTACTCTACTATCTCTCATCCCTCCACCCCCCCCGCAACCTTACTTCATATCCAATCTGTTGCTAAGGCCTACCAATTTCACCTTTGCCACATCTCTTGAGTAAGCCCCCTTCTCTTCTGTGACATTGTCACTACTCTGGTGTAATTCTTCATCACCTCATGCCTCGATCACTGCAATAGCCTGCTGGTGGCTCTGCCTGAGCCAGGTATTTACTCATTCCAATCCATCCTCATTCAGCCACTAAAGTGATTTAAAGTGACCTAAAGCACAGGTCCTATCAAATCACCCCCTTACTCAATAAACTCTGTTGGTTCCCTCTCTCCTCCAGAATTAAATACAAAATGCTCTGCTTGGCATTCAGAGCCCTATATAACCTTTCATTGTTGTTGTTCAGTAATTTCCAACTCTTTGTGACCCTGTGTGGGGTTTTCTTGGCAAAGATATTAGAGTGGTTCGTCATTTCCTTCTCCAGCTCATTCTTACATCTGAGGAAACTGAGGCAACAGTGTTACATTACTTGCCCAGGATTCACAGCTACTAAGTGTCTGAGTCTAGATTTGAACTGAGGCCTTCCTGACTCCAGGCTGAGCACTATGTCTACTTTTCCATCTAGCTGTCCTCCCCCTTCTATCTTTCTGGTCTTCTTATGTCTTACTCCCTACCATAAACTCTTCAATCCATTGACATTGTCTGTTTGCTGTTCCACAAACAAGACACACTATCTCTTGGCTCTGGGCATTGTTTCTTTATGTCCCCCAAGCTCTCCCTTCTCATCTCTGCCTGTTGCCTTCCCTATCTTCCTTTATGTCCCAACTAAAATCCCATCTTCCATAGGAAGCTTTTTTCAACTCCTCTTAATTCTAGTCCCTTTCTTCTCTTAATTGTTTCCTATTTATCCTGTAGGTAGCTTCTTTGTACATATTTATTTGCTTGTTGAGGGCAGAGACTATCTTTTGCCTCTTTTTGTATCCTTAGCACTTAGCACAGTGCCTGGCATATAATAGATGCTTAATCAAATCTTTTTTTAGATTGGCTGATTATATGATCAGATGTTGTTATATGTGGAGATCAACAGTTCCCATCACATTTTACCTTGGCCTTGAACACAAGCTGAAACATTTGATCTTGCAAAAACTTCTCAGTTGAAAGGTACTGAGATGCTGCCCATCCTGGAAGAAAATAATCACAGACCTCAGTAGTTTGCTTTGACTCTATAGACTGTGTAACTATGTAACTACCCCCCCCCCCCCCAGTCTTCCAATAAATTTGCTCTTTCTGTTTATCCTAGTCAGGCTTTAGTCAAGGAATTCAATTTAATCTCTCCACCAACAGTCAAATATAGGATCTGATATAGAAAAGTGAATGGAGGTAGTGGAAATCCAAAAGCAGATAGTCTCTGGGTTTTTCTTGATAGGCATGTTCTCTCCGAGAGTGATGAGAGTGCAAAAAAGGGGAATGAAAGGAGAAATACATCTTTTCAGTGAATCAAGTACAGCCACATCTTGTACACATATACAAGTCACAGAAATCTCCTTTGAAAGGAAAAGCAGAAACACTAGTAGAGGCAGATGCCAAGAAGGCAGAAATGAGTATAGCATCCTTGGAGGTTGGGGGTTCTCATTGTCTGTCTTTCCTTTGCTCTGGTTTCTCTGACAAATGAAGAGGCGATTAGATCAAGGATTCATTTGCACAATGACATTGATGCTCTGGCTAGTGTAGTTGGGATCTGAGTAGATAGAATGATCTAAATCAATAAGGTATAGAGAAATCAGGTGCATGTTCCTGAATGAGAGTGATTGGGAAGCTGATATGAATTAATCAAGGTCATCCAACTTGAATGCTTAGACCAAGGATGGGGAAGTTGTGGCCTTGAGGCCACATATGGCCTTCTAGATCCTTGTGTGCAGCCTTTTCACTGAATCCAAGTTTTACAGAACAAATCCTTTTATTAAGGGAATTTGTACAGTGAAGTTTGAATTCAGTCAAAAGGCTGTGCTTGAGGACCTACCTGGAAGGCCACATGTAGCCTTGAGTCTGCAGGATCCCCATCCCTGGCTTAGAGAAACCCAAGAATCATAGGGAGTGTGATCTACCCATATAAATTATGGTACTATAAGTCCTATCATTAGAAAAGAATTGCTTTCAGTTGTTTGTTAGCCTTTATAAAAGGAAATGATGATGACTGAGAGACAGCATATGTCTCATGGCTGGAAAAGATCTCAAAGGACATCAATTCCAAACTTTATTGAAATGACAATCCCTTCTAAACTATACTTAACAAGAGTCATCCAGCTTTGGTTTAAAGACTTTTAATGATGGGTGGTAAACCATTGCCTCTCAAGGGAACCTATTTCACTTTTGGATATCTCTAAATATTAGGAAATTTTTACACTTATATCAACATTAAATCTTCTTGCAACTTTCACCTATTACTCCTACTTTTGCTCCCTGGAGCCAAGCAGGACATGTCTAATCCCTGTCCCATATGATACCTTTAAATACTTAAAGGCAGCTATTATGTCTTTAGGAAGTCTTCTCCAGTCTAAACATGCCTGATTTCTTTAATCCTCATATCACATGATATTGAGGCCTTTCATTGTCCTCATTACTATCCTTTGAACACTTTCCACCTGATCAATTTCCTTCCTAAAATTGGTGACCACAACAAAATGTAGTGCTTCAGAAAATTTCTTTGAGTAAAATAGAGTACAGTAAAACCTGCCCCAACCCTTTCTTTTTAGGATGCTTAAATTTATTTATTTTTAACATTCATTTTTAAAATTTTGAGTTCCAAATTTTCTTCCTACTCCTCCTCCACCCACTGATAAAGCAAGCAATGTTATCAATTACATATGTGAAGCCATGCAAAACATATTTCCATAGCAGCCATGTTGCAAAAACAACAATGAAAAGCAAGAAACATAAAGACAGTGAAAAAAGTATGCTTCAGTCTGCAGTTGGAATCCATCATTTCTTTCTCTCTCTCCAGAGATGGATAGCATTTTTCATCATGGTCCTTTGAAATTGTCTTAATTAGATAGCTAAGTCTTTTACACTTGACCATCATTACAATATTACTGTTACTGTGAACAATATTCCCCTGGTTCTGCTTAGTTCACTTTTCCTCAGTTCAGGTAATTCTTCCCAGGTAAAAACTGCCTCTCTTAATGCATCCTAAGATCACATTAGTATTTATTTGTCATATTTCCCATTTGACTCATACTGAGTCTGCATTCCATTGAAGGTTCCAGTTTTTCCCCCAGAAACTATTTTCTAATCATGCCTTCATCATCTTATTGTTGTGAGCTGATTTATTTTCAACTCAAGTGTACAGTTTTAAATAGATCTTTATTAAATTTAATCTTGTTAGGTTCAGCTCATCCTAACTTGTTATGATTTTGGATCCTTGCTGTGGAATGAAAGATGTTAGATAGTTTGCCTAGCTAAAGACATTTCTAGGAACAAGAAGAAACTGTGGTCTAGCATAGCCAGGGAAGGCTTCCTAGAACCAGTGGAATTTAAAATAGGTCTTTAAGAATAGATAATAAGCAATAAGAATCTCTTGATTATTTTTAATTGAGCCTAGATAGAACTAATATTTCTGGTTATAGTTAAAAAGACATAACTTTGGCTCCTATTGAAGAATGCACTGGTAGGCATCAACGGACACTCGACAATCCACTCTCTTGGCTTGAAGACTGATGTGGTGTACTGAAAATAGCACCATTCTTAGTGATAGAAAACCTGGGTTTGTGCCCTAATTTTGAGACTTACTGGCAGTGTAAACAAAGGGAATCTGATCTTAGCAACATGGTGCCACCTAACTTCTCATATGTTTAGCTTCCGCCTCTATAAAATGGGAATAATGATACTTATACTACCTATCTTATGGGATTTTTTTTTTGGGAAGTTGTTTGAAAACATTGAAACTATAGATTGAGGTGAAATAACCATCAATTAACAGATGCTTTTCAAATGCGCAAGGTCCTGTGGTAGACATCTGGTCTGAAATTTGGTTTATCTAGATCTATTGGGAATGGTGGTGATTCTAGGTGAAACCTATTTGTTTTTAGAAATAGTACCTTGATGTTCTACCATAAATATTTCCACAGCAATGCAACCCGTTTTCTTGTGGTCCCTTGATACTCATTGTTTCCTTATCCCCCACCTCATTTTGTGTTTTGCAGCTCTATAGCTCTATGGATTTTGGGAGAAGATGGCAACTGGTGCATGAGCACATTACACCCAACAGATTTTACTGGTAAGTTCTTAGTCTCACTGATATTCATTCATTCACTTAAATATTTATTGAGCATCTATACTATGCAAAGGACTGTTCTGGTGTTTGGGGTGGGGGTAACACAAAGATGAAGAAGCTAGCATTTACAATCTACATGAAGTGATCACATATATACATAGATAGGCTCAATACTATTGGTTCTATTCTTCCACTCACCCTTAACATGCACTTTGAAATCTTAGGTCACTATTAATTTCCTTACTGTTTAAAAAACTATCTCAGCAGAATTCTTAGGATTAAAGATTTAAAATTGGAAGGAACCTTATGGGTAGATCATTAAGTTTAATCCTCTCATTTTTCCAAGGTCAAATAGGTAAAGTGACTTGTCTAAAATCACCTAAGTTTTAAGTGGCGAAGATGTGATTACAATCCAGGTTTTTTGAATCCAAATCCAGTATTCTTTCCACTGCACTGTTTGGCTCATTCTGATTGCTAGCCAAATTAATAGGCAATAAGAAATAGCAACTTTATAGAGCACTGGAGTCTAGTGAGGGTGGGAAGGCATGGAGGAAGGTAAGAGCTTATGCTATACTTATCCTTCTGGGTAGATGGTCTCTAGTAGGATTAAGTTGCAATGGAAAGAACATTAGACTGGATTTAAAATCAAAAGACTTGGATTCTAGTCCCAACTCTGATTAGTTAAGGGCAGCTAGGTGGCACAGTGGATACAGCATCAGCCCTGAAGTCAGGAGGACCTGAGTTCAAATCCAGCCTCAGACCAAACACTTGACACTTACTAGCTGTGTGACCCTGGGCAAGTCACTTAACCCCAATTGCCTAAAAAAAAAAAAACAACTCTGATTAGTTAGCTTGAAACTTGGGTAAATTATTTCATCTTTCTGTGCCTCAGTTTCCTTTTTTGTAAAATGAGAGAGCTTCACAAGATAACCCCTTCCAGCTCTAATACTTTGTCATCCATTGTATGCAGTGTTGTGCCTTGCATGTGAGACATAGTTAATGGTTGATGGCCAAATGGATTTTTCAGTACCTCGTAGCTTGGATCCCTGATAAAGTCAGCCAGAGATGCTTGCTATGCGGAACAACAATTCTTCAGCCTGTCTGCCTCACTCACAAATTATTTTTTGAACCATTAATAGATTGGCTCAGCCCCTGGGATTATATTTGAAATGAGGAATTAATGACCAGTGAGAGTTTCCTGTACTTCTATGCTCAGTTTGGGAGGGGGAAGCAGGCAGAATAATGGATATCAAGCCCCACTCCCTTCTTTTTCCCAAAGCTGGTGTATTTCTAGGCTTTGTGAGCCAAACCCACTTCTCCCATTTGCGAAAAGTAGGAGTCTTTAACAAGCTGTGAGGAAAAGGAAATATTCTATGCATGATTTGTCAGCCTTTGAAGTTTTGTCTAAAAAGAGACAACAAAATTAGATCAATCCTCCAAATTTGATCTAAGAGACAAATAAGATTAGGTCAACCTCCATAGTTTTCTTTAAAAAGAGACAAATGAAATTAAGTTATTATGTGCTGTTTGTTCCCTTTCAGCTAGTGAAAATGTATGTATGGAAGTCAAAATAATCAGACTCAAAGAAGGGCCAGTTGAAAGAGCCTTTTATCCATAGAGTAAGTGCCCCCTCCTTTTCCCCCCTGACTCAGGATGCCTTTGTCAGCCAAAATTATGGTTCCCATAAGGCGAGGAAGCACATCTGCTTCAGGATATCTATCCTTTTGTTAGCCAAGGAAAATGTCATAACAGGATAGTGTCCATAAGATAACAAGGTAAGAGAAGTGCCAGTTAATCAAGATAGTGTCCAGTTCAAGGTGCCTAGTCCTCATCAGCCATAACAGAAGAATGCTCCTGGTCAGCTTCATCTAGCCTTCTAGCTGCTGACACAGAAAGGGGCATTTTGGGTTCATTCGGAAAGCATATAAAGCATTATAGTATGTTAACTCAGAGTGGGCCAGGTTTTTTTGGCCTTTTCAGGTGATAGGGGGGCTCAAGCTGGTTTACAAATTCTACAGTGCTCTGTCTATGTGGCTTTCATCAGCTGTCCACCAGCTGAAATGGGCCAGTTTCTCCAAGGTCTGATGCTCCAGGCTTCTGAATGAAAACTATCTCTTATTCAGAGTATTAAGAAATCGAGGTGGCCAGTCATCCAGGGGAGCTAAGTAGATGAAGAAAAGCAGCACAGTAGACTGAATAAGCTTTGTCATCAATTCTGAAAGAAATTAAATTAAATGGACTAGGGACTGCATTTTCCCTTTTTTGATAAAAAGAGGGGGGGAAAAAGGTGTTCTGACCCTGGGGTTTTATCCCCTTCCTTTGTGAAGAGAAAAGAATAAATTCCCAAATTCTGCCTGTCCCTGTTAATTGTACCCCAGATCCCCTTACTCTGCACTTTCTTCTTAACCTGCCCCCATGGGGGAAAATAAAAGTTAGTACCCATGATCACTTGCCAAGTAATGGCTGAAAGCCTCAGTTTGCAATTCCTGCTCATACTTTTCTGATGCATAATTGCCTCAATTATTTCTTTTTGTGTCATAGGAGGCATGAAGCAGCAACTCATTTCATAAAGCGTGTTTCTTGATGACTAAAAACAAATGTGCCTTAATCTCCTATTTCCAATGTGGTAGAATGACCAACAATGGGAGTATGATGGAATAGGATGTGGGTGCTCTAAATTTTGAAGGGGCACAGTAGTGGGCAAGGAGAGAGGGGATATCTATCTATGTCTTTCTGTCTATCTATCTATCTATCCATCTATCTATCTATCTGTCTATCTATCTATCCTACTTATGAAGAACAGCTTTGGAAGACATGTGTCTTCTCTGGGAGATATGAGGTGGAGATGATGGCTGAGCATTGGGAAAGTATCTGATAATAATAACAATACTGATGATTTTATTTTATTTTATTTTTGGGCAATTTAGGTGACTTGCCCAGGGTCACACAGCTAGTGAGTGTCAAGTGTTTGGTCTGAGGCCGGATTTGAACTCAGGTCCTCCTGACTTCAGGGCCAGTGCTCTATCCACTGCCCCACCTAGGTGCCCCTACAATACTAATGATAATGATACCTTACATTTGTACAACCCTTTCTACTTTCCACAGCCCTTTTGCGTCCGCTGTCTCGCTTCATCCTCACAGCTACCCTGTGAGTAAGTTAAGGCAGATATTATTATTATCCCCCGTTATCTGTCTAAGTATGAAAGCTCCTCTGAACCTACCATTTCCCACTACCCCCAAATTCCAGATGTGCTACCTATGCTAAGACTAAACTTGTAGGGAACTTTCTGTATGGACTATCTAGGCCACCCATCTCCACCCTAACAAGAGGAAGCTGTCTATATCAGATACCCTTTTTGTGGGCAGCCCATTTCTTTCCTTCCTTGATGTACGTTCCAGTCATCTGTTATTATCAGATTAATCAACACAACTACCTAACATTCTCCTTCCCCTCTGGTTTCATTTGCAATATGTGGTATAGAAAATAGACAAAAATGGAATTAGTTCCCAAACCCTTTCCTTCTATCTTTCATCTTTCCTCTGTGGGAAGTTCTGTTTCACAAAATTATATTCTTTGGTATCCATCTAGTAAATGGTAGACACTTTTCAACCCTTCCTTTGAGATGTTTCATAGTCCAGTGGGCCTTAGAAAGGAATGATTTTTTTCCCTCTCCTCTGTGGGGATCCTTATTTTTGTTCATAGATTTTCTTCTATAGCCTCTCTCTACCTATAGAGTTTACCCTTGTTGGAAGGCTTGAGGAATATTATCAGAACCCTACTCTAACTGATTCCCTATCTCACTCCCACAGAAGCTATTGCGAATCTTTTCCCTCCTCAAATCTTTCCTTCTTGCCAAATCTTGCCATTCTTATTTTTACATCTCTCACCCCTATTCTCCACTCACACATTTACCACCTCAATTCAGGCCTGCCTGACATCCTCAAGCCCCCTACACCTTCTACTCTCTCTCTCTCAACCAGTCTTCCTTTTTAGTTTACTGAAAAGAAGGCCATTTGATGTGAGTTCTCTCTCTCTCTCTCTCTCTCTCTCTCTCTCTCTCTCTCTCTCTCTCTCTCTCTCTCTCTCTCTCATTCTCTTCAAAACTCCTGGGTGTCTTCCCCCACTCTCCTCCTTTCCCCTAGTTTCTGACAAACTCCTTCTCTTTGCCAAGGCCAACACTTCTATATGTACACTTGATCTCATTGTCTCCCATCTTTTACAGCAAATTGCCACCCCTTTAACTCAAATTCTTAATGTTTCTATCAGCTAGTTCTTTCTCATTGCTTTCAAATATGCCCAAGTCTCCTCCATCCTTTAAAATTAAAAAAAAAAATTCTCTAGGCCCTACCATCCCCTCAAGATGTTGTTTTGTATCTCTCTTTCCTTTTTTATCCAAACTCTTCAAAAATTATATAGAATATAGAAATTCACTTCCTCTACTTCTTCTTCTCTCACTCATTCCTCAAGCCTTTGCAAGCTGCCTTCTGACTTTATCCCTTAACTGAAACTGCTCTCTCTAATGATCTCTTAATTACCCAATTTGATGGTCTTTTCCCAGTCCTATTCCTCCTTGACCTTGTATTTGATGGGATTGACCAGTCTCTCCTCCTGAATACTCTCTTGTCTCTACATTTTCATGATATCGCTCTCTCCTGATTTGTCTCCTACTTTTCAGACCTCTCATCAATCTCTTTTCCTGTCTCATCATGCAAATCATTCCCCCATAACTGCAGATGCTCCTGAAAAGATTCTGTTATAGGCTCTTTACTCTTCTCCTTCCATATTCTCTTTCTTAATAAATTCATCAGATCTTTAGGGTTTAACCATTATCTCTATGTGGATGAATCCCAGTACCATGTATCCAGTCTAAGACTCTCCCCTGAGCTTCAGTCCCACATAACCAATTGCCTGTTAGACACTTCAGACTGGATATCCTAGAAATATATTCAACTTAACATGCCTAAAACTGAACTCCTTTTCTTTCTGCCTCAACTCTCTCCTCTTCCCAATGACTCTGTTTCTGTCAAGAGCTACTGTCATCTTTTCAATCTCTAGGTTAGTATTCTCAGCATCATGTTGTATGTGTCGCTTTCCCTCACCTCACATGTCTACTCAGTTGCCAGATGTTGCTGTTTCTATTGTCATGTCTCTCTTATCTGACCTTAATTCTTACTTGGTCTGCCTTTCTTGTGTCCATCTTAAACATAGATGAAGAAGTAATTTTGTTTAAGCTCGGAGCTGATCATGTGACTTCTTATTCAATCAACTCCAGTTGTTTTCTGTCGCCTTTAGGATAAAACAAGCTCCTTTATTTGGCTTTTAAAGCCTTACATAACTTGTTCTCTGTCTTTCTTTCCTCAGTTAATGTTATCTCTCTACCAGCCTCTACACACTCGAACCCAAATCAATCTGTACCCACGTGCCCTCTTCTCTTTTGTACATATCCACACAGCCTGTACCCTCCCACCTTTTACAGCTAATTGCAAACTCTTTGACTCAAATCTTCAGCCTCTCCTTATCAACTAGTTCTTTCCCTATTGCTTTCAAATATGCCCAAGTCACCCCCAACCTTAAAAAAATCAGTTTATATTGATGTTCGAAAATAAATTGTGTTTAACTACTATATATGTATATATACATATGCGTATATAATAGTAGTATAGAAGTATCATATTAACTTTATATTTACATATGTACACACACAATAATATATGTGGATACATACGCATATATGTACGTAAGTGTGTGTTTACACACATACACCTATGTGTAATCCTTCAGTGTCCTTTTATGTATTATCTCCTCTCATTATAATGTAAGCTTCCTGCAGCAAGGAGCTATCTTTTTTAGTTCTCTTTGTATTCTCAGTGCATAGAGTGCCTGTCACATAGTGAGTGCTTAAAAATGCATGTTGACTTGACAGCTTCAGGTGGGAGAAATATTGTAGAAATTATGGTAAGGCAGACTTTGGCTTGGCAGAGGGAAGACATTTAAAAAAAAATCAAACATTCCCAACATCAGAATGGGCTACCCCACTAAATAGAGAACCCCCTCATAGCTACAAATTCCACCATCATTAATTTCAATGGCTTACAAATTCAGAGCTGGAAGGGACCTCAAGGGCCATGTAGTTTAGCCATATAATTTTATGGATAAGGAAAATGTAGGCAAGGGAGGTAAAATGAGGCTGTTTGGCCACTTGTCAGGAATGCTACAGAGAGGATTGCTCTTCTAGGAAATGATGTCTGATATCTCATCGGACTTTGAGTTTCTGACCTGATCTATATTCTCACAGCACAGATGATAACTGCCGATTAGACACCAGGAGGAGGCCAAAGATGGAGGAGGAGGAGGAGGAGTGGGTAGCACAGTTTTAGGAGGAGGTAGCTTCAGAATAGGTGACTCTTAAGGCAGCAGGCATGGTTAGTCGTGACATATGGTAGAGGGGCTTGTGGAATGAATGACTTGTTTGGCGAGGAAATAAAGCCAACCTGTATTAGTTATGAGTGTGTTGTGACCTGTATATGAGTACTTATGGCCTCTTAGTGATTGTGACTTCCCTTTCTAAACGATAAAATATAAACCGATTGATTCTTTAGAGGAGGTGGGGGTGCATAGAATGGCATAGTTTAATTGGTTGGGTCATATTCTCTAGTCTTATGTTTGTTTAATCATTCTCTGAGGGTTTTTCCTACTTTGGCATTCTGTTATTTAACCTCAATGAGTCTCACTTTCCTCATCTGCAAAAGGGAGATAATACTTTACACTGCCTCTTCCAAAGGGCTGTTGTGAGAAGCCCACTTTGTAAGATTTAAGACTATATATACATGGTAGATACCATCATAACCATCATCATCTTCATTGTCATCATTCTAGGCTCATCACTGCCAACAAAGAGCTTTATTCCCTGCAGCAAGTCCCTAAATCTGTCTAGTCTCTTTAGGTTGGCTTAGTGGAGAGAGTGCTAGATTTGGAGTCAGCAAGACCAGAGTTGAAATCCATCATCATCATACACTTACTAGCTGTGTGTGACCCTGGTTTCTCTCCACCTGTAAGATAGGGATAATAGTAGAATCTAGCTCCTAGATTTTTGAGGGTCAAATGAGAAAAGTTGCAAAGTGCTTTGTAAACTTCAAAGTGTTCCATAAATGCTACCTAATATTAGAGGATTTACTTTTTGCTGTGTCTATAAATAAATGGGTTAGATGAAATGGTCTCTAAAACCCATTCTTGTGCTTGTATTCTAGAATGCTAACAAACAGGATGTCCCTCCTTTCCCTTTCTCCTGCAAGGAGTCATTATCATCTTTCAATTCTGGTGCATAGGTATTTGAATGCTTGCACACATGGAAATCAGCCAGGACCAATCAGCTATTCTCTTAGACGTTCTCTTTTCAACTTTCTCCTCTTGATCTTCCTTGAATCATTTGAATGCAATGTCTTTTAAAATGTCTGTAAACGTGTAGTGTGGTGTATGGGGGAGTGGGAAGGGGAGCCGTGTCTGCCTGTGGAAGACTCCAAGTCAGAATTCCTTTACTAATTCTTGTCTCCAAATTTGATCACACCTGCCTTTTTATGTAGTGAAGGTTGTGCTTAGGAAACAGTTTCCTTTTATTCATCCAGGGTTATCTTCTTGATCCCTACAGATGATACGATTCCTTAATAACTATATGCAGTCATCTGTAGAGTGTTAACGTGTGTGTGTGTGTGTGTGTGTGTGTGTGTGTGTGTGAGAGAGAGAGAGAGAGAGAGAGAGAGAGACAGACAGACAGACAGACAGACAGACAGACAGACAGACAGACAGACACTGGCTTGAGATTGCTTCCTGGAAAATCAAGATCTTTTCAAACACGGTTAACATTACTGGCTGAATTTTCCAAAGCTGCCTCCAAATTTGCATTTACAATTTTGCAAACACAGTCATTTGCGATCTCAAGTAATGGAATTTAGGCATCAACCTGATATGTGGGACCAGCTTGAGAGGCCCTTTGAAAAGCAGGGTGCACCACAAATAATATTTAATTTGGCTTTCCTTTACATTTTGAAAGTGGTGCAGCAATTTAAAAATACATTACATTCAAAGTAATACATGTGAGGTCAAGAGGGGAGGTTTGGAAGTACAGCTTGGAAGCAGAAATGGACTCTCTATCTCTGGTGGCATGGGTTTCTGGTGCAGCAAGCCAGTTGACATCCTTGCTTTGGAAGAAATGTTTTAATGTTGTAAGCAAAGCACACTGTCCAGAGGCTAAACTGGGGGCTCAGCAGGGAGAAAGCATCTGGTTTGGAGAACAGAGAAGAGCTGGGCACAAACAAAAGTTATACTTGGGCAATATGAAATTGGGGAGGACAAGGTAGGTTTGCTGACATAACTCAGGCACAGCACCAGTCAGGAAAACATGAGAAATATTTGACTGAAAATAATTGACTTTGAGTTGAATGTGAGATTAGAAACATTTAAGTCCACTCCCTCCTTTTACAGAGGTAAAGACTAAGGCTGGGAAAAGTTTGCATGAATTGTACAGGGTTTCACTGGAGGTATCTGAGGCAGGATTCAAACTCAGGTTTCCCTGACTCTAAGTCTATCACTCTCTCCACTGTGCCTCTTAGACTTGGATTCCCAAGGAATAGATATAAATTTCAAGGATGAAACAGGAACATAAAAGGAGAGACACAGGTATACCTGGATATTTCCAGTGTGACTTTGGATGGTAGAGGGAGCATCTAACTCCCAAGGTGCAAGTTGAGATTCCCTTTCTGTCTAGGCATTTGGGTATTAGATCAATCGTGGAGTCTGAAGTCTTATTCCATGGATGATTATGAAGGGGAAATGAGAAATCTTTATTCTGCTCAGAGGCAGTGGGATTCCAATGATAATAAACTCTTCAAGACAGCAAATTAGATTGTTCTCACACAGGGTGAGATTTGAACTACTTTTTTGTAGTGTGAGGTCTGAGGTTAGAAAACCCCCAGAATATAATATAATGTAACTTGTGTGGTTTTTTGAGTATTTCTGAAGTGAGGACTGCTTATTCAGTACTTGCATGTTGGATGGAAAGAACAAGGTGAGGAAGGGGCAGGAGGACAAGAAAATGAAACTTGTCAGTAATGGTCTCATCTTCCTTAGAACCCTGGAATAGGGACTATGAGGGTAGGTGGCTGAGTTAGGGAGTGGGAGAGAGATATTCAAGTACACTGAAGTGTGCTTTAGGAAGCCATTATGGACCATTGGAAAGAGTGCTGATGACCTCTAAGTTCATCTAGAACCAGGAAGGTCAGTGATGTAACAATGATCCTTTGAGGCCTCTAAATTTTTCTATATCTACAAAAGGCTTGATTCTTTCCAAAACAGATACAAATCCTCCTGGAATATCCAGGTGCTTGGGCTTCAAGAAAAAAAAAGTAGACAAGTCTTAAATCATAGGATTATATCTCGAGAAATGGAAGGGACCATAGAGGTCACTTCAATTTAACTCCCTCACTTTACAGATGAGGAAACTGAGGCCCAAGAGATTAAGAGCTGGCTGAACGTCACACAGATAATTAAATATCAGAGGTAGGATTTGCAAACCCTGGTTCTCCATGTCTTCATTTTATTGCACTTCCTTTCCTAATGTTCACATTCACAGTCTAGGCAGAAGTGTAGCAACCCAGGATTTTGCCAAAGTGGCTGAATTAATTGGTTAGTGTAGGCACTGTCCTGAGGACATATGTTTGTTGGGAAACCAAATGTCTCATTTCCAGTGGAAATAAAAAAAAAACAAACCAAAAAACAAACAAAACCTGGCTATTCCCAGATGCCTTAAGAATGAGACTCCCATGGTCTATATCACGGGAAGTGAGCTTTGACAGGGAGAACGAACTGGTAGAAACAAATAGTTGTTATTGTCTTTGTTGCAGAAAGTCATCTGGACCCCTTAGGAGAGAAATCATCCAATAATGTCAGGGTAGGAGTGTTTCAGCTCTATGTTTGCTAATTAGTGATTTGTTCTAAACCTTCTCCCTTCTGGTCTGGCATTCTTTACCTAACAATGTATATTTTTCATTTCAAAATAGGGGATTGCCTTAGACAGTTTCCCTTTCTTTTCTGGTCTGGCAACATAGTGCTTTTTAAAGATACGTGTGTGTGTGTGTGTGTGTGTGTGTGTGTGTGAGAGAGAGAGAGAGAGAGAGACAGACAGACAGACAGACACAGACAGACAGACACAGACAGACAGACACAGACAGAGACAGAAACAGAGACAGAGATAGACAGCAAACAGGGACAGGAAAGTGATCAAAGAGAGATCAACAGAGAGCAGACAGAGGGAGTGCATGTATATATCTGTGTCTAGTAAAGGACTTCTGCTTTTATCTGATACCAGCTGCTTATAGTCAGATATACAGATGCTAATTCAATGGATTGTCTGTACTTCTCCCTAGCCCTCTTTTCAGGATCCTGTTTGCAGTACTAGACCTTCTTGCCCATTTCAAGGTTTATCCATGGAGAATTAGATTGAACCATGCATTTATTATGATCATTGTGTAAATGTTTTGCCTAATTCTGCTTGTTTTACTCTGTATCAAGTCATATAACTCTTCCCAAGTTTCTCTGAATTCTTCATATTCATAATTCCTTACAGTACTTATCCTTGTACCACATACTGTTCAACAGTTCTCCAATTGATAGGTACTTTTTTTGTTTCCAGTTCTTTGCTGTAACAAAAAATACTGTTATATTTTTGTACATGTGATGTATACCTTACTTTTGTCTTTGACTTCTTTGGGATATATGCCTAGTAGTAGTATTATTGGGTCAAAGGGTATGTTCAGGTAAGTGACTTTTGGGTTATAGTTCCATATTGTTTTCCAATTTAAAGATGGAGTAATTTAAAGTTCTACAAACAGTAGATTAGTGTGCCTAGACTCTGACAACCTCCAACACTTGCCAATTTGATAGGTATGAAATGAAATTTAAATTTTAAAATTCACATTTCTTCCATTATTAATTATTTGAGCATTCTTTCAATGATCAATCATAGGTTCTGTTTCTTGAATTAAAAGGTTACTTTTAATGTCCTTTGAGAATATGTCTATTTGGGAATGGCTCTTATTTTTACATATTTGTATCAATTAACTATATATCTTAGTTATCAGACTTTAATCAAATAACTTTCTTGTTTACATCCCTCCTACCCCCCACCTTTTAATGGCATCTTTTCTAATTCTAACTACATTAATTTTGATTGTACAAGAGCTTTTCAATTGTATGAATCAAAAACTTCCGTAACTTCTATCCCTTATTTAGTTAACAATTATTTCCCTAGCTATATTTGTGAAAGCTTTTTCCATTCTCCTGGTTTTTTTTTGTATGATCTTTTAACTTTACATGTGTTAGTTTCTTCATCTGTAAAATAAAGTGTTTGGACCCAATGACTTTTAAAGTCCCTTCCATCTTGAAATTTATGATTCTATGAACCTATGAATTATGGATCATCCAGATTTATTCATTTGGAGTTTATCAGGCCATGTGGCATAAAATATTAGCTGAAAACTAATTTCTTCTAGACTACTTTCCAATTTCATCTGTTGTTTTTTCCAAAGGTTCCTGGTCATTTTAAAGAAGAATTTTCTCACACTTAGAGCTATTCAAAAGTTATTGTTATTAGCTGATCCTTTGTCATTGAAAGGGTTCAAGTAAAGGCTGAATGACCACTTGGGATTCTTTGGTGGGGATTTCTGCCCAAGATGACCTTTGAGGTCCCTTGCAATGCTAAGATTATGCTATTCATCGTATAAGGGATTACAGAGAAGATTAGCTTTGTATGAAGATATAGTATAGCCTCCTCCATGTTATGATGTAAAGAGTAATGGAAAGACCCACCCACCCTTACAATTAGAGAAAAAAAATTAGCCTGCCTATCTAAGACAGCTTGGAAATCTCAACAGAAGAGACTAATTTGACTAATTGCTTTGGGAGAGAGAATTGTTGCCTCTATATAGATGCCCCTGTAAAGGGTATCACATTAATCCAGGGTCTTTTTCTAGCATATTAGTTTATACAATCACTTCCAAAACATATGCTTTCTTTAATAAGAAAAAAAGAGAACTTTGGTGACAGAGAAGAGAGAGGTTTTAAATTTTTGATCATATGACCCTGCTGGAGTAGAGTAGGTCATTACTTGGAATGTGGTGGGGGCAGCAACTGGAAGACTAAAAGGTGTACACGACTAGGAGTTGAGAAGATGATTAAGAATGACTTTGAAGTTGTGCCCAGCTCCGATCTGACTTAATATCTCAGTACTGATAACAAAGCCTGATGGGATTTAGCTTCAGTGAGGCCCAGTCTGGATGCTGTGTGCCCTCCTGGAGGCCAGGGACTACATTGCCTGATTATTTCCTGACAGTGACTTGCCCAGCAGGAGATGCAGTTCAGCACTTTCAGGTAATAGTGATAATGGCCTCTTAATCTAATTTAGGTTCTCATCACTTCTCAGTTGGACTATTATAATAGCCTTCTAATTAAGTGGCCTGACTGCTTTCATTCCCTCCCCTAACTCATCCCTCTTTTATTCTCCCACAAAATTATCTTTCCTAAGGCCCAGGCCTCCAATTCTGTTCCCCTCTTCCTCAAAAACCTTCAGTGGCTTCCTATTGTCTCTAAGATTAAATACAGAATTTTTTTTTTAACTCAACACAATTTGACTAGAGCCTACATTCCCAGCCTGGTTTCATATCATTTCCCTTCAAACACTTTATGTTCCAATCAAATGATCTGTTTGGTGTTTCCTCAGTTGGACTATGATATTTCTCTACTCTGTGAATGCGATTCGACTGCTCAGTTTACCTTTCATCTAGATGGTACAGGTACTGATGTCAAAAGGCAATAGAAATGGATCCCTGCCAGCTGCATGTTGACTTAGAAAACCACAAATTAACACTTTCTAAGTTGTATTATACTTTTATTTATTTTGTTAAACATTTTCCTGTTACATTTTCATTTGGTTCTTGCCCTACTTGAGAGTTTTACAGTCATTTATGGCCCAGGCTGTGAGTTTGGCATCTCAGGAGTGAATACAATGTTAGACTTGGAGTCAGGAAGACCTGAGTTTGAATCCTACCTCAGACACTTATCATCCATGTGATCCTGGGCAAATCACTTAACCTTTCTCAGTGGGGAAACTGAGGCCCAGAGAGGGGAGGGTATCTTTTCTCAAGATCACACTGAAGGTTAGACACAACATGGACTTGAACTCAGCTCCTTATAGGCAATCCAGTGGTGTCAAACTCAAATAGAAATAGGGGCTTCTAATCCATACATAAAGAGCCCTTTAAGATTCATATGGATTTAGTTTCTAAAATGTGATACTATCTTTTATCGTATTTTTACTTATTTTGTCAAATATCAACCAATTACATTTAATCTGGTTTGGGGGGGAGGGCAAGGGAATGGGGCCACATATTTGACAACTCTACTATAGCACTTAAGTGTTGGACTTGGAACCAGGAAGACCTATGTTTGACACTCTAACTGTGTGACCTTTTACAAGTTACTTAACCTCTATCAGCCTTAGTTTCTTCTCTAAAATGAAGGTAAAAGTAGCACCTACTTCACGGGGTAGTTTTAGGGATCAAAGGAGACAAACTTTAAAGCTATATATAAATGTTCACTATTATTGTTATTGTTATTATTTATTATTTGTATTATCATGATCATATTTAAAAATCTTTCACTTTTGAGGATTAGGTCATTTGCCATTTCCTCCTCCTCCACCTTAGTTTTACTGATCCCATTAACTAAAAGTTTGCTTTTCCTCCTTAATTTTTCTAGAGCACTTTATCCAGATCTTTCCTCTGCCCCCATCCTTCCATGTCATCTATCTGCATACATCAATCAACCAATAATCATTTATTAAGGGCTTACTATGGGCTAGGCATTGTGCTAAGCATTAGAGATACAAAGAAAGATAAAAACAGACTCCCTGGTTCCTGCCCTCAAGGAGTTTACATTCTAATGAGGGGTACAAACAGGCAATAGACTAGAATTTAAGCTTTTCTTTAAGGGAGCTTTTCATCCCCAGTGCCATAAGTATTGTCCGCTCTTAACTTTTGTTGAATGGAATGGAAATAATCTCAGAAAATCTACCCTGGGAATTGAGACATGGGCTAATTCCATCCAGGGGTAATTGCTGGTTTGGGAAATGGGGCTGGGGGGAGCAAGAATAAAGAGAAGCAGGGAAGCAACTGGGGAAACTCACTGTTGTAGGCTATTAATCACTAATTGCAGAATGACTTTATTATACAGCACTCATAAAATATCACTTGAGGTTTTACAGCCAATTCTTGCTTTAAGAAAACAATTCCTTGTGTCAAAATGACTATTAAATTAAGTAATTCCACATTAAATGTTCTATGGAGTTGGGGTAATTTATGGAGCTCTGTAATGAGGAAGAATCATTTCCTTCTGGATGCTCACCAGAATACACCTATGGACTCAGAATCAGTCAGTGTGACCTTGAGGTGGGGGGAATGAGAGGAGAACAACTGGTTTCTCTGGGTATCTATGTGATCATAATTATTATTCTCCACTTAGACTGTCCTGTTACTTATCTCCATATATTTTCTTCCTTTGTTCCTTTCTTTTTTCTTCCTTTCTTCCTTCCTACTCTACCTCTATTTTGCTCTTTCTTTCTTTTCTCTCTCTTCTTTTTTTCTCTCTCCCTCTTTCTCTTCCTTCCCACTGTCTCTCTCTTGCCATTCCTTCCATCCTTCCTTCCTTCTCTCTCTCTCTTTCTTTCATTGTTTCTATATCCTTCCCTTCTTCTTGACCTCCCTGCCTCCTTATCTTCATTCATTTGTCTGTTCATTCCTTCCTTCCTTCTTTCCTTCTTCCCCATTCCCTCCTTATCCCTCTCCTTCTCCCTCAACTTAATAGGGCATGCTTTTGTTTTTCAGGGATTGCTTTTTCATTGGGTGAATTTATGGGCAGGGGTGAGAAAGGGAAGGAAGGGGAGTGCTATTGGGTTCTGAAGAAGTCTAAAAATGTGTTGCTTTGACTCAACAACTTAAGTCCTTTAATAATTACTCACCTTAAGATTTACTGAGCACTTCCCTCACAATGAGGTAAGTAGTGTAGGTATTAAGACCCAGAAACATTAAATGACTTGGCCAGCATTGTACACTTAGTTAGTCTTGGAGCTGGAATTCAAACCCAATTCTCTCATACCTGCAGGTCCAGGAGTTGTTCTACCATACCCCAATGCCCTTCAATCAAAGAAAAAGTAAATATCCTTTGGCCATTAACTATGTTCAGTGAGTACTGATGAGGATGTTGAAGAAGTATAAGACCAAGTGCCTGGCAGACAGTCAGTGCCTAATAAATGCTTGCTGACTTGACCTCTTCTTCTTAGTATTATTTCTCACAAGCTACCTGACGGAACAGGATCCGTACACAGGAAATGTCTAAGTTTCAGGTGGTATAAAAATAGTACCAGAAAATTAAACCTGAGCTATGTGGGACAGACAGTGATTATAGGACATCAGAGTTCAGAACTCGGTGACCTTCCCCCAAATGCTATAAGGCATGTAAACTCCTTTGCTCCCATGCTCAGTTCTACTTGACTCACATACCATCATCTCACTGGAAAAGCCCCTCTTCCTTTTAGATCCTGCATTCACAAATCTCTCAGGCTTTCAAGTTCATAGTTAAACAACAGTTTAAATATATTCAGATGATGGTTGTAGAATTAAGGGAATACATCAAGAATAGACATTCCCATAACACCCCAGTAAGCCTGTTCATCTTCCCCTAACCCCGCAGGATGGAGAGTTGTAAGTCCAATCTCTCCCCATTTGCTGAGTCAGTTCACTGCCCTAGGGAAGTTGAGACGTGAAGGGGTGGGGAATCAATCAAACCTTTATATCTCCTAGGGCAGAAAGAGAGGGTGCTAATAAATGAACTTCCATTAGAAATTGGTAACCAGTCATACCAGGAATGATCACAGTTCCTTTGACTATGGATAAGTGTCAGCCTGAGTGTGGGACTTTTCCACTTGACTTGGTCTGTTGCAGAAACACTGGCCCCCTGAGTGGCATATGTTATGATTGCTCATGTTAACCAGAAAGGAACTAACAGCTTTGTCTGCCATCCCTCAGGATGAACAGGACTGATTATTGCCTACAGAGTACATCTCTCCCTCTTGCTTCCACCCCTGTGTCCTATAACACGTTCACAGTCAAACCGCTCTAAGTTCTGGTGGCACCAAAGCCAACCAGAAAGTGAAATCAGAAAATTTGTACCCTAGTCCTTATTCTTTCCCTTAATAATGATGTGACTTTGGATAAGTCACTCTTCTTCTCTGAACTTGTTTTCTCATCTGTAAAGGTTCTTTCCAGTGGATATGGTATAAATGGGGCATCAACTGGAATTGGCATAGTCATTGATATGGGAGAGATCACTGGATTGAAGAATCTCAGGATCTACAGAGACCTCCTCAAATGTGGTTAACACATGTGAAGAGTTTTATTTTGTAAACTGTGAGGTACTATATAGATGTCAGTTGTGATTATTATCATTATCCCTTCTATAGCAGCCATGACAGGTAGTCCCCCAGATTTTGCTTTAAAATTTCCAATGAGCAAGAACCTACTGCCCCTCATAGTTACTCAGTCCATTTTGTGACTACTCTGTTAGGAAGGCATTCCCACCCCACCTCTATCCCCGCCTTTACATGGAGTTCAAAACTTACATCCCTGTGGTTTCTTCCCATTGCTCTTATGTCACATTGTCAAAGACATATGTCACAGCCCTTCGCAGTCTTCTCTTCTTCAGGCTAGGCCTCCCCAGGGCCTCCAGGTGGTCCTTGAAGGGCACCATCTCCAGTGGCCTCACAAGCCATCTCTCCCCCATGCTGTACTTTTGAAGTTGATTTTTTTAACTCAAATGTAGGAGTTTAAAATTTTACATTTCGTCTCATTCATTTCATACCAGCCCTTTAGCCTATTGAGGTCTTCTTAGATCTTGACTCTTTCATCTGACATGCCAATTATCCCTCCAAGTCTTGTGTAACTAGGAAATTTGAGAAGCATGTAACCTATGCCTTTATCCAAACCATAGGTAAAGTATTTTGGCCTCCTCACTGGAAATCTGTAGCCAAGTTGATATTGATATTAATCTCAGGACCATTTTGTAGAGCCAAACATGTCTAGATCAACACCATGCTCCGGAACACCTTAGTCTGGCTCTCCAGACGAGGATTTGTCAGTTATGGGGCATCCAATCTCTTCTGGAAAAACTCTAATGTTCTTGGGAAAGCACTTCTTGCATTTAAAATATCATAGAGTTAGCCATAGGATCTTAGGGTCGGGTCATCTAGCCCAACTCTCATTTTATAGCTAAGGCAACTGAGGCTCAAAGAGCTTAAATTAACTTGATTTTATAAGTAGTAACCATGAGAGGTGGGATTTGAACCCAGGTCTACTGACTAAGTAGAAGAAGGATGTGGAATTAGGAAATCCTGAGTTCAAATCCTGCCTCAGAAACTTACTGTGTGATCCTGGACAAATCATTTCATTTCTCACAGTCTCAGCTTCTTCATCTGTAGATGATAGACTTATCATGTCCATTCAAGCTTTAAATATAGGATCCTGTAACTCTGAAGATGGCACCCTTTTTCCTGGTATCATGAATTAGTCTCAAAGTATTATTCTTTTTTTAAATTTTTAGGCAATTGGGGTTAAGTGACTTGCCAGGGTCACACAGCTAATAAATGTCAAGGGTTTGGTCTGAGGCTACATTTGAACTCAGGTCTTCCTGACTCCAGGGCTAGTGCTCCACTGCGCCACCTAGCTGCCCCTCAAAGTATTATTCTTGAATATCAGAAGTGCAGATCTAGGATGTTGCTTAAGAAGAAAAAGGCATCCTGGTTCAGTAGCACTTGTAAATGAACATGGAAGGATGGTAAATTGGGAGATTAGCAGCCTAAAAGAGTAAGTCTTCCTTTCTAAGTCTCTAATAAAACCAAACCAAACCAAACCAAACCCTTTTGTTGTTATTCAGTCCATCTGTTTTGTCCTACTCTTCCTGACCCTGTGGACCCCACTATCCATAGGGTGTTCTTGGCAAAGATACAGGAGGGGTTTGCCTTTCCTTTTCCAGTGGATCTGCTGTATCCTTTTGTCAGACAATCAGAGGTTAAGTGACTTGCCCAGGGTCACACAGCTAGTGAGTAAGGTTGGATTTGAAATCAAGATGAGACTTCCTGACTCCAGGCCCAACACTCTATCCACTGTACCACCTAGTTGCCCTCTCAGAAAAAAACTAACCAGTGGCCGTTCGTTTATGTCTTTGAATTGAGAAGACAGGCCACTCACAAAGAAGTTTGTGTCCCTTCATTCCCATACTGCAGACAAGCCTTGTGCTTTTCTGAGAGTAAATGTGTTTCTAAAAGCCTGATGTGCCAGGGTCTCAGCTTGGACAATATCTGAGGAAGATGTGTCGCAGGGGATGGAGGAGAAGGAGATTCTATTTACTCTATTTTTAATCCACTCTTCCTTTCTCTCCCTCTCATCCAACTACTCCAAAGCTACACTGATTCATAAAAAGGAATATGAGAAGTGCAAAGCCTGAAATGCAAACAATTTAAAGTTTGAAAAGTCACTGCTGCTAAAGCTGGATCAGGGAACTGACTTACAGGCTTTCAATTTCCTGGGCTCAGAAGAGCCGGACGTATGCTGGTGCTTCCGTCTCCTCAGTGGAGAGAGACCCTTTGGGAAATGTTGAGCACTCCAGAAAACTGGGTCTCTGTATTTATTATAATCAATTCTCATTCATAGGATGAGCTGTAGAAGGGTCCATAGCTGATATCATGCGACTAGTACTCACCTAAGGTGTGCAGATGGGGATGAAGACACTCCAGCCCCCACTTTGCAGGCCCTCATCGAGCAGACGTTGCTAGTGTGTGCAGTCTCAGTCATCCCATTCTCTGCTACTTGTTAGGACGATGTTTTGGTAGTGGGACCTCCCTGGGGAATATCAAGGAGGAAATTTGGAGAGGTGGGGGCTCAGAACCAGAGAGCCCAGGCAGGGAAAAGTGTGTAATGAAAGGGTGGGTCTGGAGTCAGAGGACCTAAGACAGCATCCAGTCCTGCCACTACTGCCCACGTCATGACTTTAGGCCATTTATTGAACCCCTATGGATCTCAATGTTCCTGTCTATAAAATGAAAGGGTTAACGAGGATGAGTTGCAAGGTTTCCAGCTCTAAAGAGTTCCTTTGGCTGGGAGAATCAAGGAGGGCTTCCTGGAGAAGGTCAAGTGATATAGCAGAGCTAGCCCTGGGTTTGGAATCAGGGGATTGGGATTTGAATCCCACCTTGGTCACTTTCTACCTGTGTGACTTCAAGCAACTTGCCACATACGTATATGTATATGCATGTGTATGTATGTAAATATATATCAGAAAGTCAAGCAGTGGTGAAATAACTGCTCCGCTGTGAGGTGCAGATATTGAAAGCATTTAGCCAAACTGGTAAGTGGCAGGTTGCCCAACCCCGGGTAAGTCAATTGCTGCTTAGAGCACTTGGATCTGGAGGAATTTGTGAAGGATAGGATAGGGCCTGAGTCTATAAATTTCATTTGTAGAGAGATTTCCCAGAAGAGGAGACTCTCTCAACAAGGACAGGTGAGCTGCTTCTCTGCAATTTATAGTGTTAGAGAATTTCTTCGAGCCCAGAGAAATTAAGTGACACGTCCAAGGCAGCTAGATGGCATGGTGAGTAGGGAGTCAGACCTGAAGTCAGGAAGACCTGAATTCAAATCTAGTGTCAGATATTTATTATCTGTGTGACCCTGGAAAAGTCACTTAACCTCTCTCTGCTTCAGTTTCCTCAGTTGTAGAAATGAGAGTAATAGCACCTACTTCATAGGGTAATTGTGAGAATTAATGAATAATATTTGTAAAGAACTTAGCATAATGCCTGGCAGCACAGTAATGCTCAATTGTCAATGCTTAATTATTAAGCATGGTAACACTTCATTATTAATGCTTAAATAATGCTTATTCTTCCTACAAGGTCACATAGCCAATATGTTTCAGAGACAAGAACTTGAACCCAGGTCTTAGTTCCAAGGCCAGCTTTCAATCCAATATGCTGCATTGTTGCTGTTGTTGTTTAGTTGTGCCTGACTCTCTGTGATCCCATTTGGAATTTTCTTGGCAAACATATTGGAATGGTGTGCCATTTCCTTCCCCAGTTCATTTTTCAGATGAAGAACTGAGGCAAACAGGGTTAAGTGACTTGTCAAGGCTCATACGGCTAGTAAGTGTCTGAAGCTGTATTTGAACTCAGAAACATGCCTTCTTGCTTCCAAGCCCGGTGCTCTATCTACTGTGCCACCTAGCTTCCATATATATATTTCCCCTCCTTATAATCCTTCCCTTGTAATAACAACCACAAAAATGTTCAAGAGAATGAGGGGGGAAAACGCCCTTCTGCCAAACTAAACTTCACATCAGCCTCATATGGCGGTGTGTAAAATGTCATATACCCATAATCTATCTCTGAAGAGAAGAAAATAAAGTACATCTTCTTGTCTTCACTTTGGAGGCAAATTTGGACATTATAATTACACGGAATTGTCTTGGGGTTTGTTGTTGTTTTTTCCATTTACACTTTGTGGTCATTGTGTATATTGTTTCCCTGGATTTTGCTTACTACATTCACCATCAGTTAATATAAATCTGACTATACTTCTCTGAATTCTTCTTCCGTTATTGGAATGTAGCAACATTCCATTAAATTCAGACACTACAACTGTTTTATCTAATCCCCAATGAAAGGTCATCTATTTTATTTCCAGATGTTTTCTGGCACAAAAAATGCTGCTATGAATATATTAATGTAATTTTCTCTTTGACCTTCTTGGAATACATGCCTATAACTGGGATCTCTTGGCCAAAGGCTATGGACATTTTAGTCATTTTCTTAGCCCAATTTCAAATTTCTTTCTAGAATGATGAGACAAACTCACAACCCCACTACTAGTGGGTTAGTGTGGTTGAGTTTACATAGCTCCTTCAATATTAATTTGCCAATTTGCCATATAGTCGGTGAAACTTTCGAGTTGTTTTCATTTGCCTTTTTCAAATTATTAATGATTTGGGCCACTCAATGGTTATTAATGGATTTTAATTCATATATACATACATATAATATATATATATATATATATATTTCATTAAATATTTCCCAATTAACATGTAAACATGTTTAACATTCATTAAAAATTTTTGAGTTCCAAATTCTCTTCCTTCCCCTACCCCTCGAGAAGGCAAACCATATGGTATTAATTATATATGTGAAATCAGGCAAAACATATTTCCATATTAGCCACATTGCAAAAGAAAACACAAAAAAATACCCCCAAGAAAAATAAAGTTTAAAAAATTATGCTTCAACCTATATTTAGAGTTCATCATTTGTCTCTCTGGAAGTAGATAGCATTTTCCATCATAGGTCCTTTGGAATTGGTGTGACCTATTCTTGATAAAGAATAGGTTTATTTGCTTCCTTTTCCAGATGTTTATTAACTATCACTTTAATCTGATCTATATTGCCTCCCAATGCCCCCCCCCAACAAATCAAAGTCAAACTCTCTGGTCTCCATTTTGCATTCTCCATTTTCTCCTTTTTCTTAAACATTGCCTTCCGCAATCCTGTAATTCCTCTCTCATTTTCCATTATTTTCAAAAGATCATTGATAGTGTCTCAACAAAAACATTCACTAATTCTTTCATTTTCCGGGGGTTGTAGTTCATCTGGGACTGCTGTCTTGAACTCATCAAGAGCACATGCATGTTTTTTTTTTTTTACCAACTCCCTACATATCCTGGATATTAACCTCCTATTAGCTATTTTTGGCCTATTCTTTCCATTCCTCCACTATTTCTCCTTGGCAGAGAGAACAGGCAAAAAAAAAAGTTTAATAGCTCTGCTTTCTTTCTGTCATTGGTTATCATAATCTTATCCTCCTAAGTAGTTGTCCTATTACTTCTTTGACTGTGCTCTATTTCTCAATATAGCTAAAAATAACACCCTTTGTGTTGTCTCTAACCTTCCTTTCCAGCAGCAGCATATTCTGAGCATTAGCTCTCCTGGCACATTTCTTATGGATCTATGCCACACTTTTGTATTTATCTTCCTTGCCTTTATTTTCTGTGTATGATTAAAAAAAAAAGTCCGTGTAAGTACCCTCATCCATAGTGTTCTCTTTTGAACAGAGTATAATTCTTGAGACCTCCTGCACTGACTTCTCTGTCAAATTTTATTCCATGGGATCTTACCTACCTTTTCTCTCAATCCTTGGAAATCTGCTCTCCCCAGATCTTGGGTATGTGTCAGATTTTGCTCTGCTTTCCTCTACTTCCCTATCGCAAATATTAAGATAGATTAGATAACTGAATTCTTTCAATAGGTTGATGAATTTAAATGACAGGCCCAGATGAACTATATCTTTGGAAACTGAAAGGTCTGATAGATGTGATCCTTGAACCATTATTCCATTCCTGCATTTCCTTTCATGAGCATATCTTCCTAATATGCTACACATCTCCACTCTGCCCTCTCTCCTTGTCCCTCTGCCTATCCTACAAATTTTGAAAAACACACATTTTCCCTGAGCCATATTCTAGTCATGGATGCCATCCTTCCGCACTTCAGTGATACTGATGAGACTAAATGTGCCCTCTTGTGTTAGTGTCTCTAGTTCACCTTGCTTGTTCTGAACAAATACTGTCCTATCCCACAGGGCACAGCTTTTTAATCTATATTTTGTGTATTTGGGTATAGACATGATATGGATTTTATTGCTTGCTTTTCTGTAAGATTTTGTTTCCTATGAATTTCTTCCATTTCTATGGCTGTTCTTCCTAGGTTATAATTGTTCTCTATCTATAGTAAGACCCAGACATCTGGGAAGTTTTGTCCCTCTTCCCTTCCTTTTCAATTTAGACCTTTTTTTAAATTATATTTGCAAGACCCTAGACAAATACATTATTACTTGTGGTCCAGATGTCCTGTTTTCACTCTTTGATGCTATTATTTTAACTAAGTCATTTCTCAGATTTCTCTTTCCCATCCTAAACCCTTTATTTAGATAAGCAGCAGTGATGAAATCTCTGCTGGTATCACTAAGGTCTTCATTTTCTTGCCTGAGTCTTCACAATCTTTGGCCATGAAAACTTTTTGGAATCCCCAACTTCTATGCTTTCCATTCCTAAACTATCTTGTATTCATTTCATATATATTCTGCATATACTTGTAAATGTACTTGTTTTCCCTTTTCCTCACCCTGTTAGAATAAAGTTCCAGCAGGGTATAGCCTGTTTCAGTTTTGTAGTTTTATCTCTACATCCCCAGTGCTTATTTACCATAGTGTTTGGTGCAGAGTAGATCCTTAATAGATACTTGTTGATTGATTGACAAATGTAAATTACATTATATTTCAAAAATGTTTCCTACATCTAGTATTTAGATAGTTTCTAAACCCGAGGGCATAAACGATAGCATCCATAGAACCATTTTATAAGTTAAAAAAACCCTTAAATCTAAGGTTTAACATTTCTCCCTCATAAATTCCCTCTTGTAAACTTCAGGCCAATATTCCAGATCTTTTTGGATCCCAATTCTGTTACCAAATGGATTGACTATCCTCAGCTTTTTGTCTGTCAAAATTTTGATATGTGCTATCTGTGCTTTCATCCAAGTTATTTGCAAGAATTTTGAAGAGTGAGGCTAAGAACAGAGCTCTATGGTACTCCACTAGAGACTTCCTCCTAGTTAGCATCAATTCCTTAGTCAGTTCAACCATGCAGTTCAAGAAACATTTATTAAGCACTGACGGTATGGAGCACGTTGTATTGGGTACTTATGCAAATATTTAAAAATAGGATTTTATATTCTATTGGAAGAGAGGGGAAGTCTACATTCTTTGGGTAAATCAGTGGGGCAACTCCTAATCCAGATATATCATGTTTGCTAATTCTGGCCAGAATCAATAAACTGTTATTATACTTCTTGGTATCTCCCACCATGCTTCAAAGAGGGCTGGGCACATAGTATATATGGTCATTGAATTCCTTGTTGATTAAGTGTCAGATTCTTGTTTGCCTGGGCTAGTGACTTTCCCAAGGCCATGTGGCTAGTATGTATCACTCTAGTCCAGAGAGAGAAGAGGAAATTGTGTTACTTTTGAGAGATTCTCTCTCACAGGTCCTTCCTGAATCCTTTTGTTCTAATGACTTTCTCTTGCTCACTCACACAGCAGTGGCCACGCTGAGCTCAGCCAAGGCCTCGCCTTGCATCTTTTTATAAAGCATATAAACTTCAGAGCAAATTAATCTTCAATGAGTTAGACATTATCGCAAGGTAATTCACTGTTATTCATCTCAACAGGGGAAGGGAGGCATTGAAAAGCCAGCCCTCTTTTAATTAATACATATTATTGTGCTGCACCAATTGGCAGAATAATCATTATTAATTTGGACCTGACAGTGGTCAGTTTACATCTTCCACAGCCTGCCCTTGCCTATCCTCCTCCTGCAAGTTCTCCTCCTTTCCCTCCCTCCCCCCAACCCTGTTTTCCAGTGGGATTTGATAATTAAGATATCAGTCAGAGTTTTGAAGGCATTCTAGTCCCTGCTTAGCATTTATTTAAGACCTGGGTCACTCAGCCACCATATATCAAATATGTCACATTCCTCTTTTCCCAAATGACAGGAGACAGGAGACTGGAGCTTCTTTCTCTGTCTAGTCTCCTCCCCTGCCCAATTAACAAAGGCAGACTCCTAACATTTCCTGCTGTATGGTAGGTACTATTGATGAGGTGCTGTCTCTTTTAGTTCTGCTGCGAGCCTCAGCGGCGATTTGGGTTTCTGACTTCAGCAGATGCATTTGATACCAAATATGACATGTGACCTAAATAAAGAGGGACCGTCAAAATCATTTCTCAGATTTACAGATGTGTAAACCAGGGCTCAAGAAGGGAAATGACATGACCAATGTCACACACTGACTGAGTGGTCAAGCAAGGATGACAACCCACATCCTTTTTATTCTAAATCTGTGTTCTTTTCAATACCCTTATGTAGTATGCTGTGAGTTTATATAGACACAACCAATTTCCCCAACCCTTTTGAGAGTCATTGGGGAAGGATGGGGTGGTGGTATTCACAGCAAACAACAGGACTCACCCTGGGTGATTAAACAGGGATACAATCTTTGGCAAAAACCAACAAGATGTTTCCATGTTTGTTAAACAAGAGCCATTTGTTTAGCTCAGGAGCATCTGTTGAATAAAAGAGATATCTGATGTGCAGTTTGCTCATTGGAAATTAACAAACCCTGTAAAAATGGTAATTTGTCAGCAGTTATATGAGGCAGAATTCATTCTCTGTGAGAGAACAAATTGAAACTTCCTTCCCTGATCTTCCGGAACACCCCAGAGCCAACTGTGCAGAATGAGTTTAGTATAATTTCTTGGTCATTAAAGAGAGCACGCATGAGATGTCTGGAGGAAGCAAGAAAGGAAGTGTCCTTTAAGGCAAATTGCAGGTTCTTGGAGGAAGTAGCCTGGACCTAATATATTTGCATAACTTCTGTCATCAGGGAGCGCTTCCTTTGAAGAAGGGGAAGAAGGTCAGCTGGCTGGTGGATTGGTGTGCTGTTTTTGCGCATAATTGTAAAACTCTAATCAGCCGGCTTGAGTCATTTCTTGGTTCAGTGGAAAGAGCAGAGCACTAGCTGAGGAGTCACAGAAACTGGGTTCAGATCCCATGTTTGATGCTACCTTGGGCAAATACTTAAGTTTCCTGGATTTCAGTGACCTTATTGATTAAAATGAAGGAGTTAGACTGGGGTCCTTTAAGTTCCTTTTCCAGCTCTAAACCTTGGTCCTATAATCTCATGTCTTATCTCCCTCTCTCTCTCTCGCCCCTTTTTTTTTTTGAGGTTAGGAATAAGAAGCAGTAAGTACAGTACATGCTACAGCTGATGCTGTCAGATTTAGTCAACATTGGCCAAAAGAAAATTGGGAGATTATCTTTCCTTGACTTATTTCTGTCCAAATCTTTTCCTTGGAATGTGATAGTGTCATTGTCTAATACAGCTTTGTTTGTATCTTTTATTGATCCTTGAATACCCATAGTGGAGCTGATCATGAATGGATCTTTTCAATGGTATAATAAATTGGAAGGACAAATGATCTAAGGGGCAAGGTCTATAAGTGGTACAAGATTCCCCAGCTCCTTAATAATTCCAGGAGACTGGAAGGTGAAGGTTGTGGACACAAGGGTTGTATATATCAGCAGATGCATATTTAAGTAGTATGCCTAGAGGAGTCTTGAATTGGCTTAAAGTTGATACTTTGTTTCTGCTAAATTACAATTTATATTCTTTATTTAGGATAACTTTTGGAGGAGGTGAAGAAGTTGTCTGTTGGGGAGTGTGGGAGTTGGGGAGGAAGATTCCCAGTCTCTAAATAAGAAGGTATCTCTTGGCTCTGGTTAGAAGCAAAGAGAATTAACTGGCAGTGGGCACTTAGCAACTTGCTGTCTCATTTCTGCCCATTAGTACAGCTTCCAATTGCCCTTGCATACTTTCTGAATCAAAGAAATTAAAGAAGAAAAAGACCTATTAAATGATCGAGCCCCATCCCTGGCTAATTCAGAACTATTCACTAGAGAGGACTCCGGAGTGTCTGGTCCAGTTTAATATGAGTAGTCCAAGGGTTCCACTACTTCCTTTGTGAGTGTCCCTGCTACAGTCTAATAAATGTCCATTTGAATGATTTCTTGATATTCATCAGGAGGGGACAGTGCGTTATTTGTTTTTAGAGATACCAGATAAACCAACTGTGCTAGGCCTATTGGGAAGTAGATGTGATTGGTCAATGACTATACTGCAGTACAGATCTATGTGATATGTCTATGTGGACATCATAAAACTGTGCAGTATATTGTAGTGTAAAATGGTGGAAGGCTCATTGTTGGGAGAGTTGAGAGTCAGAAGACCTAAATTCTAATCCTGGTCTTGAGTTCAGTGTTTAACCATGGCCCAGTCCCTTTAACTCTTTGGAGTTCACCTAATAAAACCAGTGGTTTGTATCAGCTGATCCCAGATCCCTTCTACTATATCTCTAACATTATGTGGTTCTGTAAGAGTGATATGGATGGACACCAAGAATGGATGGAAAAGATGTAGGAAGATACTGAGAGGGAACATCACATTTTCCCCCCAAACCTAATAATGATGATGATGATGATGATGATGATGATGATGATGATGATAACATTTATATAGAATCTGTGATATGCCAAGTACTTTAGATATATTTTCTCATTTGATTCTCATAACAACCCCGGGCATAGGTACTATTATTATCCCCATTTCACAGATGAGGAAACTAAAGGCAAACAGAGGTTAAGTGACTTGCCTAGGGTTGCATAGCTGATAAGTGTCTAAGCCTCATCTGAACTCGGGTCTTCCAGATTTCAGGCCTAGCACGCTGTCCTCTGTGCTACCTAGGGAAGAAAAAGGTGCAGAAAGACAGATATTCATTTAGTGGTCTAACCTTGTTCTTTCTGTCACCATGGCATGGGACATGATATGCCCCATGGCATGTAAAACAATAGCTCATATATCAGAATCTGTGTAATAGCAAGCCATATCCTAGTATATTTGGTATATATGGGCTCCATGGGGTCCCTGTTCAAATACAACCCACCTTTCCAAAAGGCAGGAACATTTTGCCAAAGATATTTTCTCTAGACTAGGCCAGTCTGTGAAGGAAACCTTGAGGTAGATTCAGTAGCACAGACTACCCAATGATGTGTTCACAGGTGCTGAGTCTGCAGAATGTGTGTCCTCCTGTACAGCTAGCTGTGTGGTAAAACCTGAGAGAGGAGCATTTTATGCAGGATACGATTAATGAGGTTATTACACTAATTGGCAACATCCGTTCACTCGATTAGAATGACCAGAGACAGCACGTTTTCCCTTCTGCACATTTTTAACTTATACATGCATCATGTTCTTGTCCTTTTTTTTTCCCCTCCAGAATTTTTTATAAAAGATCCTCTTGAGCGTCCTCTTTCTGTGACCTTTCTGTCCTCAAAGTAACTCATTGGCATTTGTGCAGCCCTTAGTCTGTAACCACAAAATCTTATACTTTATTGCATCCTCATTTGGAGTCATAGAATTTTAGGATCACAGAACCTTAGAATTTTAAGGCTAGAAGAAACCCCAGAGATCAGCTAAGGAACATGGGAAAGGAGACAGAGTTCAGAGGGAGAAAGTGACTTGCTGAAGGTCATGTCTCCTTCTTCCTTGCAGAAATCCTTGATCCTGAACTCCAGGGGACCTCACAGGTCATCTTGTTCAAGTGCCTTCCTTTTGCATATGAGGAGAATGCAAACCAGGGAGGCTAAGTGATCCTTACAGAAGGTCACATATGTAGTAAGCAGCAGGGGTGAAATTTGAACCAGAATTCTCTGACTCCAGAGGCAGTGTTCTTTCCAAAGCACCAGGGCTGAGAAGGCATTTGTATGCTCTAGGCAAGCTTTAAAAATTGATGCTCTCTCCTTCTTTCCCTCTGCTGAGCTGCCTCCACCCACCTGTCCTCCATTCCAGCTGTGTTTCATAAATCGTACATGCTGTGTAGACTCTCTGCATCTGATGAATGTGAACTAATGTTTGGGGGGGAGTGGATGGGGAGTCTAGATCTCTGTTTTTCTTGGTGTGGAGAAGCCCTTTTCTGGAAAGTACCTGCAGCAATTCAGACCAACAATTTAACCCTAACTTATCTTAGACACTTGTCTGGGGCACAGAAAAAATTAAATGATGTCTCCCTGATCACCTAGCCATTATGTATCACAGGCAAGACTTAAATCCAAGTCTTTCTCACTCTAAGGCTGACCATATATTCATGATTCCATACTGGTCCTTTCCCAACTGACTACTTACAAAATGATGTTTCTTGGTTGGGCATGGAGAGCAGACATTTAAATGTTTTCGTTTTCAACAAATTCACATTTACAAAAAGTCACATAAAAGGTACCCCTTGTTGTGTTCCCCTCCATGATTCACCTAAGCAGTAGTCTACTCTTCCTCCTTTGATCCAAGCTCTGCTATCTTGTTTGGTGCTCTGGGTTTGTTTTGTTTCCAGACGAAGTACCTCGATGGCCAAGATTATGGCAGATCTATCTTTGTATCCTCAACCTTGAGGAGCACAGTAAGTGCTCAATCAAGATTTATTAATTGAATTGATTTGATTTGGGATTCCCTTATTTTGTTGCCCCTAGCAACACCTATCTGCTAACCATCTCCCCACTTTGATCCCTCATATATTTGGAATCTGAGCATCATGGAAGCATAGATGCCTGTGGAATGTTTTGGGGGGAGTTAGAGTCGAAATTTGTCTCATAGTGAGCACTGGGATTGGTTTTGAGGAGATATCTATCTCTTGCTTTCCATTTTTCTAGTTTCAATGGACAAAGGTAATACATTCTGAAGCTTCCCTTGGGGCCTGACCAGGTTTTGCTGGCTTAAGGGAATTTCAAAGGGGAAGGGTAATCTTTGATTACAGACTTGTTTTTCTTCTCTCTCTCTCTCTCTCTCTCTCTCTCTCTCTCTCTCTCTCTCTCTCTCTCTCTCTCTCTCTTCTCTCTCTCTCTCTCTCTTTCTCTCTCTCTCTTTTTCAGGCAATTTGGGTTAAGTGACTTGCCCAGGGTCACACAGCAAGTAAGTGTCAAGTGTTTGGTCTGAGGCTGGATTTGAAGTCAGGTACTCCTGACTTCAGGGCCAGTGCTCTATCCACTGTGCCACCTAGCTGCCCCATGAGATACATGTTAGGTGGAAAATAGATGTTTGTGCAGGTATGGGCATAAAAGACATTTGCGAAATGATGAAGCGATAGAACTTCAATCGGGTCTTGTCAATCTTAGAGAAATTCTCATATCAAGGTGTACTATGTTGGGTACAGCCTCTAATTTGAAAATCACAAAATTAACCAAAATCATAAATAAGACAGATTCTCTAAATATACAGGTTTTTGTGAAAGGTCATCAAAATTTGAATGAACATATTTCTGAAGGAATTGAATAAATAAATCATTAGAGACAGTACAATTAGACCAATGTTAGTTTAAAGTTTAGACAAATGTTGGTTTAAGTTTTAAACCAATTGGGAGGGAACATTTATAGAACATAATATAAATGTGTGTGTGTGTGTGTGTGTGTGTGTGTGTATGAATTTCTTGGAATGAATTCTTCAGCTAATGGATATAGTTATTCAATGGCTTGTCATTACTTAAAGGATATAATCAAATTTATTTAGTCATTAAAGGAGGGCATTTAAGGCCCCTCAACCAATTTTTAAAAGTTTTTCTATCACTGCTAAAAGAGAAAGAGCATTGAACTGACTCAGAGACCCAAGTTTGAATTATGCTTCAGATATTTACTAACTTCTTGAAAAATGGGTAAATCATTTAACCTGTGAATCTCCTTATCTGTAAGATGTAGAAAATATCTATAGTAACTACCACATATGGCTCACTAGAATTAAAGGAGATAACTAGTCAATGTAAAGAGTTTGTTAACCTTAAAGTGATATAGAGATGTTCCAAAAGTTTTAGTGCAGTTTTAAGTTTAAAATGTCTCCCTGAACCCCAACAACAAAAATCGGACAAATATAACAATAATAAGAACTGCCATTTATACAGTGTCCCAGAAGTCTTAGTACAGTTTTAACTAGAGCAGCTAAGTAGTGCAGTGGATAGAGCACCAGGTTCCTGAATTCAAATTTGGCCTTCCAGGAGTGGGGAACCTGTAGCCTTGTGGCCGTGTGTGGCCCTCTAGGTCCTCAAGTGCAGCCTTTTGATCCTTTAATAAAAGGATTTGTTCTGTGAAATTTGGACTCAGGCAAAAAGTCATACTTGAGGACCTAGAAGGCCACATGTGGCCTTGAGGCTGTAGGTTCCCTACCCCTATTTCCTAGCTGTGTGACCCTGGGCAAGTCACTTCACCCTATTTACCTCAGTTCCTCATCTGTAAAATGAACTGGAGAAGGGCATGGAAAACCACTCCAGTACCTTTGAGAAGAAAACCCCAAATACGGTCATGAAGAGTCAGACGTGCCTGAAAGTACTGAACAGCAACAGCAGAATTACCAGAATTTTAGTTTAAAAGTTAATTTTAGTTCAAAACTGTACTAAGATTTTTAGGACACTGTGTATAAATCCAGCTTTCATTATTATTATTATTATTATTACTATTACTATTATTATTATTATTATTATTATTAGTCCCATCTTTGTTGTTTGGATTCATAGAGAAGTATTCTTGGGGCCCAATGATATCCTGCTACTATTCTTTTCTATTTGATATTCTATGGGCTATTGCATTATGTGGATAAAATAATTTTTTGTACTAGAATACAAGCATTATGAGGCAAGCTCATCTTCCCTAGGCTCACAGAAAACATCCTCAGTGTACCTCTAGTTATAGACAGTATAAAAGGGGTGGTAGGTACCTTATCCAGCACCTAATCCATTTCAATCTCCTTGACCAGGTCTCTATACTGTGAAAAAATCATCGTTATCATCATCATCATCATCATCATCATCATCATCATCATCATCATCATCATCATCATTGCCTCTTCTCTTTCTCCCCCTCCTCTTCCTTCTTCCTCCCCCCAACTTTGTAACATTTCTCCTGTATGTGCCCTTCTCTCCTCTGACACTGTCACCACCATGGCACAAGCCCTTATCACCCCAGTACCAGACTATTGGAACAACCTGATATTTAGTCCCCCTCCCCCAAGTCTCTCCCCACTCCAGTCCATCCTCCACTCTGCTGTCAAAATGATCATCCTAAAGGTCAAGTCTCACCATATGACTCCCCCACCCACAATTCAACAAACTTCAGTAGTCCTCTGTCACCTATAGGATCAACTATAAAATCCTCTTTGGGGCTTTGAAAGTCCTTCATGACCTTCCTACCTTGCCAGCCTTCTTCCATTTCATTCCCCATTCATGTACTTCATTATCCAGTAACAGTGGCCTCCTTGCTGTTCTTCAAAGATGACATTCTATGTCCTGTCTCTGAGCACTTTACTCGCTTTCCTCCATGCCTGGAATGCTCTCCTTCCTCATCTCTGCCTGCTGGCTTCCCTGGCTTCCTTCAAATCTCAGCTAAAATCCCACTTTCTGCAAGATACTTTTGCCTGTCTTCCTTAATTTTAGTGCCTTGAGATGAGTTTCAGTTTATCTGGCATGTTTCTTGTTTATACATAGCTATTAGCATGTTATCTCCCACATTAGACCATGAACTCCTTGAGAGCAAGGGCAGGTTCCTGACCCCTTTCCCCTTTCTTTACATCTCCAGTGCTCAGCTCAGTGCCTGGCACATAGTAAGTGCTTGACAAATGCTAGTTGACTGACTGAATGACTTCAGTGAAGTGGTAGGAACTGTACAATATGTTACTGAAAGCTATTAAAACTTAGCATCTACTAGATACTTTAGAAGACATAATCATTTGGATGGAATTAACATACCAGAAGCTCTCTAGCCTTTATAAAGTGACAGATAGCAAATATCCATATTATGAATACAAACCCAAAGTATCCTAGAGAAACTGACAAATAAACTATATTAGAACTGTTAATATTTATAAAAAGCACTTAGCATAGTGACTGGCGCATAGGTACTATATAAATATTCATTCTTTTCCCTCCCTCTAGTATCATCAATGGGTATAACTATTGCCCACAACCACCCAGATAACACTGATCCGTTAAAAATTTTAAAACATGGTAGTAGATGTTTCCATATTGAATATTCATAATTGCCAAACTGCTTGGAATGAAAGACTTTTAGAATATATTCTTCCTAGTGAAAAAAGTTAAATCATGTGAGAATTCATGTCTTATCTTCTATTGGAGCTGTCCTAAAGACTATTGTTTTTATTATTATTACATGATTCTTCCATTAAAGTCCTATTCCAATCTCTCATCTTGGTGTGGAAGTAAACTTGGGTTCATTAAGACTATGCCACCAAAGCTCTGACAGGTTTCTGCTAGCTGGCAAGGCTTTGAGTATGGGGTCAGTGGATCCGTCTAGCTAGATTTGGAAGCGGTCATCCTTAGGTTGACCACAGACAGAGTGATGATTCTGTTTTTGTCCACAGCCACTCTCAGAGATCATTTACAGACAGAAGAATTAGCCTTTGCATTGTGGAGGGAGAACCTACACTCTGAAATTACACATTAATTGACATATTCTCACCCTCAACCTCTAACCTGATGTCACTGACAGGGAGAGAGGCTGGAGGTTGCTAGCAATTGAGTACACAAGGGTTTAGAAGATTCTACCATGGAAGATGCTGGATATATAGGAAGTTAAGGGTGCCAGGAGAAACTGGCCTACCTAGAGCAGAGGCAGCCTGACAAACAGATACATTGTCTCTGGAGCAAGACGACTTGGGTTCAAATGTTCCTTTTGACCTTGGGCCAATCAATCACTTCTTCTGACTGGACAGAGATGCTCGGATTGTGGATAAGTATTACTTCTAATAAAAAAATCTTGATGCAAATTAGGTTCTTTAAAAAATTTATTATTATAATTTTTGTTTTGACATTGCCTGTATTTCCTCCTGTAACCTTTCTCTTCCCATTCCTTATGACAAAGAATTTTTAAAAAATGAAAATAGGAAGGGTAAAAAAAAATCAAAACCAATGAAGATATTGAATATACCTGATGTTAGATATAATAACTTTTCCACTTCTGCAAAGGAGTTTAGAGGAGAGGGAAAATCACTTCTAATAGCTCTTCTGTGGGGCCAAGCTTGCTCTGTGTACTTTCCTAATATTATATTTAATTGTTTTGTGGTTAGTCTCTCCCTGACACCCCCTCCCCATTATTTACATTGATGTTTGTTTGATATTACATGTTGTTTTTCTGGCACTGCCTACTTCACCTTGTATCAGCTCATGTAAATCTTTCCACGCTTCTCTGTATTAATCATGTGCATCATTCTTATAATATAGCAGTTTTCCTTTACATTAGTCATTCTTCCAATTGATGGGCATCTATTTTGTTTCCAGTTCTTGCTACCACAAAAAAAGTGCAGCTACAAATGGTTTGGTTTCTGTGGGGCCTTTCTTTTAGTCATTAATCTCCTCGGAACCTTTGGGTCAAATGGTATGGACATTTTAAACACTTTCTTTTCATAATTCCAAATTGTTTTCCTGAAAGATTGTACTGATTCACAGCTCCACCAGTAATATATTGGTGTGACTGTCTTTCTACAATCCCTCCAGTATCAATTATTCCTGCATTTTTGTTATCTCTGCCAATTTTCTGGCTGTGAGACGAAACTTTAGGATTGTTTTAATTGACATTTTTTTATTCTTTCATGTGGTTAATAGTTTATAGTTCTTCATTTGGGAACTATTTGTTCATATCACTGAATTAGGTTATTTTGTCTCTTCTGAGATTATGGCTGTGAGGTTTTACACACACACACACACACACACACACACACACACACACACACACACACACAAATATATAGTCACCACCAGGAAGGTACATGTAAAGGAGATGATAACACCCTCTCATTACTGCTGGGAGAGTCCAGAGACATCAGGGAGCCGACTAGGCTAAAAGAGATGGAACAGGCTTCACAAAGGAATTGGTTCACTGAGGTGGGCCCCAGAAGGGGGAAGAGAATATGCATTTATATAGCACCTATTATGTGCCAGTTGTTGTGCTAAGTGCTTTATAGATATCTCTTTTGATCCTCATAAAAACGTTGTGAGATAGGTTCTGTTATTATCTACATTTTACAGTTGAAGAAACTGAGGCAAACAGAAGTTTAGTGACTTACCCAGAGTCATACAGCTAGTAAGTGTCTGAGGCTGCATTTGAACTCAGGTCTTCCTGACTTCAGGCCTGACCTATTCTATCCATTGTTCCACTGAGCTGTCAGGAAGATGAACTTTATCATTCACAGTCACTGAAATAAAGATTCAACAAATATTTATCAGTATGAATATGTGGTAACAGAGTCATTGTGCAAAATGCATTGTGAAAGCCCTCAGAATTTATTAAAAAGTGCCTTTTCCCAGGCTTGCAGACAGATCTTAATTAGGAGAGAATGAAGGTACACACGTGCAAAAAAACCCCCAATGTTTTTCCTAATATCATCCTACTCATCCCCGCCATTACTTATTTATTTGCTTAGCTCTCTGGTACTGACTGGATCCTTTTCCGATGCTTATGTCTCTTGGCTGGGAAGCTGATAGGGCTCAGGTATGAGGGAGATGGGCCTAGCCACCAACTTGCATTTTCATGAATAGTACTCATCTTACCAGGAGGGACTAGATAACAGCATCCTTATCATCACCAGGATATGGAGAGAAGAAATAGCCTGTATTGTTATCCCCTATCCAATCATTAGCACAGAGGGCACAGGGTACAGGCAATGGCAAACTGGATTTGTTAGCCCAGGGACTGATTGCCCCAGTTCCTGTGGGAACAAGGAAGTTATTTCTTTTCTAGGAGATACAAGCAAGAGTCTCTATCCTATGGGTTGCAGCTAACTGTCAGTCAATAAATATTTACTAAATGCCCCCCCCATATATATGTGTGTGTGTGTGTGTGTGTGTGTGTGTGTGTGTGTGTGTGTATGTATGTATATATATATATATATATATATGTATATGTATATATATATACATATATATATATATATATTATGTATATATGTATATATCAGGTACTGTGCTAAGCAGGGGGTACAAAAAAAAGCCAAAGATAGCCCTTGCCCTCAAGATGCTCAGAATCTAATGATGAGACCTTCACGTTCATCAAAAAGTGGAAAGATTTTTCTTTACCTTGGCCACATGCAGGCTGCTGGGCTCCCCACCCCACTCCCCTAATATCAGGAAAAATGAAGAGTTGGAAACATAGACATCTATATAAATCCAATGAAATAAATTTCCTATATGGGGTTCCCAGTCTGTCAATTAATCAAGTACTTAATCCTGTGAAACCTAGACAGTCTACCAGCACCAGGAAACTGAATCATTTCCATTTGAATTGTCTTAGGAAGATTCTGAAGATCACCTGGCAAGATAAGGTATTGGACACTGAGGTCTTTTCTCAAACTAAACTGCCAAGCATTTAAACTCTACTGCAGAGAAGGCAGCTCTGATGGGCTGGCCACATTATTTGATTGCCAAATGTACACTTGCCTAAAAGATTATTTTATGGAGAACTCACACAAGGCAAGCGCTTACATGGTCGTCAGAAGAAATAATAATGACACTCTCAAGGTCTCTCTGAAGAACTTTGGAATTAATTTTGTGACATGGGAGACATTGGCATAGGACTGCCCGGTATGGCATGCCCTTATCAGAGAAGGTGCTGTGCTCTATGAACAAAGCAGAATTGAGATAGCTCAAAAGAAACGTGAGATGTGCAAATTTAGAGACATCTTCACTCCAGATGTTCATGTGGACTTTGTGTGCCTGACTTGTGGTAGAGCCTTCTGAGCTTATCTTGGTCTGATCAGCCATAGTCAGATACTCTGTAACTTGACTCTAGCATAGTGATGTCATTTTGGTCCTCTTCATGAACAGACAACACATATTGGATACTTGTGTTCTTGACACTAGAAGAAATAGAATTTATACCTGGAAGGACCAAACCGTGAGAAATCACAAAGTGCATTTTTTCCATCCGTAAGACAAAATATAAATAGGATGAATTTTTTTTATTTCAAAGTAAAATTATAATAAAATTATTGTATCAGTTGATGTACCTGATACTTCTAGTGTTGAAGCTGTAGCAACTACTATATATGGTTGTTTACAGGAAAGAAAACATACTCCTTACTCTACAGGAAGTCACAATCCAGTTGACATGATAAAATTTATTGAGGAAACAATTGAAGGACTGCATAAGGCAGAATATAATGATGTACTGAATTGTAGGGATGCTATGTAGTGCTGGAGGATTTCACAGGGTGCAGGGGTGGGGAAGATAAGGGTGGTTTGGAAGAGGTAAGGAAGACTTCTTGTTGGAAATGGTCTAGTGAGAGAATGAGTAGGGCTTGAATAAGCACAGAGGAGAGAGTGGCATGTGTGGTGATTGTGACATTTGTACTGGACTCCTCAGTGTTGCCTTGTGTTATATATTAGCTCTTGGTTGGCAGGGATTGTGTCTTCCTTCATTGTTTTTCCTTGTCAACGTGTTCTTGTGTTTTCCATGTCAACGTGAACATTTCATAAACTTTGTTCTGATACTAAAGACATTCTTTAGGCCTTGTGAGAGTGTAGAAAATGGCAGGAATGATTTCAGGTGAACTGAATGTTGGGCCAATGTCTAGTGCTACCAACCAGAGCTTTACTACTGAAACAATGGGTATCTTGTCCAAATAACCTATGCCCCCAGGTTATTTCCAGTCAGACCTCCTCCCCGAAAGCCTTTTCCACCTTCTGCACCCCAGGGTCTTTCCCTCCCAATCCCTACAGCACTCAGCATGCCTCAGATGTTAACACTTAACATCCCTGTTTCTGTTGCCATAGCTCGAATCTTCATGATTCCTTGTATGGTTTTCCAGTTTTTATTTTGTGTAATTTGGTCATCTCAACTAGATTTTCAGATATATGATATTGATGCTTTGAAGAACTAGACAACTTATCTCTTCCAACTCAAGGCCAGCCAGATTTTTCAACCATATCATACCACCTTTACCATTCCACTCTAATACCAAATCTAGTTCTCCCAGTTTCTCTAAATTAGTACAATCTACTCAGCCACCCACTTTTTGTTTTGGTTGTTGTTTAGTCACTTTTCAGTCATGTTCCACTCTTTGTGACCCCATTTAGGATTTTCTTGACAAAGATACCAGAGTGGTTTGCCATTTCCTCCAGCTCATTTTTGCAGATGAGGAAACTGAGGCAAACAGAGTAAAGTGGCTTGCCCTGAGTCCCACAGCTAGTCAGTATCTGAGGACAGATTTAAACTCAGGAAGGTGAATCTTTCTGACTTCAGGCTGGGTGCTCTATCCACTGGGCCACCTACCCAACCAGATTGTCTCTAATTTCAGAGAAGAAGTGATATTGAGGATTGGAGCTCCTTCAGCATTCAGCTCCCTTGTCTGTGTTCTGGAACTGAGAATCCAACTCCTATTCTGCCACTAAATCACTGTGTGGCTTTGGACAACTACCTTAACCTCCCTGAGGCTCCGCTTCCTTGACTATATGATGGCAATAATGATATCTGTACACGATATATGTAGTTTAGTGATAGATGAGCACTTGACAGGATGTTTTAGGGGGGATTTTTGTTTCAAGTAAGGATTGAACTGTACCTCTAAGGTCCGTTTCTACTCAAAGATTTTATCCTTTTATGATTCTGATCCCTGTCCTACTTTCTTCTGTCTTTTGTTGTGAGGAGCAAATGAGATAATAGATATAAAATTGCTTTGCAAAGTAAAAAGTACCATATAGATAATATAATGATCATCATTACTACATATCTTCAGGAAAGGAGTTTTTTTTTAAATATAGATTTTGTAGATAACAGAAGTTTATCTGAAAAGAGTTAATGTTAAGTGTTCAAATGAATATTATATATATTTATATATATGTATACATATGTATATTTATATATGTATGTGTACATATATATATTATATATATGTGTGTATGTGTGTGTGTGTGTGTGTGTATATATATATATATATATATATATTATTTTTTTTTTTTTACCAAAATCTATGCCTTCTTAAACAGAGAGTACTGAATATAACACATTCTTGATGACTCGGGGTCATCCATCTAAATGTTAATGAATATTTATTCTGTGCTAAATAAAATGATGCCTATGGGCTGACTACACTTCACAGGGTCATTTGGCCAGGAAGTAAACAACAACAACAATAATAATAGTCAGTGCTACATGGTTTGCAAAGTGCTTTCCAAATATTATCTCATTTTATCTTCACAGCAACCCTGGAAAGTAGGTGTTAACTATTATTATCCCCCTTTTAAACTGAGACTTTTAGGTTTAGTGACTTTCCTAAGGTCTCACAGCATGTAAGAGTTTGAGGCAAGTTTTGAATTCAGATCTTTCTGACTCCATTCCAGGGCATTAGCTACTGAGCCACCTAAATGATCCTGCTCTGCTATAGTTTTTCGATTCGTGTGTGTGTGTGTGTGTGTGTGTGTGTGTGTGTATGTGTGTGTGTGTGTGTTTAAATCATTTTTCCTGCCTCTTTCCACCTGATGTCAGTCTGTCAGCTGAGCTGTATCTTTCTCCCACTATCAGTATGTATGCTTTTAGCAATTCCCCTTGAAATTTGCTTCTTCAAATATAAATTGTGCTAGGAAAACAGATAATTGGGCATGATAGAATTCTATCAGAAACAAGAGTAAACAGAATTGAAAGGAGGGACTGGGGTCTCCCCCATGAATAAAATGCATCAGTTTCAGTGCATGGACTTTACAAACATCTGTGACATATTGTCAGTCTTTAACGTTTTCTTCATAACTCCAAAAGTATGTTCCAGATAGTTAAGGTTGCCAGCTAAGTGACCCCCTAGCTAAGTGTGATATAATAGAATTACAATGATGATTAATCTGGTGGCATATGAGTGACATTTATATAGTGATTTTACAGGTTACAAGTTACTTAACAATCATTTTTCTCATTCAATCATTGCAACATCCCGAGGGAGAGATAACTATGTGTTTTAGTTTCCAGAATCTCATGATCTCTGACACTTGGAATCCTCAAACCTCTGACATTGGACACATCCTCGGGAAAGACGGGGAAGGCTCAGAAAGTGTCTTCTAGAAAACAGCTGATACTGACCTTGTTGCATAGATACAGACTCCTCAGATCCCTTTTATGGTCTTTGGACATCAGACTTTGAGCAGCTCAGCATCGTAGTCATGTGCACAGAACTCTTCCAGGAAACACATACACTCAGATACAACTACAGAATTATCTGACTGTGTAGCCTTGAAACTTTGCTAGAATAACTTTCTGCATTTCTCTCATCCAACTCCATGAATTTCTGCAAAATCAGAATCAAAAGGGCTAGTCTCAACTACTGGCTTATGAACTGTTATTTCTCTCTACATTCATTTGCCTAATGCCTACCCCAGCATGGGAAGAGTATGATGGGACCCTTCCCTTCCCCCCTGACACAAGCAGTGTTTTAATTCCCTATAGCTTGGCCACAATGCCTTCCTTCTGGTACTAACACTTACCTCTCTTTTTATGGATAAGAAAACTGAATCCCAGAGATGTGTCCAAATTACATAAAGCACTGTGGTTGGATCATGGAATTCAACCTAGGTCTTTGGGCTCAAAACCAAGTGATGTTTTTTACTATATTCCAGTATCAATGCAAAGAAGCTTTCAAAGGGCCATACTACATCTTGCTCCTCCACTACAGAACAGCCAGTCTTGTAGGACCTCAGAGCTTGGTGACTGTGTACCTCTGCTGTCTGGTGTATTTGACCAAATCTTCCTGAAAGGAGAAGACTGGCCTATTTAGACTTTGTCCGTTTCTTGACACATTCTCACTAGTGCTCTCTTTCTTCTCTAGGTCAGTCACAGGCTTGGATAAGGAGCCTGACCTTGTACACATGGAGGCGAGGACGACTGACGGATGTGAGTGCTGCGGAAGCAAGGTTGATACACAGCCGTGCTGAGCTAGGGCCAGGGGGAACCAGCCAGTGCTCTCTAATTTACATTTTAATGGACTGGGAAGATGTAGGATGCAGAGCTCCATTACTGACATCACTCCTTATCGCTGACCTCTTGGGCAGGGGGAAGGAGGGAGGAGGGGGAGAGGCTTCTTCAGTCCTTTGAGAAGCCCTGTGGAAATAGACCATGATGGACCAATCTCTAAACATTTCCTTGGCCTTTAGAGTAAGAATTTTGATGTGATGATATTCACAGTTTCCTCCACCATAATTTCATGCTGCCTTTGGTATAATTCTAAAAGAAATGTATACCAACACACAGTGTTTATTTTTAAGTGAAGTTTGCATTTATATGAAAGTGTGCCTTACTTTAAGAAAACGTGCTGTGTGAAAATTCAGATTTGCTATGCCAAGAAGTAATTGAGTAATTATTTGAATGACCACGTAGTAAGCACTTAAAAAATGCTTGTTGACTGACAGGACTCACTGCCAAGGCTCCTTTAAATGGCATTTTCCTTGAGGATAGGCAACCAACATTTATTAAACATTATGTGCTGGTCACCAAGGACAAAATGAGAGAAAACCAGTAAGGGGAGCACAGTAGATACCACTGATCTCTCGTTCTTTGTGTTATCTTTTATTTATTGCCTGTGCACACGGTAGATTCCTCAGAAGGAAAGGGGAGGATTGAGGATGATACTGCGGCTTCAGTATGTTTGATACCTTAAATAGAAACAGGAGAAGGGGGGTGATTAAGGGACAAGACAAATTTTAGACATATTGAATTTGATATACTGACAAGATATAAAGAGAGGTCCATCAGAAGAATAGAGATGATATGGAACCAGAGTTAAGGAGAGATGTTTTTGTTCGTTTAGTTGTTTTTCAGTTGTGGACATCTCTTTATGACCCCTTTTGGGGTTTTCTTAGCAAAGTGGTTTGCCATTTCCTTCTCCAGCTCATTTTACAGATGAGGAAACTAAGGCAAACAGGGTTAAGTAACTTGTCCAGGATCACACTGCTAGTACATGTCTGAGACCAGATTTGAACTAAGGTAGATAAATCTTCCTAACTCCAGGGCACTCTATCCTCCTTACCACCTAGCTGCCCTGAGAGATACTTAAGCTATATATCTATGTAACTATATTTATATAGCTATATCTCTATGTTTACCTTTATCTGTCTATTTTTATCTGAATGTATTTATATAAATATAGATCTCTCTCTCTCTCTCTCTCTCTCTCTCTCTCTCTCTCTCTCTCTCTCTCTCTCTCTCTCTCTCTCCCTCTCTCCCTCTCTCCGTCTAGAGATCCGAAAGTCATGTGAGTAAAGACTACGAATGAAAGTCAATGAACTCACCAAAGGAGAGAATACACAGAAGAAATAAGGGTCTAGGACCAAAGATTTGGGGGACACAAAGGTTTAGGTACTACATAATAGTCTAGCCTAGAATACTGAGAAGAAGTAATAGGACAGCTACAAGGAAATAAGTTAAGGACAGTGACATAGAAACCAAGAGATGAGAGAGTATCTGCAAATTTCTGGGATAATGTAGTCAATGGTATCAAAACCTTCAGAGAGATCAAGGAGAATAAGGACTGAAAAAAGACCATAAGATTTATTTGGCAGCTTCAAGATCTGTAGTAATCTTTGATAAAACAGATTCAGTCAGGTGGTAGGGTGTCAAACAAAGCCAGTTTTCAGGCTTTCAGACGTCAATGAGTCATGAGGAATTAGCAGTAGTAAGCATAAACTATTTTTTTCTATAATTAGGTAGTAAAAAAGTAAGAAGAATAATAGTTTAAGATGATGGCAAGGTGAAGTGCCAGTTTTTAAAGGATAGATGAGTCCTGAGCACATCTGTAGACAGGAAGGAAGGAAAGAAGGAAGGAAAACAGTAGAATTTATTAAGTGCAACTATGTGCCAGGCACTATTCTAAGTGTTTTATAAATATTGTCTCATTTTATCTTTGCAACAACCTATTATTATCTCTGTTTTACAGTTGAGGAAACTGAGGCAGAAAGAGGTTCAGTGACTTGCCCAGGGTCACACAGCAAGTAAGTGTCAGAAGCAGGATCTGAACTCAAGTCTTCCTGATTTCAGGTCCAGCTTTCTACTCACTACACTACCTACTTGTCTGTAGAGAGGAAGGAACTAATAGATAAGCAGAGATTCAAAATAGTACAGAAAGAAAAAATGATCTGTGGATAAAGCTCTCAAAGAAGAGAAGAGTTGATGAATCAAGTGCAGAACTAACATGGTTAGCTTTGGCAAGGACAAAAGTTCTCCGACACTTAATAGTTGTGTGACTCAAGACAAGTGACTTGACCTGTGTCTCAGTTTTATTATCTGTAAAATGGGTATAACAATAGCACCTACCTGCCAGGGATATTGTGAGGATCAAAAGAGATAGTATTCATAAAACACTTTGAAAACCTTAAAGTGCTATGTAAATACTAGCTTTAATTATTATTATTATTCCTCAGACAAGTGGCAAAGGATGAGAGGATGGGAAGAGATATAGAACTATTTTACAGCATGGCAAATGGGAGATGAGAGATCTCATGAGAGATGACCTGAACTTTTACAGGAAAGTAGGAGATGACATCATCCTTAGTGAGAGAGGACAGTGGCTTGAATTGGGAGGAGAAAGACTTAAAACAGTTGCTGTGAGGGGAATAAGATAAAGAATCGATAAGGTATTTTTTTTAATTTTTAATTTTTTTTTTAAGGATTGCTATGTAGCGGTGAGATTAGATAAGGTGCACTTATTTATCCTGGACCTAGTTAATATGTTTGCATATGTAGCCCCAAATCTGGGGCTCAGTCCTCCAATGCACATTTATAGGCTGGGGTCCTATGAGGGCAGCTTGACTGTCACAACTCAGGGTCTAGGAGTGAGGTTTCTAATGCTATTACTTACAAACCCCCACTGGTGTGCCTTCTATTAATGATCAGTCGTAGCCTCATTTAGCTTTTACAAGAGGCATTTACTAAATGGCATAGGGGAAATAGTTGACACAAACATTTTCCCCTAAATCCCAGAAACATACTCTTTCAAAAATATACACAGGTCCTTAGGAAGAGGAGGCTCAAGCTTAGGGTACAGTGAGGCACATGTATACAGTACACATGTGGGGAAGCGGTATTTCACAATGCCCAGAGTTTTATGGCCTAAAAATCTTTTCTCTTGAGTCCATAACCAGTATTCTTCTAGTTGCTTCTTAACCTGCTGGCTATTTACCTCTCCATATCTGTTTTTCTTTCTATATCTGTCTTCTTTCTGCTCCAGACAGGATGTGTCATCTCCTAGTCTTTCAGTCTCTCTGATCCCATCTAGATATATTGTCTGCTGCTGGTTCAATTCTCTACAGACATGGTCAGTGGAAGGAGGAGATAGCTAAGGAAGAAAGAGAGAAAAAAAATGTTTTATCTAGGTCTTGGCTCTAACCCTAGATCTGGAATTCTCTGTCCCGAAATCCTCTACTTCTGGACTGATCTACCACTTGATTGATGAACTCACAACTGGCTTGCTATTTTTATATGTAGGTCAAAAGGTGTGACTTGAACTCAGCCAATTATAAGAGAGTTCCTATATGGCATCATTTATATTCACCCAATTACTAGAGCCCTATAATCTTCACAAATTAATTAAAGAGTTGTTCACACCTTATAATGGGATTGTAGGAAAATTCCTTAATACTTAGTTTAAACTACTGGTTGATTCAATTGTGGTAATATGGACTTTTTGTGTCTGTATTAATTGAAGTAGGGTTGGAACTATCACCCTTCTACATGACTTCCTCCAACAGCATTCTGCAGTTCAGAAATGGGAGTAAAAAAACAGATAATTGGGGGGAAAGGGGAAAAGCATGACTGGGTTGTAGTCTGGCAAAGTATAAATTTCAGAAAGACAAGGGAGTAAGATTTTAAGGGTGAAAGTCAGCATGTAGTTGGGAGTCAGAATTATAAAGTGAGGCAAGTAAAACCAGAGCAAAGATGATGGACTGGGAGAATTGGAAGAAATGGAAGAGCTGGAGGCCATAATGAAGATGAAGAAAGAAAGGAGGAGAAGGAGGAGAGAGAGAGAGAGAGAGAGAGAGAAGAGAGAGAGAGAGAGAGAGAGAGAGAGAGAGAGAGAGAGAGAGAGAATGAGAAAGACAGAGAGAGAGAGAGAGAGCATAGCATTACAGGAGATCATGGGAATATCAGAGGTCAAGATCATGGGGATAGAATTGTTTGGGGTGACAGCATGAAGTCTAAGTTATCATTGTTTCTATTAGTAGTTGAGGTGGAATGTTGGGGGAGTTGAGGACGCTAATGAAATGAGAGGCCTGGTTACTGAGCTTTACATCATTGTAAATACTGAAATCACCAAGGATGAAGGTAGGGGTTGGAATAGATAAGACTGATCTAGATAATGAACCCCTTGAGAAAGGAGGGAAATGACCCAGAAGCTGGCAAATGACAACAATGCAGATGTGAATAAGGTTATATAGAATGATGGTGTTAGCCTGAAAGGAGCAGAGGTTGCTAAGTGACAGCTCAAGAAGGAGGGTCTGGAAGTAGTTGTGGAAAGTAAAGAGTAGACGACCTCCTCTTGTATAGGGCTGTTGTGAAAGAGACCTCAGATTCCAAATTACTTTTGCCATGGGGCAGCAGGTATCCCACTTTTCTTAGGGGCAAGTGAATCCTACATTCCTGGTTATTTGCTAAATGAGAGCAAGAGTATTTAATGTAGCCCATAACTACCTAAAAATAAGTATACAAGCACATCCTACTTAGCATTGTTAATTGATTCTATGAAAACACAGTATTAGAGAAAATTATGTCCCATAGGACATAGTACCTATGTACTGTGTATCCACGTAATTTGCAAGGTACATTCCAGAATGACCAATATCCAGACTATAAACACTTAAATTATGTATTTCAGAAGGCTGGGACTATTGAATCTTTGTAAACCAATTCCCTTCACTCTACTTTTCACCCTTCTCCTATAAATCCCCCTTGTCCCATAAACTCTTAGGGTGAGGGTGGGGCGAAGCTGAACCACTTACACTGTTCTTGGAGGTACCGAGGCATACAGGGGCTAAAGGGACAATGAGGCTATATTAAAACCCCAAAGCTCTGGTATAGCTTTCATGTTTTGAGGGGCCAGCATGTCTCTAAAGTACCATAGCAACCTTTTTCTCATTGGCTTGAATTTTGAAGGTTCCAAATTGAGCTCCTATCCATAAGTCAGAGGCCAGAGATGATTTTTGTCTCCAGAGATCAAATCTTGTTACAGCAGTGTTTTGCTTTATTATAGTTAGGGCAAGTTTTAATGCCTTAGTTAAATTAAATTCATCAGTTATTAAAGCTGAAAAGGCAGAGGAAGGGAGAAAATTACACACGTACCACACTAGGTACAGTAAACAATTAATAGTATCTCCAATGTAGGAAGAAGTCAGAGAAATTTATAAGAAACAAAATTCCAGAAGATTAACCAGCAATAAACTTCATGGCCTCAGAAGTTTATACACAAGTTCACAGAGTCTGGGAAAAATGTAAGGAGAGGTAGGCTTAAAACAAAGGGCGTATTTGACCTCAAAGATATCACCAGGCCGTAATGGTATAAGCCCCATGACTGGAATATTGTTCTGGAAGGGTATACCTTTTACAAAAACAGTAGGATAAGTAAAAAGGTAGGTAGAGTGGCATTGTAATAACTAAATTCTTGTGAGAAAAAAAACCTAAAAGATAAAAACTAGTGGAGAGGTTGTGGGTGAAGTTTGATAGAGACCAACTTAAAAGTGATATTACCTGTAAAGTATACAACAGAGAAAGAAAAAAATAGATTAGGAATTTAGAAAATGTCACAAGCTTGGCACAGATACATGATGTAATGGGAGAGATCAGTTATCTGGTCATCTTTTAGAGGTTTAAAGCAATATCCAAACACACCTATGCCCCCTCAAGAAATTTGCAATCTAATAATAATTATTTTTGTGGAAATAACATAATAGAGATGAGATTTTTTTGTCAAAGTGATCTTACTTAGGGACACTTATATATGTAACTCAGAAACACATTTTTAATATTAAATAAAGCACACTACTAGTGGTTTCCTCCTCCAAAGTAAATACAGTGAACAAATCAAAGATATAGGCCTGCAGGCGGAATTACCCAGCTCCTCCGTTATCATGAAATAGGCATTTTCCCGACTATCTACACATGATCTTTTCACGTAGAATTCTACTGTTTCAACACCATACTGAAGATGATACCAGTTTGGAGATGTATATGCAAGTTGAAACAGCTCCCCCCGCCCCCGGTAACTTCTCTTTTGCCCCTCTTTCTGACTTCTTTTACAGTTGAAAGACAACCATCGTCACTATCACTCAGGCTCTTAAACTAGATGCAGTCCTCCATCCCTTAGCCCCTCTCTCATCTCCTCCAATTCTAACATCTCTTATATGTGCCTCCTCCTCTTCTCTGACCCTGCCACCACCTTGATGCAAATCACACCAAGGCTATTGTACTAGCCTTCTAATTTGTCTACCTGCCTGGAGTCTTTCCCCACTCTAGTCTGTCATCCACTTAGTGGTAAAATCAATCTTCCTCAAGTATAGGTCTGACCATATTACTCACCTAGTCAGTAAACTCCAGTGGCTCCTGGTGACCTCCAGGATCAAATATAAAATCATCTCCTTGGCATTAAAAGCCCTTCCTAATCTGCTTCACTTTCAATCTTCTGATAGCTCATTCCCCCCTTACACAGTCTTCAGCCCAGTGATGCTGGCCTCCATTCTTGTTCCTTACACAATATTCCCTATCTCCCAACTTCATGCATTTTCACTGGATATCCCTAATCCCTGGACTTCTTACCTGCCTCATCTCCACCTTCTGGCTTCCCTGGCTTCCTTCAAAGCCCATTTAAACATTTGACCTTCTCTGTGAAATCTTTCCCAATCCCCCTTAAATTTTATGACCTTTCCCCTGATATTATCTCCAGTTTCTCCTGTATATCTATCTTATTTGTATATAGTTATCTGCCTGTAGTCTCCTTCCTTAGACTGTGGGCTTCTTTAGAGCAGGAACTGTCTTTTGCCTTTCTCTCTAGCCCTGGCTCTTAGAACAGTGTCTGGTACATAATAGGCACTTGATTAATGTTTTTTTTTTTTGTCTTGATTCGTGGTGTGACAGGTGAATTGATGGTGATACTGTGTTCATAGAATTGTTAAATTGTGGAATCTCAGCATCATAGGATTACAGAGTTAGGCTAACTGACCTAGTCTATTCAAGAATCTTCTAACAGGATATATCATCCATTTGCTTATGAACACTTTTAGCGACAGAGCTCACTCTCCAACGAGGCAGGCTGCTTCGTTATTGTTAGAAACGTCATCTTTATATTGAGTTGAAATCTTCCATACTTTAGCTTCCAGTGATCCTTGTTCTGCTTTCTGGAGTCATGTAGGATGTCTCTTCTTTGCCTACATGAAAGCCCCAAAATATGAAATGATGATCATCCTCCCTCTCCTCTACTTTCTTCTTCAGACTAAATATCTCTATTTTCTTAAACATTTTGTGTGTTGCATGAATTCATTCAATAATAAACACTTATTGAATGACAAAATATTTGTTGAATGAATTAATATGGCATAGTTTTGAGACTATCAAAATCCTTTTTTCTCCTCTCTTGTATGTTTATTTTTCTAATATACCTTAGAAAATGTAACACTCAGAATTGGAATTATATCCAGAATATATCCAGATACGATCTGACTGGTACAGAGTTCAATTACTTTCTTGCCTTCCTCAATTTAGACACATTAGGGATAGATCAAGGACCTGTGATTTCATTGGTATAAGCAATCCTGGGATAAGGAAAAACTCTGTCTACAACTTAATACAGTACCAAATGACATTTCTTTTTAAAAAAACAACTACATCACTATGTTGGTCCAAATAGAGCTTAAAGTCCCTATAAACTTTAATGACCTTATTTTAAGGTAACTTCTTTCCCTATGATCACCCTTCTAATTACCTCATCCTGTACTTTAAAAATATTATTATTCATTTCATTAAATATTTCCCAATTACATATAAGATTTTTAATAATAATTTTTTAAAATTTTGAGTTCCCAGTTCTAATCCCTCCTTCCTGTCCCTCCCTCCTCCTTGAGAGGACAGACATTTTGATTTCAATTATGCATGTGAGGTCATGCCAAATATATTTCTATATTGGCCATGTTGCAAAAGAAAATATGAGCAAAATAAAACAATAAAAATAAAGAAAGTTTAAAAAGTATGATTCAATCTGCATTCAGAGTTCATTAGTTCCCTCTCTGGAGGTAGAAAGCATTGCTTTAATTGGGTACGGCGGTCTCCTGGTTCTGCTCATTTCATTCTGCATCAGTTCATACAAGTCTTCCCAGGTTTCTCTGTTTTTTGAATAATACCATTCTGCACAATCTTTTTGTCGTTGTCTTTGGTGATTGTGCTCATGTTGACACTACCCAGCTTCAAAATCAGTGTCATTATTGAGTCATTTCAGTTGTGTCTGACTCTCTGTGACCCCATTTGGGGTTTTCTTGGCAAAGATACTAGAAGGATTTGCCATTTCCTTCTCCAGCTCATTTTATAGATGGGGAACTGAGACAAACAGGGTTAATTAACTTGCCCAGCGCCATACAGCTAGTAAGTAGCTGAGGCCAGATATGAACTCAGGTCCTCTTGAATCCAGGGCCAGCACTCTATGCACTGTACTACCTAGCTGCCCCAGCAAATTCAACACTGAGAAAAAGTGTTAAGTACTTTCAGTCCCATGGGGCCTACAGATCCTTTAGGAGCAATGGCAACTGCTTTTAATAGAACCTGAACAATTTCTGCTCAAATGCATGGAGAATCTTTTTTTTTTTGAGCATCAAGATGTCCTAGGGTCTCTTGAATCACATGGTAATACTGTGTCTGAATGGAATAGGTTATAATTTGAAAGCAGTGCCCTGCAGATTCATTGATGATCTAAATGTCCAACAACTGGTCAAACAGGATTATTCCTATTCTTATATGTTGCTTGGTCTAGTAATTCTCCAAAACAGTTTTCAGCCAACACAGCAGGGTTTTCCTCCTTGTCACCTCCAGAAGGAGAGGAAGGAGGATGCATTGGACTGTCAATATTCTTTGTTTTTTGCATGTTAAATAACAGAGATGGAACAATTTTTGCACATATGCTTGATTCCCATATAGTTGGCTGCAACTTATCATTAACTGTTTTGCAAACCATACCCTGAATTCCTTGGATCCCAGCTATGTGGATTTCTGTCCTTGTTTCTGGATCACCAGGACAGGAACAACACATGGCACTGAATTGAGAAACAAAAAAGTCATAATGTCTGTAATTAAGAGGGTGTGTCCTCTTCAATATTTGCAAATTTGACAAAAGAATGAGTTCCAAGAACTTTTAGTTTTGGTACTCTTGACTCCGGCAGCTTTGCTACCATATGCAGAAAGCTTTCTACAAATGGCTTGGTGCTTTGAGAATGGCAAGCCATTAGCAACTGGTTCAACGCCTCCATAGCAATTAAAACATACCCTGACCAGTGTCAGACAACATATCTGCTCAGTCTGTCAGCCAAGTACGAACCAATTTGATCGAGTTTTTCTGGGGCAGCCACAACATAAAACGTCAGTTTCTCCATATCAGCTTTTACAAGACCGTCTTTTAGATCCTTCAGGGAATATGTTATCCACCAGATGTTTGTAATAAGGGCACAAAGCAGCATGCTTGTTCAGGCATATTGGCTTCAGGATGTGGTCACCTCCTGTGGGCTCAGTGAGGACCGGTGCCCCAAAGGCTTGAGAACATCATGATGATGGACTAGTGCTGGAGGGAGCTGCAAGGACGGCTGGGGAAAGACAAGGCCTCATCAAGGGAGTGGGTAACAGGGGGAAGGGAAGCACAGTGCTGTGCCAGGCCCCTGCTCCAAGTGAAAACCAGTGCTGTTGCTGCCAATGCCAGCTCCCACTCCTCCTCCTCCTCCTATATTTTTGCCATTGATTTTTTGAATCTCAGTTCAGACTTTTACTTTTCTGTCCTATTTAAATTTTATTACCTATTCTACATAGGCTAAAAATATGTTCCAACTGCCTGAGTATCAGACTTACAGATAATGAATACATTAACAAGATCCTGGGGAAATGGAGTGGGTCTCATAACCATAGAGGCATCATAACCTTTTCATACATCAAAACCTCATTAACTAGAGATTGCTTTATTCAGAATTCCCTGCTATGCACCCTGATGATATAAAACTATGTTTTCCCCAAGTGATACCTATTGTACTTTTATAATGGTAGCAGGCAATGTGAACCTGTTTGTTTTTGGTTTTCTTGCTCAAGAATGTAGGATTTACTGTATTAAATCAGACTTCCATTATATTGCACTAAGTCCCTGCCCTCATTCAACTATGCCCCTGTGACAGACTCAGTCTCAGTCCCTAGAGGAAGGGAAGTCTGCTTCATTTTTTTAAAATATCCAATCCTGAATGAATTTATTCATTGCTAAATGATGAACCTAAACAGTGGAGAATTTACCTTGCTTCCTTCTACTGCCTCTTATAGCTCAGGCCTATGTCACATCAGGGTGGGTGGGGAGAGGGAAGGAAAGCAATGCGTGTGGGTATGCATGTGTTTTCTCCCCCATTTAGAATGATCATAATAGTAATAAAAAAGAGTAATAACAATAACAATAGTTTTTATATAGTACCTACTATGTGTAAGGAATGTTGCTAAACACTGTACAAATAATATATCATTTCTCTGTTCAGTGGTTCCACTTCCCAGCCCTGAACATCATGCCTTTATTGAAATGGCTTATTAGGAGCCTCTTCCTGCATTTCTGACTTCTTTCCACTTGTGGCATAGGGCTTGGCTAACCTGGCAGCCAGATGGGCTAGAAAGGCTGAGCTAGGGAGACATAAAGGTGGGGAGGGGAAGGTGTCTCCGACTGAGCCTGCAGGTGGTCTTTAGAGACAAGGGACCACCAATTCCTTGGGGAAGAGGACTGAGCTGAATATAGAAGTGGAGGCATGAGCATCTCTACCTTATTGGGGGATGCCTTAACTGTCCTTGATCACAAGGTTGAGATGGTACTGCCATTCCCTTATCTAGCTGCTTTTGAGGCTGTTGTTTATTTTGGGGGATGAGGGAGGTGAATGAATTTTGGGAGCTTTTATGTAAGTGAATGACTCTCAGTTGGGAATCAAGCGATCTGCATTCTACTTCTTATTCTGTATGTAACATTGGCTAAGTCACCAGCTCTCTCTAGGTCTCAGTGTCCCAATCCGTAAAAAGAAAAGTTGAACTAGATGTTTTTGACTTTTCACAGAGAAGGCTTTCCTTTCCTGCAGATATGACGGCAGAAGCCATTTTGCTTTCATAGCTGCTGATTACCCTACCAAATATGGTTACTGAGCTCTCTCCGGATTACCTCCACTTTCCACATGTCTTATTACATCTTATTATTATGTCTTATGTCCCTTTCTAAACATCAGAGTACATTCTGCTTCTAGTACCTCAGGTTGGAAAATTTATAACCACACCCAAGGGAACTAGCTGAAACGTGAATCTAGATTTCTTTCCTTACGTAACTTCCATGAGATGAATGCAGGGAAGAGCTGTGTCTATTGGGAAGGAGTGGGTAGTGCGGTAAAGAGAGTAATGTGAATTCCCTCCTACTGGTCCATACAATGAGGAGAATCTATAGACTAGGCAAAGGAGCTATGCTATCCCTCTTTTAATAATAAGTGATTTGAACATTCACAGAAGCATTTGTTTATCCCCAAAACACTTTTTTTTTTTTGCTTTTTGGTAAGGCAGTTGGGGTTGAGTGACTTGCCCAGGGTCATACAGCTAGTAAGTGTCAAGTGTCTGAGGCCAGATTTGAACTCAGGTCCTCCTGACTTCAAGGCTGGAGTGCTATCCACTGTGCCACCTAGCTGCCCGCCCCCCCCCAACACTTATTTAGCACTTTAGTATGTATAAAGAACTATAGAAGGGCACTGGTCTGATTGTTTTTTACGAAGGACCCGCCCTCAAAGAGTTTATAATCTAATACAGTCCATAAAACATGCATATATAAAATCTGTTATATAATGAGTATATAACTGAACTACAGACTGTTAAGAGGTCACTGAGGGACAGATCGCTGTCAGCTTCTGAGATCATAGAGGCAGAGTCATAAATAGGATTAGGTGACTGAGACTTTGTCCAACTGATATTTAAGCAGGATGAATTTCTTCCCTGTGGCAACTGACACTCCTCTGAATTGCCTTTTGATCTTCTCTGGGTCTGGATCACTAGAGCCAAGTTTCCTTTACTATGCTTCCCCTCTCCTAGAGTCACTTCCCTCCCTTACCACCCAGCCCAATCCCTGTAGGTATGGGAACTAGATTCTTTAGGAGATGAGATGTCTCTTTCCAAACATGACCACTTTTGTGGTTATAATGCCCTCTGCACTTCTGCCACATCTCAACCTGGAATACAAAATTTCCTAATTATAGCTCTGCATAGGGGAATCAGACAGGGCCTTTGCCCTCAAGAAGTTTAAAGTCTAGTTGGACAGGCAGAACTTATGGCTAGTATAACCCAAATAAATAGCCAGAGTAAAGTAGAGATTTTGAATCCATAAGAAATGTCTTGGGTTCTGCTCATTTCTGCTTATTTTTCAATTTTGTCTCCATTATGTGGGGAGCAGTCCATTGAAAACTGATTTCTTTCATTCCTGTGTTCCTGATGAAATCAAATATCTGCTCTGCTCCTATTCTAATCTATCTTTTCAATAGTCATATTATCTAATTAAGCTAAATCATTGATTGACCTGCCCTTTTGGCAGGGTTCATGGGATAGAGCATGGAATATATAAAGGAAATAATATGAAATCAGGTTGGAAGAGTAGGTTGGATCTTGGCTATGGAGGACCTTAATTGTGCATTGGAGAAATTTATCTCTCAGTACTTTATCTAGGCAACTCATTAAGGCTGTGAATAACACAGGAAGTTTAGCTTCTAGCCCTCTGTCCCTAATGATAACTTCATAAGGGAAGTTCAAGTAGCATATTATATGAGGTCATGGGGTGGGGAGACCTTATTTTTATTATTTAAAGGTTTCATATTTATGACTTGACCCAGATAATTTTCTGGAGGGCAAGGGATATGTTTCATGTATCTTGTGATCACATACATCTTGTAGGCAACATTAGAGCTGTCCGAAAGCAAAAGGGTATGGTTCTGGAGTTTTGTGGGTTGTGCTTCACTGGAGGTTTTCAAGCAAAGACCTCTGGAGGACCATTTGTTGGGTGTACCATAGGAAGAGTTCTTATCCTGGTAGAGGTTAGACAAGTTGGTCTCTGAGGTGAGTTGGTAAAAAATATCTTTTTTGAATATATGAACAAATGGAGTATTTGAATTATGGAGAAAGTAAAATTCCTTCCATTCTAGCCCTTTTCATATACTAAATGCCTACTACATGCAAGCCATGCCATTTCTGCCTTGCTTCCAGGCCTTGCCAGTGACTTTCCCATTGACCCATAGTCTGGTATTCTCACTAATCTTTAGGTACTGTGGAGCTTATTATCCCCTTCATGTGTTTTTCAGAATACAAGGGTTGAGACTTCCAAAATGTTAGCTCAAAGAAAGGTAACATTTCCTTCATTCATAAATGGTATTTGAACTAGTCATTTTAATTTGGTTCTCCTTTTAGATTAGGCCTCTCATTTCATACTGGGGTACTGCTCATGAGCCAAGAAGTAGGGCTGGAGTGGAACAATCTTCCATCTCAACTGGCCCAGGGTTAGGTAAATGTCGGCTTTGTTTGGGAGCTCCAAATGTACTTAATTGTGTTCTTAAAATGGGCGAATAAGAAACCAAAGAGTGAATAGGAGGGGAAGCAATGTACCTTTTTTCCAGCAATAATCAGGTGTCCTTCGATGAGAAGGTTTGATTATTAGTATAAAGCCCTTGTGGTGACATACTTCCCAGTAGGGAAAAAACCAGTTGTCACATCAACATGAGGTTTATTTGTATGTATTCACTATAGCTTTTCTTTTCTTTTTCTTTTTCCAAAGAGCTAACTATTTAGGCTATGTGGGTCTGAGACCATTCCCAGGGGATAGACAGCATTTGTCCCACATGTATCTAAGCAGCTTGCACCCTTGCAACTTCTTTGCCCTGAGAGTATGAGGTTATGATGTACATTCAGATAAACCAGTGACTTTCAGCATAAGTCTTCTTTCAGGCCGAGGCAAAAAAGTGCTCATTGAGATTTATTATCCCAGGAGTCATGGCTGCTATCTTGGTCTTTTGGGAATCAGGTTTGTTGTTTTGTCTGCTCAGTGTTATTCTTTCTAAGCACCTGTGATATGAAGCCATCCCAAGTCATATCTACATGCAGTTGCTTACTGTATTTGTATTTGTGTTATGTTTTGTTGTTTTGTTATGTCATTCTGTACTCATATTTTATCACCCCTCCTAGACTATAAACTCACTGAGGGCAAGGCGCTGTATATTTTTAATATTTGAAACGTTTTCTCTACCATTTTTGCAATTGCACCCTGTAGCATAATGCCTTTCGTACAACAGATGCTTTACAAATGTTATATAATGAATGTTATATGATCGTTTGGACTATAGCTTTGGGCTGAAATGATCAGCCATGATCTACTCCCTGGCTGTGTGAATGACTGATGGATCTACCTGAAAACCTTTGCAGTGATTCTGTTGTTTTGGCTGTGTGCATCAGGGACTAGGCAGCAGTTATCTCAAATGTTAGGCTACACTGATGGTTTATCTCCATAGGACGTTTGTTACTATGCCCCCACATGATATGTTCACTTGGGTATGTTCACTCTCTTTCCCCTTTTCAGCTTTCTTTTATGTATTTCCTTACCCCATTAGAATGTAAGCTTATATTTATATTCCCAGTGCTTAGCACAGTGCCTGACACATAGTAAATGTTTAATAAATGCTTGTTGACTGAATTGACTTGGTATCCTATGAAAAGTTTGCATTTTCATATACCTATCATATTCTTTCTAGCTATCTTCTGGGATAGCTTCATTTCACTTCAAGAGACATTTATCAAATACCTACTGCATGCTAAGAACTGAATTAAGCTCTTGGGAAGACTCAAAATACAGGCAAAATACATCCTTGCCTTTATGGGGATGATAGTCCAATAACTGAATACAAAACACACACACACATAGTGAAACAACATCAAACAATAAGTACGTTTTAGAGGGCTAGAATAAAGTGCAATGTGAAGTACAAGTGGGAAGGCAATAAATTTACAGTTGTTGAAAAGCTGGTGACAGTATGGTCAGCTCCCAATTATTGCTACCATTGTGGAAATATCACCTCAATTCCAGTATTCAAAGATATAAATTCAGAAGAACCAAAGTTATTCTGGACAGTTTCAGAACTTGGAACATGTAATTACTTCTAGAATGACTATGCCATGTTTTCTGTGATGCCTTCATTCATTTTACTGATCCATTTTTCTACCCTCCCCCAAATTTGTTGTATTTATCCCTTTACAAATATACTTTTTTATTGAACACTTTGCTGTTGAAATGCTGCCTCTTGCCTCCCTTTTCCCTTTTTTATTTTAAATTATCTGAATTTGTTGTTTATTATGGTGTCCATAGTAATACTTCTCTATTGATTTCCTCGCCCTCCCATTCCCATCTTGGACTAATTTGCAAAGACTTTGAGAAATGTCTTAACAACCATACTGCTGTGTGTAGTTCTTGCTTATTACTAGTTTGGGGGAAAACAGGACATTCCCCCCCTCATTTTTTTTTTAAAAAGCAAATTGAAAAGAACAAACCACACTGAGATATTCCCCTTCTCTTATTCAGCATTTTTTTGTTTGGTAAATTTTAAGAAATTTCATCAGTCAAGTTATCATTCAGTGGGTACAACGAATAGTAAATGCCTTTGTGTTGTGTACACCTATCCCAGCTGTGCATATTGTCCTTTGTGGGATGATATTTTAAGTGGCTATAGAATAAATCAGTCTAAAGGTGAAAATAAAAAAAGAATCTAATTGGTGTGAGAAGTATGAGTGCTATCCTTCCAGGGAGACACCAGTCCATCAACTGACATATCTTTATTGAGTGCTCTCTGTATGCTCAACCTTGTGTTATGATCCACGGAGAAGACAAAAGGAAGGGGCTCTGCCCTACATAGGCATGATAATAATCCTATACTTACATAAGTACTTACTTAAATATGTAAGTACTTATATGAGGGGGTATAGTTGATACAGTCTGGGTCTGGAGTCAGGAAGACTCCTCTTACTGAATTCAAATCTGGCCTCAGACACTTACTAGTTCTGTGATCCTGGACAAGTCACTTAACCCTGTCTGCCTCAGTTCCTGCTCTGTAAAATGAGCTGGCAGAGGAAATGGCAAACCACCCCAGGTATCTTTGCTAAGAAAACCGCAAAGTTGGAGAGGACTGAAAAATGACTCAAAAGATAGGGGATAAACAAACAGAACAAAGAACACTACTATATTGATATGATTATGGTGAATTTGTGGAATGTGGTGGTATTCTTGAAAAGTTAGAATCACAGAATACTGAGTTGAGACAGACCTTAGAGATCATTCTAGCCAATCCACTTATCTTACCAAGGAGGAGACTGAGGCCCAGAGAAGGTAAATAATGATGACGGTATACCACTAAGTGCTAACATTTGGTACTAATACCAAATGTCATTGGGGATGAGAAGGGATGGCTTTAGATGAAAGGAAAGAAGAGGTCGATTTTCCAGCTCTGATTTGTTGAAAAGCTTCTCTTTTCTCTGTCTGGCATAAATGTCGAGCCCACTTGCTAAGAGTTGAGAAATAACCTGACTCCCAACTACTGCCTGAATTGTTGAGCTCTGTCATTTACTACACAGGACAGATAGCTTCTTTCTACTCAGTGGTTGGATTTATGAGACTGCATGTGACTGAGCTGTAGAAACAAGTGGCAGCCATTTGCAGTGAAAAGAACACGGCACTAGGAGGTAAGAGACCTAGTGTCACGATAAAGCGTTAGATTTAGAGTCAGGAAGACCTGAATTCCAGTCAGACGTCAGGCACCTACTAGGTATGGGACCCTGGGCAAATCATTTATCCTCTGGGAGCTTCAGTTTCCTCATCTGAAAAATGAGAGAGTTGGATTTGATGAACTTGAAAGTCCCTTGAAGACCTAAATAGATGATCCAATGACCTGTATGACTTTCAGCAATTCACTTCATACCTCTTGATTTTAATTTCTTCCTTGTCAGTAGATGATCTCTTAGGTTGCTCACTTCTAGTTTATATTTCTTAGTACTTTTACTTTTTAGGACTCTACCTCACTGTGGCAAGACCTCCAGTACCTTGGGTAGAAAAGAACTCTTCATATTTTTCTCCTAAACACATAATTCTCCAAACTCTCCCATTTTTATTGATGGGATCTCCATCCTTCCATTCACCAAGGTTCATCACCCTGGAGTCTTTCTTGACTCTTTTCTTTCCTTTGCTTTCCATATTCAACTTTGATCTATCTTACTTCCAAAATATCATGTCCACAATTTATCTCGTATCTATCCTCTTTTATCTACTCATATAGTCTATACTATATTTTAAGTTCTTATCAACTTCACCTACTCTGTTGCTGGAACTTCCTAACTAATATTTCTACCTTCATTTCTTTTCTTCTCTAATCCATTTTCTACATAGCCACCAAATTTGTTATTCCTTAAACACAAAACTAACCATATCACATAATCATGCATGCATGCACATACACACAAATCCCTTTTTTCCAATTCTCACTAAAAATATTCCATGGTTCTTTTGCTTCTAGGATAAAATACAAAATCCCCAGCTTGACATTAAGGTCTTCCATAATCTGGCTCCCATCTGTCTTTCCAGGCTTACCCTTCTTTGTGTTTTCACAAATATCCCTGACTGCATGAAATGTGTTCCCTCCTCACATCTACTACATAAAATCCTTCTCTTCCTTCAAATCCCAACTCCATAGCCATATTCTACAACAGGTCTTTTTTGATCCCGCCATTTATTAGCACTTGTTTCCTCTTGAAATTATGTGGTATATACTTCGTATTAATTTAATTGTATACATGTGATGTATCTTTCTCTCCCCCTCGAATGTAAGCTCCTAGAGGACAAGGACTATGTTTTTGTCTTTATATGCCTAGCATGTAGCACATTGTTCGTATGTAAGAATCATTTGTTGAAGACTTGAATTGAATCTAATAAGATGAAGTTGAACAGGGATGAACTTGAACTCTTACACTTGAGTCTTAAAAATCAATTTTATAAATACAGAATAGTAAAGGCTTCATACATTGGAAGCACTAGAGACTATGTTCAAGCAGTGTCTGGCATTGACCCTAGCCCATCAGAATATTTAGAGCATCTAAGAATGTCTAACAGGACCACATCTAATGGAACATAGTCTAGGGGAAATTATGAGGCAGAGGTGAGTAGTTCGATAGGAGCAATGTAAAGATATTCATGGCCCTGCAGCCCTGCAGATCGAAGGTGTGAGTTGCCCCTCATCACACATACCTTGATCACACATGTTCCTGTATGTGTCCCTCTCTGCCTACGACCTCATTGAATGCCTCCTCTCCCTGCTGATCTAGGTGTATTTGTGAGTGAGTGTTTTTATGTTTCTATGTTTTTAAGAAGATATTTTTTTACTGTTTCTCTTTGCCATTTTGGTAAGTGTCTTTTTTTATATTCTTTTTATTTATTTTGTTAAATATTTCCCAATTACATGTAAACATATTTTTAACAATCATTTTAGAAAATTCGAGCTCCAAATTCTCTCCCTTCCTCCCACTCCGCTCTTTAAGAAGGCAAGCACTTTGATTTCAGTTATACATGTGAGATCATGGCAAACATATTTCCATGTTAGCCATATTACAAAACAAAACATAAACAAAATAAAACAATAAAAAGGAAAAAAATAAAAGAAAATATTCTTCATTCTGCATTCAGAGTTCATTAGTTTTCTCTCTGGAGGTCGATAGCAATTATCATCACGGGTCCTTTGGAATTGTCTTGGATCATTGTCTGGATCAGAGTAGCTAAGTCTTTCACAACTGATCATCCTTATAATATTGCTGTTACTGTGTGCAGTGTTCTTCTGGTTCTGTTCACTTCACTTTGCATGAGTTCATGTAAATATTCCTAGTTTTTTCCAAAAGCAGCTGCTTGTCATTTCTTATAGTATGATAGTATTCCACACCAATCATATTAAACAACCTGTTTCTCCTTTTCCAATTTGATGTACATTCCCTCATTTTCAATTCTTTACCACCAAAAAAAAGAGCTGCTATAAATATTTTGTACAAGTAAGTCATTTTCCCTTTTCTTTGATCTCTTTAGGATATAGACCTAGTAGTGGCATCACTGGTATGCACAAGGTATACACGTTTTTATAGTTCTTTGGTCATAGTTTCAAATTGTTCTTCAGAATTGTTGGACTAGTTCACAACTCAATAGTAATGCATTAGTATCCCAATTTTTCCACAATAACTTCAGCATTTACTATTTTCCTTTTCTGTCATGTTAACCAATCAGACAGGTGTGAAGTGGTATCTCAGAGTTATTTTAATTTACATTTCTCTAATCATTAATGATTTAGAGCATTTTTTCATGTGGCAGTTGATAGCTTTGATTCCTTCTTCTAAAAACTGCCTGTCCAAATCCTTTGATCATTTATCAATTGGGGAATGATTCATTTTTATAAATTTGGCTTAGTTCCCTATATATTTGAGAAATGAAGCCTGTATCAGATAAACTTGTTGCAGAAACTTTATCCCCAGTTTCCTACTTTCCTTCTGATTTTGGCTATATAATCTTTGTTTGTGCAAAAGCTTTTTAATTTCATTTAATCAAAATTATCTTCCTGTAATCTCCTCTACTTGTTTAGTCATAAACTTTTCCCTTATCCATAGATCTGACAGGTACATTTTTCCATGCTCTTTTAATTTACTTATGATATCACTCTTTATATCAAAAGCATTTATTCATTTTGACCTTACTTTGGTATATGGTGTGAGATACTGGTCTATGTCTAGTTTCTGCCAAACTGTTTTCCAGTTTTCTCAGCAATTTTTGTCAAATAGTGAGTTCTTACCCCAATACTTGAATCTTTCAATTTGTCAAACTCTGAATTACTATGGTCATTTACTACTGTGTGTTGTATATCTAGCTAGGTGGCACAGTGTATAGAGTACTGGGCCTACAGTCAGGAAGACTTATGTTTTTGAGTTCAAATCTAGCCTCAGACACTTGCTAGCTTTGTTACTCTGGGCAAGTCCCTTAGCCCTCTTTGCCTCAGTTTCCTCACCTGTAAAAATGGCTGGAGAAGGAAATGGCAAGCCACTCTAGTATCTTTGCCCAGAAAGCCCCAAATGGGGTAATGAAGAGTTAGACATGACTGAAACAACTGAATAGTAACAAGTCTATACCTGATCGAGTCCACTGATCGCACTGTCCTATTTCTTAGCCAGTACCAGCTTGTTTTGATAATTACTGCTTTGGAATATTGTTTGAAAGCTGGTACTGCTAGGCTACCTTCCTTAACATTTTTTTTTCATTGATTCCCTTGATATGCCTGGATATGCTAGGTAAATTTGGTACTATTTTTTCTAGCTCTAGAAAGTTATTCTTTGGTAGTTTGATTGGTATGCCACTGAATGAGTAAATTAATAGGTAGAACTTTCATTTTTTATTAGTTCGGCTTGACCTTCCCATAAGCAATTAATATTTTCTCATTTCTCTACATCTGTCTTTATTTGTATGAAAACTGTTTCATATTTGTGTTCATACAGTCCCTGGGTTTGTCTCATATCATCTGCAAAGAGTGATGTTTCTTCATTGCCTATTTTTATTCCTTCAATTTCTTTTTCTTGTCTTATTGCTATAGCTAGCATTTCTAGTATGCTATTGAATAATAGTGATGATAATAGATATCCTTACTTCATTCCTGATCTTACTGAAAAGGATTCACGTTTATCCCTATTACAAATAATGCTTGCTCTTGGTTTTAGAAGAATAATACTTACCATTTTTAGAGGCAGCTGGTGACTCAATAGATAGAGCACTTGGTCTGGAGTCAGGGAGACTCATGTTCAAATCCAGCCTCAGACACTTCAGACACTAGCTGTGTAACTCTGGGCAAGTCACTTAACCTCTGATTGCCTGACAAAAGGATCCACTGGAGAAGAAAATGGCAAACCACTTCAGTATCTTTGCCAAGAAAAATGCCAAGGACAGTTGGTCCATGGAGTCATGAAGAGTCAGACACAACTGATTAACTGAATAATGCAACATTTAGCATTTTAAGAAAAGTTTCATTGATTTCTAAGATTTCTAGAGTTTCTAATAGGAGTGTTGTATTTTATCAAAAGGCTATTTCTATATCTGTTGATATAATTATATGACTTTTGTTGTTATTGCTACTGATATTGTCAGTTATGCTGATAGTTTTCCAATGTTGAAGTAGCCCTGTATTTGTGGTATAAATTCTACCTTGTCATAGTCTCCTTTTTAGTATTTTGTTTAAAATTTTTGCCTCAATATTCATTAAAGAAATAGTTCCATAGTTATTTTTTTTTCTGTTTTTGCTCTCCCTGGTTTAGGTATCAAAACCATGTTTGTGACATGAAAGAAATTTTGTAGGGCTCCTTATTTTTCTATTTTTTTCCAAATAGTTTACATAGTATTTGGATTAATTGTTCCTTAAATATTTGGTAGAATTAATTTATACACCTATCTGGACTTAGGATTTTTTTTTATGGTAAGTAATAAGTTGTTCAATTTCTTTTTATGAGATAAGATTATTTAAGTGTTCTATTTCCTTTTCTATTAATCTGGGCAATTTATGTAAATATTCATCCACTTCACTTAGATTGTCAGTTTTACTGGCTTGTAATTGGGCAAAATAACTCCTAATATTTGCTTTTATTTCATCTTCATTGGTGGTGCCTTCACCCTTTTAATTTTTGATACTACCAATTTGACTTTCTTCTTTCTTTTTTTTAACCAAAGTAACCAATGAGTTTATCCCTTTTATTGTTTATTTGTTTGTTTGTTTTTAACTAAACTAGCTCTTAGTTTTACTCATTAGTTTTTTTTTTTTACTTTCAATTTTATTAATCTCTCATTAGATTTGCAGGATTGCCACTTTGGTATTTAATTGGGAATTGTTAATTTCTTCTTTCTCTAGTTTTTTAATCACGTGTCCAATTAATTGATCTGTTCTCTCTGTCTCTTCCCCCCCCATTTACACATACATCTATAGATATAAAATTTCTGATTAGTACAATATCAGTAGCAATAACAACAAAAATCATATAATTACATGACAGATATAGAAATAGCCTTTTGATAAAATACAACGCTCCCATTAGAAACTCTAGAAATCTTAGAAATCAATGGAACTTTTCTTAAAATGCTAAATGTTGCGTTATTCAGCTAATCAGTTGTGTCTGACTCTTCATGACTCCATGGACCAACTGTCCTTGGCATTTTTCTTGGCAAAGATACTGAAGTGGTTTGCCATTTTCTTCTCCAGTGGATCCTTTTGTCAGGCAATCAGAGGTTAAGTGACTTGCCCAGAGTGACACGGCTACTTTACAGAAATTTTCGAATGTTATCTCACCATTGTTACTCTCTTTAATGAAATTATCGATCGTTTCTATGATTTCTTCTTTGACCCAATCATTCTTTAGGATTAGATTATTTAATTTCCAGTTAGCTTTTAATCTATCCTTCCATGACCTTTATTAAATGTAATTTTTTATTGAATTATGGTCTGAAAAGAGTGCTTTTAGTATTTCTGCTTTTCTGCATTTGGTTGTGACATTTTGTGTCCTAATTCATGGTCAGTTTTTTTTTTTGAGGTGCCGTATATAGCTGAGAAAAAAATATACTTTTTTTCTGTTCCCATTTAGTTTTCTCCTGAGGTTTAGTATATCTATTTTTTCTAAAATTCTATTCATCTCCTTGACTTCTTTATTGTTTATTTTATGGTTAGATTTATCTAGCTTCTCTGAGGGGAAAGTTGAAGTCCCACACTAGTAGAGTTTTACTGACTATTTCCTCTTATAATTCATTTAATTTTTTCTTTTAAGAATCTGGATGCTATGTCATTTGATGCATATGTATTTACTATTGCTGTTACTTGTCTATGGTTCCTTTTTAGCAAGATATAATTTTCTTGCTTATCCCTTTTAATTAATGTTTTTTTTTGGTTTTACTTTGATATGATGATGACTGTGCTTTTTTTTTGGGGGGGGCCTCAGCTGAAGCATAATTCATTCTGCTCCAACCCCATATTATAACTTTGAGTGTCTCTCTCTTTCAAGTGTGTTTTTTGTAAACAACATATTGTTGCATTCTAGTTTCTAATCCATTCTGCTAGTTGCTTCCATTTTATGGGTGAGTTCATGCCATTCAAACTCACGACTGTGATTACTAACTGTGCATTTCCCTCCATCTTATTTGTTCATCCTTCTCTCTCTCTCTCTCTCTCTCTCTCTCTCTCTCTCTCTCTCTCTCTCTCTCTCTCTCTCTCTCTCTCCTGTCCCTCCTCTAAAATGTGTTTTGCTTCTGACCTCTACCATCTTTTATCTGCCCTCTCTTTTGTCAAACCCCTCTCCCCCTTTTCTTATCTACTTCTCTGGTAAGATAAATTTCTATTACCAATTGTATTTGTGTATTTGTGTATATGTATATATGTATATCTCTCTATGTGCATATGTGTACATATGCACACATGTGTATATGTGTGTATTCCCTTTTTGAACCAATTTAGATTCAAATGAGATTAAAGCGTTATCTGCCTCTCCCCACCTCCCATGCTGTAAAAGCTCTTCCTTGAGTGCCTCTTTTAGGTGACATAATTTTTCTCATTCTTCATCTCTCTGCTCTCTTCTCTCGCACATTCCTCTTTGTCCCCTATCATTTTTTAAAGATTCATCCCAACGTAATCAATTCTTACTCTCTTTTTCCATGTAAAATCTTTCTAATTCCCCTGATAAGTTCTTAGAAGATACAGATATCTTTTTCCCATATAGAAAGATACACAGTTTAACCTTATTAAGTTCCTTATGACTTCTCTTTCATGTTTAGCTTTTCATGTTTTTCTTGAGTCTGAAGATCCACAGGAATGGTGGGATCCACAGGGATCCATAATAAAATTGATTGACATGCTGTTTCCAAAAAAGGAATGATACTGTTGACTTGATTACTGTGCCTAAAACAAGAGGGAGAAAATGTATACAGAGGGAGGGTAAGGATTTTAACCCATGGAGCCAAGATAGAGAGAAACATAACTAGGATATACAGCTGTATGGCAATTTCAAAAATGGCCTTATATCGTTGGCTAGGTGAGTTTGCATTCATGGACTCACAAATCAAGACATCTCAGGTATGGGTTAAATTTGATCATCTTAGAGTTCCTTTTCAGCTCTTAAAGGCTACAATATGATTATATCATTGGAGCTGATTATTTTCTCCTAGGTGCTATATTGCAATTTGGGTAATATCCACTGGTTGAGCACTGATGCTTGATTATTGTAACATAGGTCAAAAGATTAGGATATTTTTTCATATGTGGAAAATGAGAAAAGCAGGTATACAGCAAACATTTGAGTTGTTCATGCATTTAAATTCAAAGGTTTTTTTTAATATTACAATAATACAAGCTATAGGTCATTCTCTAGTTTCTAAATATAAACAGCATTACATATAAGCAAGGGGATATTTTAAAGAAAGATACACTCCTAGGTAAAAGTTAAATGTCTTTGTCACTAAATTCTAATGGTATCCAGATTCTGGATTTATTCTGTTTCCCACAAGCCCCTTACCATTTGATCCAGTCTCTTCTGACTACTTACCAGGTGCATTCTGTTGTCTTCTTAACGTCATACCCTTAACTCCAAATCCTTCCTCTTCTAACCACCTCCATGTCAAGGAGAAACTGCTTTTGATTTCTCCCAGTAAAGGCTGTATTTGGCTTATTCTGAGCTTTTTGCCCCTTCAGCTCTCTCTGCCTCATTACTAGTAAAAAATGACTTCTCAAAATGGAACGATGGATTTCTAATTCATTCATTTAGTATCCCTACCCTCCCTGCCTCTTCAGGATGAGTAGCATTAACCTTGAATGGATTTGTTTGCTAACCTCTTTGCTTTAGAATTTTAGTGCTTTCTATGTAACAGCTACAGGAGGAGCCTCATCTTGCTGATTCCCCTCACCCCACCTCTCCTCACCTACCCTCTTTCTCAGCACTTTAAACCCATTCAGTGCAACAGAAGAGAATTGTGATATTGTCCTCTTTTTACACCAATCTTTACCTTGGGTTAGGGTAGAAGTTACGTGGAAATTGCTGAATAAGGTCATTTTTCTTTCTATTTTGTTTTGATACATATATATATATATATATATATATATATGTATATTATATATATATTACAATGTACTTCTCCATCTTCCATTTCAGATGCCCACTATCTCACCTGCCGTATCCAGGAGTGTTCAGAAACCACCAAGAGTGGGCCCTTTGCACGCTCCATTGACATCAGTTCATTGGTGGTCCAGGATGAATATGTTTTCATTCAGGTAAGTATATGACATTTGATTAGTGATACATGGAGGGGGAGGTGCCTACCATCTGGAATTTCCTGGTAAGGCTCATCTCATGGCTATGGAGAGAAAGAGTTTGAATGAGGGAATGAATGCATCTTTCTCTAGAGGTCAGGAAAAGACCACTTATCACTGGAGAGAACACTAATTATCCATAACAACGGTGGAGAGGCAAAGAGGTTTTATCTTATTCTGAGGGACTGTTCACATTCTTGGGTTTAAAATGCCACTTTATTTTATTATAGGTCATTTAAAAAAATCAATTATGGGCTAGAGTTTTGGAATTTAAGGGCATTCTGTGAAGACTTCATGATGATGGGGTTGAACCATTAGAAAATATGGCTAAAAGTTGTTTATCCTACTATGAGAAAGACCCTGTGGTAGGTACTGAAGGGTGCACAGAAAATGAAACAAAGTTCCTGAATTTAAAAAGTTCCATCAAACTCTGCAAGCAAAAATAACAAATTTGAAAAGATGACAATATAGAATGGAGGCCTGGCCAGTTCAGTTAAGGGCTAACCACATCTTTGAGCATACACAAAAATTTCTTTCTGGAAAAGTACTAGAATGTACAGGCTTCCCTTCTATCCTCCCACTGCTCATAATATATTATGAATGCCTTTGCTCAAAATTATCCCATTCTAAACCCCCCTAAAAATACTGTTTTTTTCCCTGTGCAAACATGGTAGGTTAGTGCTTTGACGGAGGGGTAAAGAAGAAGTGGCCATTTTGGCTTATTTAATTAGGAACAGTGTGAAGTTTAGTAGCTATAGTATTATTTATTTTCATTTTGGAGGGATTTCATGTCCAAGGGTGGGGAACTTGTGTCCTCCATGCTACATGTGGCCCTCTAATTCAAGTGTGGCCCTTTGACTGAATCCACTCAATTGAAGGGGTGTACTTGAGGACCTAGAGGGCCACATGTGTGCTGGAGCCCCAGGTTCGCCACCCCTGATTCTAGTCCAATCCTTTAATTTTACAGTTGAGGAAACTGAGGTACAAGGAGATCAAATATCTTTCCTCGGGTCATACAGGGAGTAAGTAGCAGCTTACTACTTAGGAATCACTATGTATCCTATATTGTACTATTGGATAGATCCCTAACTTATTAGGCTGTGATTTAAAGCCTTTGGCAGTCTGCCCTGACTTTCCTTTCCAATTTTTCTCTCTCGTATCACTCCCCTAAATAAGTTATCTTCTCTAACTAAGCTGGTCTCACCTCATGAAGGTGATTCATTGGTGTTCCCATGCCTTCCCTGATGCCATTTCCCCCCATTCTCTGAAGAATCTCCACCTTTCTCATTCCCCCCACTCAAGTACTCAAATCTTAGTCATCCTTTAAAACCCAGATCAAGTCACACCTTTTCTTTGAAACTTTCCTTTGATCAAGTGATCAGGCTCAGTGGAGCTCTCTTTTCCTTTGAGTTCCCATAATATTGATTGATTGATGAGAGTCTAGATGGTACAGTAGAAGAGCACTAGATTTAGAATCCAGAAAGACCTGGGTTTGAATCCTACCTCCAACACTTACAATGTGACCCTGGCCAAATCTTTGAATTCATTTGAGCCAAGCCTTTATTTTCCTACCTACAAAATGGGAATGATTATACTGATAACATCCCCTTCACAAGGTTATGGTAAGGAAAGCAGTTAGTTAACACTCAAGTACCTTAGAAACTGAGTTAATCTTTGAGGTGACTTTTCCCTCCTACTCTTGACTCAGCCACAAGTAGCTATATTCCCTTCCCCTCATTGTTAGGGGCCAGTGACAGTTCCATTTAACCACTTATCAATTAGTTTTTTATGGAGTGTTTACTTTAAATTATAGCAAGAACAAACATACCCCTATTTCCTCCAGCACCTCAGAGGCTTAATCTCCCCTATATCAGCTTGGTCTCTGGAGAGGTTAGGCTCAACTGAGTTCAGTTTCTATACAGCATTGGTTTCCTGAAGTTCATATCCAGATTTGGGATAATTGCCAGGAGAGCCCTGAACTCAGCTTCTACCGTGCTGGGTCTACAAGGTCACTCTTTGCTCCTTATTGCTCCCAGCATTGAGGCTGGGATGGCTATAAAACTCAGCCAAGGACACCAGGCTATGGAAGTACCTTCAGGATTCTAGAATTCCAGGAGACTTCCTGGACCTCTCTAAACTCACCACATCATCAAGAAACCACTCCTTTCACCTAGAATGGAAAAGGCCAAGAGTCGAGGCCTATTTCTTGGGGTCTTGGGATATTTCTTCAGGAAGAGATCATCCAAAAGGTGTGATGATAGAGAGACATGGTGGAAGCTGGCTACGGCCTTTTGGATGCCCCCTAGCCAGTCAAGTAATCCTCCATTCACCACATGGTTAGCAGGCAGGCATAAGCATTTATGATGTTTCTACTGTGTCAAAGTGCTAGAGATTACAAATATAAGTAAGAAGATGGACACTGACAATGTCTATACATGATCCACAATTTCAAGACACTTTCCTTGTGTATCATCGCAGCTCTCCAGGAAATCAGCATACTAACCTTTTCCTGTGGAGAGACATCATACAGATTACTCTGTTTATGTGCTACATGTTATTATCTTTTTACATTTAAAATTCTTGCTTGCTGAGTTGTATATTCAGGAACTGTATCTGATCCTTTTCTGTCCCCACTTAGCACAGGGTCTTTCACAAAAAATGTACTTGTGGATTGATTTATACGGTTACCATTTATTTGAACTTGGGAAAAGACTACTCAGTTGGTGGATTGAGATCATATGTAGACAAAACAAACCAACAAAACAGAACAAAAACAGTGAAATCCATTCAAGAAAAGGTATAATAATATGTTGTGTTAATTAGAAAATTCTTTTAGTATCTGATTCCTAGGAAATTCTTTCTAGGTCTTGTTTGGTGATAGTCAATCATCCATCCATTCATTCAATGAGTATTAAGTACCAACTGGTCCAAGGCCATATACTGGACATTTCACAATAAAAAAAAGTCATGGTGAAATCTAAAGTTCCTTGCAAAAGGAAAAGAATATTTTGTTCCCCAGCTAGAAGAAAGGTCTTGGGTAAAGGGAATTATCAGGCATTTGCACTGAGATATAAAAGGCTGTCCTGAAAACAAGAGCATACTGGGTATCTGAGTTTGTGTGAGTGTGATGGTTGAGTGGTTGGGAAGGATATCTCTGAGAAGAGAGTTCAGAGGTCCCCAAACCAACACTGCTACCTTCACCATTTTCCCTAGGATTCATTTAGTGTTTGGCAGACTCTGACACTGAAATGAGAAGGGCTGTCTAGTCTTTTGTGGTATACAGAACTGCTGCAGGGCTGTCTGCCCCATATCTAAAGCACAGCTGGATTCAGGCAATTCAGTAAGACTAGCAAATCAATTCTTTGACCTTGTCTAGGCTCTTGTAGCCCAATTATTGTTGTGAGGAAAGTATTTTGTAAACCTTAAAGTGCCATATAAATATGAGTTATTATTATTACTGTTAATGTGATTAGCCTCATTTTAACCTGTAGTGATGACATATAGACACAGCCAATATGGGCATCGCCTGTGTAGGAGGAAGAGCTGTAATAGTGAGACTCTAGAGTCTGGTGGTGGATTCAGCAGTCTAAGTGTACTTCTAAATATTTTATCAAAGTCCCCATGTGGTTTCATTTAAAAGTTACCCTTAGTTTCTACAAGTACATACAGAGGCATAATACACAATTTCAGAATTGGAAGAAGCCTCAGCATATATCTAGTGCAAGCCATACCTGAGCTAAAAGAGCAGAGCTGATAAGTGGTCCTCCTGACTTTGCTACATACCTCCAATGGAGGGAGCCCATGACCTCCTGAGGCACTCCACTCCATTTCTGGATAACTCTAATTGTCAGATAGGTTTTTTTTTCCTCCTACCAGAATTAAACAAACCTTATCAGAGCCATTACTAGCAATATTTTTACCTGAAGCAAGCGGTAGGTGAAGGGGAATGTGGAGTGTGTGGAGAGTGAGGCTTCAGGCTGTTGTGAAGGAAGTACACCTTGGGTTCCTCTGAGGTTTCTAGACTCCTCTTTTGGTGGAGGAAAGAGTATCTGGACCTGGGATTTAATTACTACAGGGAGATCCTAATAAATTCCCTCCAACTAATACAGATGAACCACCACTGTCTAAAATATATAGCATTAGACCATTGCCTGGAGCGTTGATAGGGGAGAACAAAAGGGAAGGGGAAGAAAGGGAAAAGAGAAGGGAAGTGGATGAACATTTATATAACATTATGTGCTAGGCACTGTTTTAGGAACTTTTCTATAGCAACCCTGTACTGTTATTAGCCCCATATTACAATTAAGGAAACTGAGGCAGAAATTAAATGACTTGCCCAGTGTCACACAGCTCCTTAGTGTTTGAAGTCAGCTTTGAACTCAGGTCTTTCTGACTCCAGGTCCAGTGTTCTTACATACTGTGCTATCAAGTGCCTCTAAATGAGATGTTAAATGACTTGCCCACGGACACCTAACTAGTGTGTGTTAGGGGGCAAGAGTTGAACTTCAATCCTTCTAGTGCCAAGATAAGTCCTCTAATTATGCCTCTTTTTTTGGTATAAAAAGGTTTAATAAGATCAGTACTTTCAATACTTTTCATTAGCTCAGTGAGGGCACAGAGTACTTAGGCAACAAATGATTCTTCATTTCATTTCATTCGTTCATTCTTTCATAGAGTTTTAGCAACATACCACTAGGAAAGAATCCACTGGGATAACAGAATTTGACAGCTGACCCTGTCCTCTCAAAAGAGATACCATCTATGAAGTGCTTTGCTACCTTAAAGCACTATATAAATGTTAGTGATGAGGAGGAAGAAAAGGAGGACGTGGAAAGGAGGTGTTGGATTTGGTGAATTGAGCCAAATTGTAAAGGTTTCTAATTGGCAGAAAAAAAGGTTCTGTTTTTTTCCTTTTCTTCTACTGAAGCATCTTGGGCAGGTGGCCAGCACAGTTACTTCTTATCTTTGGATGACTAGATCTGTGAAGGTCCCACGGAGGCAACTCCTTCCAGAGCGGGTCAGTGCCTGCTCTACAACTCATTGTCTTACATAGTTGTCTGGGTCCTTGAGAGGTTAAGGGTCGTACGTGTCTGAAACAGAACTTGAGCCCAGGTTTTCTGACTCTGAGTTTAGTTTTCATCCCACTAGGCCACACGCCTGTTGGGGAAGGTAGAATTTGATAGGTTTGTCTGGAGAGGAGAATGACTAGATGCTGAGATCCTTTGGGTTGTCATCCATGAGCTCATAAAAACTTGTACATATTTGGGTTTCTGGAACTCTTCCCAGTAATCATAGGGTAGCACTTCCATTTAATTTTATGATGTTCCTCCGTGTAAATGGAGGATTCTGCGCACAATATCCTACAATTCTGGGAACCGCCTGATTTGAGCTGGTTTCTTTGCGCATTCGTGAGTTTGATAATGGCCAGTAATCACATAAGTATTACCTTCACAATGGTGACTCCATCAGAATGAGGGTCACCACATGTAGGGAGACCCTAGCCAGGGTCAGGCTATTGTAGATCTGCCCTCACAGTTGCATCTACAGCCTGGCCTCTGGACCTAGCAGCAGAGGTAAAGCATGGCCTTGTGATGGCTCCTTGCTGTCCTCTTGTTCTGTGGATCAGTCTAACCACAGTCCCATACCTGGTGCCTCAGATTCAGGAAGAGAAAAAGTCATGCTATAGGAATAGAGTTGGGCAGGGACACAAAGGTACCAGTGGACAGGCTGAGAGGGGAGGAAGCCATGCCAGCTGTTAGAGTCGGAATGAGGAGGATCTAGCATAGCTTCTAGCTTCAGGAGGCAGGGATGGGCTGTGATTAGGGGTGGAAGGTGTTGAAGAATGATGGTGGATTAAGCTGGTGATAGTGGAAGAGTGCAAGCAATCCTAGGAAAGTGCTGTCAGCACCCTCTAAATTGCTACTGTGGCAAAAGCTTCCCCACTCCTGCCTCCATTCTAATTATAATTTTTTCCCCTTTTTAGGCAATTGGGGTTAAGTGACTTGCCCTGGGTCACACAGCTAGTAAGTGTCAAGTGTCTGGTCTGAGACTAGATTTGAACTCAGGTCCTTCTGAATCCAGGGCCAGTGCTCTATCCACTGTGCCACCTAGCTGTACCATTTTCAATTTATTAATGTCCTTCCTAAAATGTGTTCCCCAGAGGTGAAGACAAATCTTCAGATGTGGTTAGACTAGGGCCGAACAGCTGGGTAACATAGCACATATTGTGCTGGACCTGGAGTCAGGGAGACCTGAGTTCAAATATAGCCACAGATACTTACTAGATATGTGACCTGAGACATGTCACTTAGGCTTTGTGTGCCTCAGTAGTTTCCTCATCTATTTATTATAAAGGATAAAATGAGATATTTGTAAAATGCTTTGTAAACCTCAAAGTGAGTTACAAATGCTAGCTAACACTACCACCACCATCGTCATCACACTACCACCATAATTATCATCATTACCGTCTTCATAACCACCACCACCATCATCATCATCACTACTACCATCTTCACCATCATATTCCTCTTTCTCTTCCATCTCCTTCTCTTTTCTGGAATCCATGCTTCTTTGAGTGAATACCATTTTCACATTAACTTTTTTTTGGTTGCTGGATCATACTCTTGACTCACACTAATCTTGCAGCCCACTAAAACTCTCAGCTCTTCTCAGACAATTGATATTTAACTATGCCTGTCTTTTCTTGTACTTGTGAAATATATATATTTAAACCCAATCATAAGACTTTACATTTATCCCTATTAAATACCATCTTATTCAGTTCAGTGTTCTAGTTGATCAGTGTCTTTTGGGATTCCAACTCTGTTTCAGTGTCTTAAATGTACCTTCCAACATGGTGACACAGAGTATGGCTATCACATACTGAAGCTCCCTTAGGTTTCTGCAAAAAAGGCTCAGGAATAATTCCCAAGCACATGCAAAGATCAGTAACCTATAGGGCGTATCTGTCTCCAAAAAATAACCACCAAAACAAATATCAATACATTATTATCATGCTTTACCTACCATTATACTTTTAGATATTTGTATAAACTTAGCATATAAAATATTATACTTTGTTCAATTTTGTTTTAAATTATAAATATAACACTTTGTGTACAAATATATTTAATGTTATTTTATCAAGATTTTAAAATGTGTGTATATTTATCGTCCAAATCTATAACTTAATTGGGGTGTCTTCCTCCACTGAATAATGGCAGCTAGTTTATAATTTAGAGTTTTTAGTGAATTGCCCAAGCATTGAGAACTTAGGAGACTTGCCTGGGGTCTTCTATCTGTCATAGCTAAGAATACTCAGAAACCACCAAAAGTGGGTCCTTTTCCCACCCTATTAATATCAGTTCACTGCTCGTCCAAAACAAATATGTCTTCATTCAGGTAAGTGTATGGCATTTGGTTATGTAGAGAAAGGGAAGAGTAGGAGTTAGTGTGTGTCAGAGGAAGGACCTGAACCCAGGAGTTTTTGACTCCAAGGCTCCACAACATCACAATCTCCATCCTACCTTTTTGATTTTTTTTTCCCTATAATTCCACTTTGATAATAATGCATTTTGGTAGAGTAACAAAAGGCCATGTACATATTACTACTACTGCTTAATAAATGCTGAATTGAATTATGTGGGATTGAATTCCATAAACATTTTGGGGCATTCAGGAGGTTAATTGTCTTTCAAACCTCTTGAGAGCCTTTTAAGTATTTCTTTTCTTCTAGAACCAAAATGTTTGGAAAGCAAATTTGAGATCCTATGTTGGGTAATACCGATTGATGAGGGATGTGGAGAGGCCCCAGTGGTGTGACTGCAAGTTCCCTTTAAATTGTTATCTACTGGAAATAAAACGCCCAGAGGCACAAATTAATAGAGTCTAATTATTCAAAGTAAAATTGTTTAGCAATATTTTAACTGAGGTTAATTTAGACTTGATGGGAGAAATTTTGAATGTTAAATAAATACCAATTTTATCATTAGCAGCACATTTGTAGTGCAAAGGTTTAGCAGGAATGGAAGTCACAGTGACAGTTTTTAAAAACTCAATAAAGACATTTCAAGCAGATATTCCTGAAGTGCTTTCAGAGCGTCAAGTGAAAGCTCTCTGAACTGCCAGCAATAATTGAGATTATCTTTAAAATACTGTTAAATGGAATTTTATTTAACAGGATAGGTGTCATGGAATCACTTCTAGGCAAATGGAAAATCATTGATACATTTTTTTTTTCCTGTAGAGCCAGTTGTTAAATATTTTGAAGCAAACTCCTGGTCTAGGTTTCTAGAGTGCACTTTAACTCAATTTAAGCCTCCCACTTGCCCAAGAGAGGGATGAGAAAATTACTTAGCTCGCCCTTTGAGCCACTCATGTTCTTCTAGTCTCATTCACTATCCATAATGTACATCCATAATAACTTTTTAAAATATCCTGGGAATAGCTGGGGAATTTCTTTGTATAGTAGAGAAATCATAATATGTTTTGCTTATTTTTGATTTTTTAAAAATTCTAAACTTAAACACTAGTTACCATTTACAGTTAGCATGTATGTAGTGATTTAAACTTTAGAAAGTGATGTACATGTCATCTCATTTAATTTTCACAACCACCTGGGAGGCAGGAGCTATTATTATCCTTATTTTACAGATGAGAAAACCGAAGCTGAGAGAGGTGAAGTCACTTGCCTAGGGTCACACAACTAAGTATCCAAGGCAGGATTTGAACTCAGGTCTAACACAACATAAAAGAGCATTTCCACATATACAGCAGAACACACAAAAAGAGGGTTATATTTAGAACTGCAAATTTCCATTTCATATCCCATGCCTTTTTTTAAAAAGTATATTATAAATTATATTATTACATACAATTATACTTATAATTGTAAAGTATATTATAAATTATATATTTATAATATAGGCTTTCAAAACCATGATGTTTGTTTGTGCTTCCTAGTAAACTTCCTTCTCTTCTATGCATTTTAAAAATATTTCAATGTTCCTCGTTTTTTTTTTTTTGGTATCTTTGTTGCCAAGTCTCCTTCCCCTAAAGGCTTCCTATCCCATTAAAACAAAACAAAACAAAAAGACTCTTATAATTAATAAGCACAGACAAGCAAAATGAATATATGAATTTGCCATTTCCAAAAATGTCTGTTCCTTTCTGTACCTTGAGTCTGTCACCTCTTTGTGAGGAGGAGGTAACATGCTTCATAGGTATTCTGGTGACACGAATAGCCATTTCATTGATCAGAGTTCTAGTCTTTCAAAGTTGGTTTATTAACAACAGTGTTGTCTTGTATAATTTGTTCTCTTGGTCCTGCTTGCTTCACCCTGCTGCAATTTCATACCACCCAAGATTTTCTGAAATAATCACTTTTCTATTTCTTATAATGCATATTATCACAATTTGTTTAGTGAATTCTTGGCTTCCCTGATTTCCTTCAGGCCTCAGCTAAAGCTTTACCTTCAACAGGAAGCATTTTCTGATACTCTTTAATTCAAAGGCCATCCCTCTGTTGATTATCTCCAGTTTGTCCTATATATAGCATGTTTGTGCATGGTTATTTTCATGTGTCTCCTCCATTAGATTGTAACCTTCTTGAAACCAGTAACTATCTTTTGCCTTTGTATGCCTAGTGCTTGGAACAATGCCTGGCAGATAGTGAGCACTTAATGTTTATAAACTGACCAACTGGATATTCTCCCAATAATTGGGTACGCTTTGAGATTTTAGTTTTTTTTTTCTTTGTTTTTCTTCCTTTTATCTTTCCTTCAGGAACTGGAAGTTTGTTTCACTTGCAAGTAATTCCTTCCCTCTTAATGTTCCGGTCAGTATTCTCACTTTCTCCCTTCTTTTCCCTGTTGAGTTTGATGCATTTCTATACCAAGCACCTCATCTCTCTCTCTCTCTCTCTCTCTCTCTCTCTCTCTCTCTCTCTCTCTCTCTCTCTCACCCTTCTCTAATTCAAATAGTGAAATTCATCTGATACCCATTCCTTCTACCTTTTCTTCCATGTTTATATTACTCTTCTTCTCAAATATCTCAATTATGAGAAATTGCAAATTCTCCTGCCTTTTTTCCTTTTTCACACTAGTGTATTTCTTTTGCCTGTCCTCTTTCCCTTCTTAAAAACCTCAGGACAGTATCAATCCATCTTAGGTCTTTTTTTTTTAAACTCCATCAGTACCTTTGAAGACATTGCATATTAGGTTTGTTTTATGGGTAATGGAAAGGAAAATTAGGCCCACAGTCTATCACCACCACCATTGTGATATTCATGCTACTTTTCTTGTACAATGGTTACTAAGATATGTAGAGTTGTTTTCAAGGTGAAATGTCTACTAATTGGGTAGAATTGCTCAACAGTGGTGTGAAAATGGAAGGGAATCTATCAGAGATACTTTCAAAGTCAATAAGGTGGGAAAAATGGAGAAAAGGTATAGATTGGCTTGATTCTCCTTAAGCTTTGTGTGATGGCAAAGGGAAGAAGAGAAAAAGGAATAAGAATTTATTAAGTGCCAGGCACTGTGCAAAATGATTTATAAATAATGTTTTATTTTTTAATTGGACAAAAAGGTGAGAAAAAGTTTATTTGCTATAAGATGGGTTTATCTCATACAACTCACCATTGCTTTCTTACTCTTGGCACCTCAATTGCTCATTACTCAAACTATTGTCCTATATCCTTCTTTAAGCTGTCAAACGCCTCCCTCCCCAAAAAAGCTCATCATCCCTACTTCCTTTCTTCTCACTTTCTTCATAAAAAGCTCATCATCCCTACTTCCTTTCTTCTCACTTTCTTCATTTTCTGCAGTCTGTCTTTTGACATCATCACTCAACTCATGCTAACAAGGATCTCTTAATTGCCAAAGTTAATCATGTTTTCTAGAATCTTACCCTTCCTTGCTTCTTTGTAGCATTTGACACCAAAACACTCATCTCTGGGGTTTCATGACAAAACTGCCTCCTGGTTCTCATGATACCTATTTGACTACCTTTCTCAGTCTTCTTTGCTGAATCATCAACCATATCGTGTCCCCAGATTTTATAGGCAGAGAAGATAGGGTGCGCTACAGCAAGGTATTTGTGTTGAAATGGAGGAATAGAGGATAACTTCTTATTTAGAACCTTGGAAAAGGCAATGTTGCATAGTGAATAGAGAGTTAGCCTTGCTCAGAGTTATGCTGGCAATATATACATTCCTGGGCAAGTCACTTAACCCATCATGGCCCCAGGCAAATCTATAAAAGATGGACCAGTTGATTGCTTTAGTGAAGGTAGTTTCCTAGCAGTGAAATAACAGGATTTGGTCAACAATAAAGAAAACAAACAAACAAAAGAATCTTAAAGTATAAGAAAGTCAATTTGAAGCAAGATGATAATAGAGTTCTTAATCAGGACTAAATCAAAACCAAGAGAAAATAGGCTTATATTGAAGGATTCCAGGATCAAAGGTAGGTAAGAGAAAATACTTCCCAATTCTTGAGACTGTTAAGCTATGAGATAAATTACCTGGGAACAGAGCAGAATTGTTTTCTTTGTGCTCAGCCAGAATAATTCCAGCCACCATTGGTCTTGGCTGATTGCAGCTTTGCCTAGGACAGTTAAGTTGTACTTTTAAGGGCTCCTCCTAGTCTGCAGAAATCATCTCTTCCTCTGCAGACTTCTGACTGAAGTCACAAATTTTCTGCTCTTCCTCCCTCCTTTATACTAAAAGCATAAAGTCTAAAGCAGATTGGTCCTGAAATGGGACTTTGTACAGGTTCACAGATGAGAACAATCACCTCTTTCTCAGACCCTTGTCTGCATTTGGAGACCTCCAGACTGGCAAAACAAAGCTGATGTTTCCAGGAAAGTTTCCAGGTGGCTGCAGAGGTGAGCAGATGTTTTCCAGTGGGTTACTTAAAGTGACTGCAGAAAGCCTTTCCACAATCCAGTGGGCTACTTCATATATGTTTCAAATCCACTTTAGATCAGGAACTTTCTGCATCACTAACCAAAGGAGGGCTTAAATTAGCATTCTTCCACTATCTCTAAGAATAGAGGCCAGAACTTCTGTCTCTTGGATTCATTTAGAAGTTGCTCAGGCCTCTTGGGATCCAAATGACTGATATAGTAATGCTCTCTGGTCAGACATTGTCTCCTCCTCTCAAGACCCTCTCCAACCCCACAGCTTCTGCTGTCCTTCTTTGTTATCCAGCTTCCTGAACATATTTCAGAGAGGACTGGAATATCTTTGGGCTCATTCCCTGAATGAAGGGAGTTTACAAGTCATAACCAGGCTAAGCATGCCTACTCACCTGCCATGGTCTGGCAAGTCCTTGAAACTGGTACCTGGAAGAAGACAACATCCACAATGATTTGCTTTTCTGGGCCTTCTGTTATTAGAGATAACCATGCTGTTGTAAAAGGGGAGGTTCTGATAAGACAGAATGTCCCAGCTTTCTGCTGATAACTAGAAAATTAAGTTTCTTTGTTACTATATTGGTTTGCATATGACTGCTAGTTTTAGTGTTTCAGGATATCTACAAATGCCTCCCCCCCCCTTAAATCCAGTGACTTAGCTAGTGGGATAAACAAAATTTCCTCATTTGTAGAAAGAGCTTTTAGAAATCTCTGATCATGGGAAGCCAGAATGGATGCTTTCCTAGACTTGTCAAGGGCGGTGTGATCAGTTACTCAACAAGATTTATCTAGTTAGTGCTTCCTGTGTGTGTAGTATGGAGATGGATGCCGGGTATGGAACTATAAGACAACGCCTACCTTCAAGGAGTTCACAGTGTGATTGGTTGGTAAGACTACAGACATCAAAGACTGACCGAAGTGCTACAGTATTTAATGCTGGCTGTGAGTGCTGCAGGTGTTCAGAGGAAAGGGAGGTAAGTGAAGGCTTCGTAGGGGAACAATAAGAGTTGAGCGGGACCTTAAAGAAATAAGTTATCCTGAAAAGTGACAACTGTTAACAAAAGAGAAGGAAGGAATTCTCTTGAGAGGCTGGTCCTCAGGACCAGCTAGTGAAAGGGAGGAGGCCATTGGTAGTAGGAGGAAATAGGTTGTTGAAATTGAGATCCCATAAAATTATAGGACAATGAGCTTAGGATGTATTTATTTGATTTAAAGGTAGGGAAAGAGAGGCCCAGAGAAGGGACTGTGACTTGTCCTCAGTCACACAGAAAAAAGTAATATTGCTCAGATTTGAACCCACTTCTACTGACTGTAAATACAGCACTCTTGCTAATGTACCATACTACAGACCATTTGACTGCAGAGAGGTGGCCGTTAGGAAGCATAGTGACAGACTGGAAGTTCCTATCCCTCCACTGAAGTTCTCTGATTGTGTGGTCATTGTCAACTTATTTAAAATCCCAAGGCCTCACTCCTGACCTGTAAAATGAAGGGGATGAACTAGAATGTCCCCTTCATTCCTTCTAGCTCTAGAGCTATGACCATTTGAGGATACCTTTATTCCTCTTGAGAGGTGCTGGGTGGAAGTCCCAGAATCATTGAGAAGGGAAGTAAAATACATCCAGATTTTGCTTCCTGGGCCAGAGTGCCACTATAAGATTTCATGACTGCCAAAGATACCATGTTCACTTTTTTTTCTTTTCCCTCTCCAAACTGAGAGTCAAAAGGTCTTAACAGAAATCAATCCATGCAATTTATTTTTAACTTCTTCCTCCTTAACTGGGATTGATTTTTACCTTTGTGATCAATGGCACCAAGAACAGTTCCATTGGACCATACAGCTGTTGAAGCACTTGGCCTGCTCTGTGCAGTGGCAATAAAACATTAGAACTAATTATGAAACTAATAGAATGGGGATGTTCAAAATGATGGGCCTGATTATATCCATTTTCTTGGTGAAGAAGCTTAGGGTATTAGAGTACCAGCTTTACTTGGTAAAGGCAGACAACTCTGGAGAGCAATAAAGTATTCTAGAAACCCTGCTAGTCTCTTAAGAGGTAAAAAGGACTCATAAAAGCTGGTTCTGAAAGCTGGTTCTGATCTATTGTGTGGACAGGAATCTCCAGTCCAACCTTCTTCCCTTCCTCCATTTTCTCTCTCCCTCCCTCCCACTCTCCTTTTCTCCTGATACAATTTTATCTTTACTACCCCAACTGTTATTGAATTTGGAACTGGAAGCTAAACATCTGTTGCTAAAAATTGATTGACTTTTTCCTCTTCCCTTTCCCCTGAGCTTCTTGGGCTTTTAAATTTAACCTCTATTTTATCCTTCTCTCTCTTTGTTTTCATCTAATTGAGTACGTCTGTGGCAGGGGTAAAAATTTAGCCAGCAAAGGGCATCTCTCCTTGCTCCATCCCCCTTGAATGGGCAAGATTTTCATCTTTCTTGAAGATATATATATATATATTTTTTTTCCCAAGGAAGGCAGAACTTGTAATAACATTCAGTGATAATTCCACAGAAGGCGGTTGGAATGGTGTACAATACCCAAGGCTATCTGTTCAATTCTCTGGAATCAACTTCTGTATTTTTATTACCTGTCTTTAAATTCTCAGATACCCTGAGAGATTATTTTTTTCCAGATTGAGATAAAAGGAAGTCAGATTCTATGAAGACTATTGTGTTTATTATTTGATTGTAATATATAATCACTCCCCAGGTTTTTGGGGGTGGGGAGAGTAGTGAAGAAGGAGGATAATTCTCCTAAACACCAGAAAACATAACTACATAATTCTTAGTAGAATAAGACATTCTGTAATTTCATTTACAAACCCGTTATTGTTTAGTCATTCAGTCCTGACCGACTCTGTGACCCTGTGGATCATAGCATACCAATACTGTCCATGGAGTTTTCTTGGCAAAGATATTAGGGTGCTTTGCCATTTCTCCCTCTGGTGGATTAAGGCAAACAGAAGTTAGGTAACTTGCCCAGAGTCACACAGCTAGTAAGTATCTGAGACCAGATTTGAACTCAGGTCTTCCTGATACCAGGCACTGAGCCACTTTGCTAAATTTTCTGTAAGAGGATTCCACGTACTAATTTTGTCTATCAAATGAATGATGCTCATTATTCATTAAAAATTGTTGTGCACCTATATTGGAGGCAGCACTATATTACATGTCACTGCAAAAAATGAAAAACATTTTGTAATGGGTAGACTAACAGCCTTATTTTGCATATAAGGTAAAGTGAGTCTTATTAAAAAAAAACAAATGAGTTGTTATTGGTGGATAGAAGAGAACTAGAATTCAGAGCCTTAAATTTTCTGGCCTTTAGTTATTCACTGCCTTATCATATAAAGGGGGCATTCTTTCATTAAGCATTTGTATCAACTAGGGGAACACTTCTTTAGAAACATAAATTTAAAAATTAAGACATGAAAAATGTGACAGCATAAATCAGTTACAATATTGATACTATAGGAAAGAAGTCATTAGGAACACTAATCTGTGAAGTTTCACAGCACCTCTAGATCACATCAGTGGATTTTGGTGTTTAATTATTCCCATCTTGTATTGTTTGCTATGGTTTCTTGTGTTTGTCCTGACTCCCACAACAGATTATGAGTACTTGGTAGCAGGGACTCCTGTCTCAGACTATTCCACATTGCCCAACACAGGTCTGGGCAAGAAATAATTATAATAGACATAAGGTGCACACATGTCTATTAAGCACAGCAACTGTGTGAATTAAGTAGCATCAATAGTACCATTTTTGGTATATAGAAGAAAAAACTGAGGCTCAGAATTTGGCAGTGCCAAAGTCACATAAAGCCAGGATGCCAACTCAAGTTTTCAAATGCTAAATTAAATGCTTTTACCTTTATACTTATTGCTCTAGAGTAGACACTCACTTAATACTTGATTAATTAATAGATAAAGACATGGCAAAAATAGAACAAGTGTTAATAATGTTATAGCTCTCCTACTCACTATATAATTCATTTCAGCAAAACAAAGAAATCCCTTAATCCTGAAGACCTCAGTTTCCTCCTCTGTAAAATGGGGAGTGGGGTACGTGAATTGGATGTCCCTTCTAGCTCTTAACCTATGTTTCTGTAAATCTGCAAAATTTCAAGGAATGGAGTTTCAATGCAGAAATACTATTCAAACCTGACTCTAGGACAGAAAATCAGGGCCAAATTCTGTTATATAGCCCATGTTTTCATTCTAGAAGTGAGTTTTGATTTCTTGCATAGTTAGGGTTATTTACTCAAAAGAGGTTTTTTTTTTTTTTGTATTTTGTTCTTAACCTTTTTTTTCTGGGAAATAATGGATCAACTTATTGAAAAGAAGTGCAGTAATTAATAACATTTTTCCTGAGGGTATGGTATAACTGGCACAGTCTCTTGGAATAGGTAGAAGACAGTGGGCAGGATCAGAAATCCCGAGGGTTCTTTGTTAGTATAGTAGCGAGAGTCTGAAATGAGTATCTGAAGAACCTATGTTCATAGTCTCTCCTCCCTCTGGAATGTCCTCCTTCAATATACCATTTCCACTTGTCAGAATGTGAGCAATGCTTCCAAATCTACCCCAAATGCCACCTCTTCTATGAAGCCTTCTCAGATCTCAATAACTACTTGTGATTTTATTTTTCTTCTCTAAAACCACACATCAAGTTAAACAGTCAACGAGTATTTGTTAGGTACCTACTGTACGTCAGCCACTGTGCTAAGCACTGGCAATATAAGGAAAGGCAAATGAAGAGACAAACAAAAGCAAAACAAACAAAAAAAATCTGAAAACGGTCCCTGTTTTGAAGCAGCTCACAGTGCAATGGGGAAGACAGACAGTGTTCAAACAGCTATATATAAACATGATACCTATGGGATAAATTGTAAATCGTCTCAGAGGAAAGGCACTAAGATCGAGGGCTGAGAAAGCTTCTTTCAGAAGGTGACATTTTAGCTGAGACATGAAAGAAGCCAGGGAATCCAGGAGGAAGCAGAGATAAAGAGAAGGAGCATGGGGAATACCCCATAAAAATGCCTGGAGTCAGAGTGTTATGTTTGAGGCATGGCAATGAAGCCAGTGTTACTAGATTGGCACTTACATGGAGGTGTTTAAGGTATAAGAAAACTGGAAAGGCAGAATAGGTAACCAGGTTATGAAGGGCTTTGAGTGCCAAATACAGGGTTTTATATTTTATTTTGTAGGTGACAGGAAGCCATGGAGTTTATTGAGCAAGGGAGTGATATGATCAGACCCATGCTTTAAGAAAATAAGTTTTTTATATGAATTTATTTATTTTTAGTTTTCAACATTTACTTCCACAAGATTTTGAGTTCCAAATTTTCACACCATCTTGCCCCTCACCCCACCCCACGATGGCATACATTCTGAATACTCCTTTCCCTAGTCTGCCCTCTCTTCTATCTCTCCCCCCCTTCTCTTATCCCCTTCCCCTTCTGTTTTCCTGTAGGGCAGGATAAACTTCTGTACCCCATTTCTTGTATTTCTTATTTCCCAGTGGCATGTGAAAACATTTTTTAAAAACATGTGTTTTTAAAACTTTGGGTTCCAAATTTTCTCCCTTCATCCCTCCCCACCCACCCTCATTGAAAAGGTAAGCAACTCAATATAGGTTGTACATGTGCAGTTATGCAAAACACTTCCATAATAGACATGTTGTGAAAAACTAACTCTATTTCCCTTAATCCTATCCTGCCCCCCATTTATTCTATTCTTTCTTTTGACCCTGTCCCTCCTCAGAAGTATTTGCTTCTGATTACCCCCTTTCCCAATCTGCCTTCCTCTCTATCATCCCCCTGCTCTCTTGTCCCCTTCCCCCCCATTTTCCTGTAGGTTAAGACATATTTCCATACCCAATTGAATGTGTATGTTATTCTCTCCTTAAGCCAAATCCTATGAGAATAAGATTCACTCATTCCCTCTCACCTTCCCCTGTTTCCCCTCCACTGTAAGAGCCTTTTCTTTTCTGTTTTTTTTGTGAGATAATTTACCCTGTTCTACCTCTTCCTTTCTTCTTCTCCTAGTATAATCCTCTCTCACCCCTTAATTTTATTCTCCAGATATCATCCCTTTATCTTCAACTCACCCTGTGCCCTCTATCTATCTATCTGTCTGTCTATCTATCTATCTATCTATCTATCTATCTATCTATCTATCTATCTATCTACATATAATTTTCCCCCCTCCAACTACCCTAATACTGACAAAGGTCTCATGAGTTATAAATGTCATCTTTAGGAAAATAATTTTGATAGCTGAGTGGAGGACGGTCTGGAGTGAGGAGAGATTTATGGGAGGGAGACCAACCAGCAGTAATCTATTACGATAGTCCATGTATGAGGCGATGAGGGCCTGTATTGGCAATGTCAGAAGAGAGAAGGGGATGTATGACAAAGAGGTTAAAAGATAGAATCAACAGGATTTGGCAATTGATTGTATATGGAGGAATGAGAGATAGTGAGGAGTGGAGGAGGACACTGAGGTTGTAAACATGGGTGACTGGAAGGATGGTGATGCCCTCAGGGCAATGGTAATAAGGAAATTTGGAAGAAGGGAAGATTTTAGGGAGAGGATAATGAGTTTAGTTCTTTACATGTTGAGTTTAATACAAGACATTCAGTTCAAGATTTCTAATAGGTAGATGGAGATATGAGACTAGAAGTCAGGTGAGAATTTAGGGCTAAAAGATCTATAATTATCTGTAGAATGATGATATAATTGGATCCATGGTAGCTGATGAGATCTCCAAAAGAAATAATATAGAGGGAGATGAGAAGAGGACCCAGGACAGAGTGTTGGGAGACACCAGCAGTTAGTGGGAGTAACCTGGATGAAGATCCAGCAAAGAAGACTGAGGAGAAGTCAGAGAGGTAGGAGGAGAACTGGGAGAGAATAATATCACAAAAATCTAGAGAGAAAGAATATCAAGGACAAGATGTCAATGTCAAGGGCTGCCTTGAGATTTAGAAGGGTCACTAATCCTAGAGAACACACTAATCACATTATGCCTTATAGTATATTTGTTTGTGCTCCCATCTTATTTCTCTTCCTCAAATGTAAGCTCCCCAAGGAATATTGCTTATTCATCTTTGTATTTTTTACAGTACTTTGTACTGGGTCCTGCATTTATGGGTAGTGATTAAGATATTTCTTAAATTGAATTTTTAAAATGACAGTGCAACTAAGAAGGATGCAATGAAAGTAGTGATTGGGATCTGTCAGAAAAATGGATTTGACTTTCAGAGATATTAATGATTTTCTTAATGTAATCACAAACTTTAGAAAGTGTTGTCTGGGAGGAGAATGGATAGGAAATCTTCAGGGATTCCTTTGTGAAGAATAGATCTTGCCAATGCAAATTGTCTTGAATTCCCAGAAGTCCACATTTCTCTGTGCGCCTCTGAAGTTTCAGATTCCATTGCTCTTGTTTCTTTGGGAAATCAGTGATTCTATTTGCCCTGCCCATTCTGGGTTTTTGCAAGTGCCTTAAAATATCAATGAAATTAATTTTAGAGGTTTTGGGGAAGCTGCTGTTCAGCTCAACTCTGGTCACTCAGTCTTTTGTTTTGTATGCATACTTCTTGTTTTGCTCCCCAACTTTCTCACGATCCTTTTTGTCCTCTTGCTTCATGGTCTTTGCATAGCTGCAATGCAAATGGCATGCTATGGAGAGCCAGGGAAATTAATTTAGACACATCAGTATTGCTGGCTGTACTTGGACTTTTGAAAATGTTAGGGCTGAGTATGTCATAGACACATTAACACAGTGTCTGGTACATGGAAGACACTTAATGAATTGCTATGGGCTTTACTAATAATGTATTTGTGTTTCAAAATTTGTAAAGTATTTTCCTATCCATTATCCCATTTGATTCCCATCATAACTGTGACAGGTAGGCTGATCAGAGGATGAAGTATTTAGAGCTGGACTGGAGACTAGATGTTATCAGCTCCAATTCCCTCATTGTACAGATAAAAAAATGACCTCTAGAGAAGTTGTGACCTGCCCAGAGTCACAAAGCTAGTCAGTATTCAAATCCTGGTCTTCCTAACTCCAAATCCAGAATCCTATTGACTATATCATACTGCTTTTCTTTATTATCCCCAGTTTACAAATAAAGTAATAAACCTAAGGAAGTAAAATGACTTATCCCAGGTCAGATGGCTAGATTTTATTGTTGTTATTGTTGTTTTAAGCAGAGCTAGGACCGAAGAGATTTTTCACTTTGAGGTCATGCTCTGTCAATCATACTATACTTCATCATGGGTGCAAATGAAACAAACAAACAAATGCTGATTTTGAGGTCAAAGGACCTAGGTTCAAATCCTTTTTACACTGATCACTACTTGTATGATCTTGGATAAGTCACTTAACTTTTCTAGGACTCTTTTTTTTCCATCTGTAAAAGAGAGGATGGGACTCAATGACTTCTGAGGGCTCTTCTAGTTCTAAATCTGTAATACTATGACCCACTATCTGACCAGTGTTTCCACCAGGCAGTTGCCAAAGTCTATAGGTATCCTCAGGGCAGATATGAGCATGGATAGAGATGATCTTTGCTCAGACAATATATGTATGTGTTTTTCCTCAGTGACAATTGAATCCAATATCTCTATAACCTCTCAATCCTATAGTGAGGTAATTTAGGGGCTGATGGGCTAGAACCAAATAAAGCATTTTATAAGCAAAATCTCTTATACTGGAGGCTCAGAGAAATATCCAGATGATACAGAGATTGTGTTCTTCAAAGACATGGACAGATAAGATTGTACATTACATTAATGCCATATAACCTACATGATATCAAATGACCTGGTGTCCATTTACCAAACACATTTTAAATCATTCATACAGTCCAGATGGAAATATTACGCTTTGATAATATGTGATGCAATAGGATCTTTTTGGACACCCAGTATTGTGCCTTAACCAATAAAAGAAGATAATGACCAATGTTGTCATTGGCTGTTCAAGGGCAACCTTGGTGGCAACTTCACTCTGGTGGCAATTTGCCATTGTACTTGGGACCTATTTACGATTCTTGGACCACTGTGACCTGGTTTAGCCAACTAGGGAACTAGCTCGTTTTTCTTTAAAAGAGAAATGATATATAGAAGAAATTATGTAGGTGTGGGGGGGAATTGGAAGGAAGGAGAGACCTAATGCCTCATGAATTCATTCTAAATAATATGAATAGAATTAATGAACAAAGAAATTAGAAAAATTAATTGTGTAACATAATAGCATTGCTGTTCCCTTCCATTTCGATGGAAGGGGAAAAACAATACAGAGATTGTATGAGAAGTCACTCCTGCATGCCAGCAAAAAAGGTCATTTCACTCTGCTTGGAGAAATTATTCACAATCCACTGGACACAGCCATCCACTTGGAACAGTTCCTGTAAGGCTTTAGACTCTTTTTCCTATGAAAGAGACAGATCATGTGTGAAATGAGTCCATCTCATTCCAGTTCCTCATGGACAAGTATCCACTTCACCAGCTGCCCAATATCATCTTCTCAGGAGGGGAATGTAGCCTTGAATATTGGCCCTGGAGACAGAAATATAGCTCCCTTTGGAATGGGGTGATGAGGTGTGAGCCAGAGATTGTCTTCCTTGGGAATCATGAAATTAGCAGGAATGGGTTTTATTTCCCCAAAATGGAGAGACAAAGAAGCTTGAGATTGTGAGGTTGGAGAGGTGTCACTATAGAATTCGTAGATTTAGTCTGAAACTCATCTTGACTCAAGGTATACTGAAAAGTTAGAGTTAACCCTTCAGTTTTCAAACTTTCCCTTATTAACCTAGTTGTTGATGATCTCTATCCCTCTTCAATATTCTGTATTCCAATATCCAGTATCCAATATTCCAATATCCAATACTCAAATATTCCAAATCACCTTGCCCTTGCCTGCTTCATTTGTATGATGGTTAAGTATGTACACATAATGTCTTCTTACCAGAATATAAGTTCCTTGTGGTCAAAGATTGTTTTATTTCTGCCTTTGTGTCCCTAATGTAGAGTTCAGAACTGTGCATCTATGGTAGAAGCTTAATAAGTGCTTGCTATGCCAGAGGTAATTTATTATTTTCTCTAGAGGATGGTTCTGGTGGGCTCAGTTTCCAAATCACAGACTGGGATGTTTATACCCTCAAATTCCATGACACCAGGACCTTAAATTCTACTTTGGGGAAATGATTCTCCCAATCCTCTATGAACAACTCTAGGACAGAATAAGAAGCCGAGGGGATAAAGAATGTGTCAGGGTATATTTGGAAACATCAAGGGAGGGAACTAGTCATAAGAGACAGATGTGTTTAATGGCGAATACATTTGTCCAAAGGAATCATTTTCACTGGCCAGGAGCCCAATTAAACCTGTAAAATGGAAGTCCAGAAAATCAGATTAATGAGCCAGTCATTAGCAAAGGAAAAGACCCAGCTAATTCTATGTTGAGCATGACGGATGAGCCTAGAGCAAATAATTGGATGACATTCATCAAACATGAAATAAAAGGTGTCACTGCAAGGAAAAGTGGTAATAATCTCTGGGATTTACAGTGGCAGTGAGTTTGCTTCTAGGGGAAGGAAAAGTTCATCAAAATAGATTAGCAGTCTCTAAACTTTATTCCTTCCTAATGCAGTTGCCAGATATGCACAATACCACCAAAGATGCAGTAAATGCCTTGGCATACTTTTATATTGATGGCTAATTTCAGGAGAAAAATGCAGTGACACTTCCATATGAGAACCAGTGGCATGCTAGCCAAAGCTTGGTAACAATAGAAGGTCCTTGAAATCCCTGTGCTTTCATTTTCCAGTCTCTTGTCCTCACATTCACTGAACTGAGCACCATTCTCTTATGTTTTAGGATGTATTATTGACATTGTTTTCCCTAGAAGCCAGGAGGCGGCTTAGTGAATGAGAACGTAATGATGATGGAAGCTGATAAGGATTATTAACCATTTAGTGCCCCCCTCACATTCACATGTGGAATCTCCAGAAGGAAGCTAGACTACTCCTTTCCTCATTGTTTGAGAGGTAACCCTGAGGGGCTGGTTTTCTAGTACTGTTTCTCATGGTAAGAAGTACTGAGGCCTTTCTGATAGGGGTATTAAACTTCCATCAATAGGGATATTAAACTTTCCATCTTCCTGGCAGCCACAATGGAAAGGAGCCAGTTTCAGGCATAGTGTGGAAATCTGGCCTCTTTCCAGGAATAAAAGGGAGATTTGATGGGGACCAAGCTAGTGTTTAAATGCAATCAGCCTTTTGGCTATTGTTGTCCGGCTATTTCCCATGAATGTGACATGTTATCTTCTCCTGTGAATATTAATTTCCCTCTGAGTCAGGACAATAGACTACAGAGTGGCCATCTGCAGGGCTGGACCACATTCCTGGGGCTCTGCAGTAACTGAAGAAGAGAGAAAGAGAAAGTAGGTCTCCTCTCCCTTTTTCTTAAGAATTCATCTTTTCATTTGGAAAGAAGGATGACAAGTGTCTTGAGAATCTTCTGAGGCCCTTATCCTAATTTAGTCCATGGCAATGGACATTTCCATTGTTTTGTTTTTATATCTTATTTCATATGTTTTGGTAGTTTGTAAATAACTTGGATTTCTGCCTTTGTTACCCTGTCTTCAAATTTTGTTGATAGTTCTGTCCCAGTATATAAATTGGGATTTCCTTGGATCAAGGCAAGTAAGTAGGAAATTTAACAATTATGTCAAAGGTAGATCAATCAAAATTTCTGGAGAATGCTACAACTGCTATTCTATGGTTGTATATACCTGTAAGAGAAAGAATTAAGAGTATTTAGTGTGGATTTAATACTTGTGGCATGACAGGCAGTCTGGGGGATATTTCAATTCTCTGCCCTCAGAGAGTTGGTTCAGATCCATGGATAAATATATTCCCAATTCCCTCTGCATTTTTCCCCTCTGGGGTGACAACCTAGAGAATGAGCTTTTATTTCAGTGGGGAGAGATGATGATTTAGGAAATCAGTGTATTCTGTAAGTAAGAGAATTATCAGCCGGCAGTTAAATAAAAACCAACCTGACCTTGAACACAACCCTCTAGGATTATAAAGCTCAAAAAAACACAGACAGCTCCCTAGACTTGTCAAAGTCATATGAGGTCACACTATCGATCAACCAATATTTATCGAGCCATTTGTTTTCCTCTTTGCTTTGGGATGGGTTTACTTGGGGGGAGAGAGATGTAAGAGATGTGGTCCTTGACCTCCCAGAGCTACTTATAGAAATGTGAAAATAGGAATCACTCATGAGAATATAATTAACAATATAAGGCCATGTTTTTATTAAGTACCAATTGAAGGGTATCCCCAGAAGTGTTAGAGGAACCCAAAGGAGCAAAAGAAACCAAGCTGATGTTGGAGTACTGCAGTATCTGTCCTCTCCTTCCTCTGGACTCCCAGAGGACATATTCTCTGTGCTACTTACTGGGCATCTAGTGTATATTCAGAGATTTAACTAGGGCAGGGCAGCAGCCAGGGATTTTACGCAGAGTGCTAATATCCAGAGGCTGCCTCCCTGGAGAGGACATCTTCTCTTTGAGGGGAGGGGAATCCAGAGAACACTGGCCCCACACTTTTTTCACTGGCCTTTCAGTTGCATCCTCAAACCCTCACCTAGTTTCTGATTACTATCCCCAGGGTCCAATCATATTTATGATCCTGTCAAAAAACCTCTCTTCCTTTACAATAATCTCTGCTGGAAAGAGAACAGATACATTGGGGAAAAGATCACCTCTATTCTCAATGAGACTTCACATTCATTTGCACTTTCCCCTGCCTATCCCTCTCTAAATTGTTTTTACCACGAATGAAAAAAAGTAATGTTAAATAATCCCTCTGGACTTCCTCTCCAAAACCACACTGACACTGGCAGCTAGTACTCTGAAAGTTATCGGGGTAACCCTATTGGTTGTTATCCTCCTAATACCATAGCATATGAGCCTCCACAGTTCTTCCCCTCGACAATCAGCCAGTTGATTCAATTAGCTTTTTAGAAAAGGCATAATACGAACAATAATTATAAAACATATCCCTGTAAATCTGGGAAGTTTTCTGTCACAAATATACACAGAATCCATGAAAAGAAGAATGGGTATAAACTTTCAGTACAGTGGTTGGGAAGCACATGTGTAGGGAGTACACATGTCCAAAGCAACTGACAACTCCAGTACCGCAGAGCTTCAATATCCTTTCTTTCTCTAGAAGGTTCTCATGAAGTTCACTTCAGGGTGTGGCATCAGTGATAGATAAGTTTTTCCACTTCTACTCAGCTGAACAGGCTCTTTGTAGTACATGATGTCTCAGCTCAACAGATAAATCTCAACTAGGCTATGTCAAGCAGGACACTTGATTTTAGAGCTGACTGGTCACTGGGGTTGACTACTGCCTGGCTGAAATGTCAGGTTGTTTGACCACTGAGCTACTGCTGCCAAAGTGGACCAAGCAAATTGTTCAGTCACTGGACTCTTCATAGGTCATAATGTATCTGCTTGCTGGATCAATCTGCTCTACTGCTTGGACTGGCTCCTTTATGGGCAGCTGCAGTCTTCACCACCTTTAGCCTCTGGTTTGGCTCTGTGTTACTGCACTCTCTTCAGCTTAGAATGTTACGGTTCTCCTTTCAGCAGGATTACTAATGGACTCTTTCAGCAAGGACAGAGACTCCACCTAAAACTGGCAGACCTCTCTTTTTTGATTCCCTCAGAGCCTGGGTTCTGAAGTTTGTCACCTCCAAGCAGTAGGTAGGAAAGGGCCAGACTCTCCTATCTGACAATTCTTGGTTTGGAGCAAGTTTGTTTAGTAAAGGACTGAGCCTTTACTTATGGTGATCAACTACTTTTCTCACTTTGTTGTTGGGCTCTTATGTGGATGAATGGCAGGGAATTCAAACTCAACAAACATTTATTAAATATCTGCCATGCTCAGCACTGTTGATGATACAAGATAAATAATACATATTCTCTCTTTTGAGGTGCTCAAAGCTTTTTAGGGGAGATAATAAACATCCTCAAGTAAGGGCAGTACAAACTATGGCATAATAAGGGAGCATGCCTCATAAATCTTTGTATCTCCCACCATGTGGGGCACATAGTAGAAGTTCAATAAAGATGAGCTTGATCGATGGGTCTACACCATAGATGGAATAATGATTCTCCTTTAGCACTGTTGGATATCTTCCCATAATTGAGCAGACAATTTGATCACAAAACTGCCTTTTTAGTTTTTGTAAATAATTGCTTATGCTTTATCTGAAAATAGCAAATAGACTCATTTTGCACGAATCAGAGTAATTTAAGTTCAGAGTAATTAGTACCCTCAGAGAGTCTTCTTGGAATTGCCAGAACATATAAATAATATCATTTACAAGTATTTGCTTCTTCTAACAACAGTGTGGCCCCTCGATCAAAAGGGTAGCATACATTTCAAAGACCAAAGAATGAGAGGGAGTGTAAGTAGGGTAGCATACAGATGTCCTCCCTCTGAATGTCTTGATGAAGCACTCAAAGGGCCAATAAAACCTATTCCCCAAATGAAGCCACAATCCTACACCTGGTGGATTGTGAGGAGTTACAACCCTTCATAACTATGAGAGGTTTCAAGGGTTCAGGATAGAGGAGTAAAAAGAGCATCTTTGCCATTCTAGAACTGTCACTTATCTTTCAGGCCCCACTTTACATATATATAAAAGGAAGTAAGTAGACGAGACAGTATCTAAATTCCCTTATAGCTCTTATATCCTGTGAATTGATGTCTCAGTAGCTTTGTGTTTGCATGGGCCATCTTCCATATCTTTTAGAATTCCTAGTATCTCCAAACATTTCTCAAGCATCACCTCCTATATAAGGACTTTTCTGATCTTCATAGCTGTTAATATTTCTCCTCAAAATTACTTTGTACACCTACATTTTATTTCTTTTGTATGCATTATGTACAGTAGACTTAAGAAGATGGAAGGAGGAGGACTAGGTAACAGACAGTGAATTTAAGAACAAAATAATGTAGAATTAGTGTCAAAGTGCTAAAACTCAAAATGAGTTGAGGCTGGGGAGGGAGGACTAAGGACAGCAACAAACTAGTTTAAAGCATTATTTTGAAAAAAGAGACTCAGTGAAGGAATAGGACCTTGGTTTGGTATAAATGGGACAATGATAACTGACAAGAGAGAAAGCAGAGCTGCTTAATTCTTATTTTATTTGTTTTCACTGGAAGTGACAGAACAGTTAGAGGGAGGTGATACCCAAGATAAAAAACAAAACAGTTGTGAGTGCCACTTGTCCTGGCCCAAATGAACTATATCCTCTGTTACTGAAAGAATTGACAAATGTCATTACAGAACATCTGTCAGTAATATTTAAAAGACTTTGGAAAGTGGAAGAGAGATTACAAGATTGGAGAGGGACAACTGTCCTTATTTTCTAAAAGGAGACTAGAACAGAGTCTGCAAGCTAGAGCTGATTGAGATTTACTTCCATTCCTGTGGGGGGGGGGAATCTATAATGGATCATTAGAGGGATGGTAGGTAAGGAAAGGAAGGTAGGTGTAGGAATACAAAGAACCAGCATGGATTCATCAAGACTGGGTCCCCCTAGAGTAATCTCATGCCGTTTGTTGACTGGATGACTTAACTAGTAGATGAAGGAAATTCTCTGCATATAGTTTACCTAGATATTAGCAAAACATTTGATAAAGTATCTCATAGTCTTCTTGTGGAGAAGATGAGTAGCTATGGATTAGATGAGACTACAATTAGATTGATTTGAGAATTTGTTGGATGGTCAGACTCAAAGAGTTGTTAGAGGCTCAGTGTCAATGTGACAGAAGAACTCCTGGGGTGCCCTGGGGATGTGTGCTTGGAACTGTGATATTTCACATTTTTATCAATGATTTAGATGAGGCATACATGGCATACTTGTCAAATTTGCAGCCTATACAAAACTAGTAAGGATAACTAACATATCAAGCAAAAGAATCATGATCAAAAAAGATCTTGACAGGCTTAGAGCACTAAGCTGAATCTAACAAGGTGAAATTAAATAGAAATAAATGTGAAATCTTAATACAAAAATAAGCCTTATGAGTATAATATGGGGAAGGTATGACTTGATTGCAATTTGTCTTGAAAAAGATCTTGCAATTTTACTGGACGGCAAGCTCAATATGTATCAACAGTATGATGTAATAGCCAAAAAAATATCTAATGTAATCTTGGGCCATATTAAGAAAGCTAAACTTCTAGGAGTAGGAAGGTCGAAGTCCCACCCTATAATGCTCTGGTCAGTTATCATCTATATTTCTCTCTTCCACATCATGGGGGTTAAGGGTGTGGCACCCCTGTGATCTGAAAAATTCACATACAATTTTTTAGCCCTCCCCTTGTACCAGAGAAGAAGTCTGAATTATTATAGTATTTAAAGATAAAATATATTGATATTATGCCATACTATAAATAAATTTTATGCATTTGAGTTTCTAAACTTTTTCTTTGTTATCTACTGGTCTTTGCATGTCATCTGCATCTTTCACAAAACTCCTCCAAAATTCTCATTTAATTTCTTATGCTGGCCTGTGTTATGTTGAAACTGCAGTGGGGAAAGTTGCGATGTGGAAGGAGTAACTGTAAAATGTTGGGCTCAGTTCTGGTTACTACAGGTTCAGGAAAAAAAAAACACATTGATAAGCTAAAGGGTGTTTAACGTGATCAACTAGGATGGCTGAGGGATATGAGCCAGTGTAAGGATTTGGGCATATTTATCCCCAAGAAGACAGGACTAGCAGAGAAGAGGAAGGAGGATGATAGCTGTCTTCAAGTATTTGAAGAGATGTCATGTGTAGGAGGAACTAGATCTCTTCTTGTCACAGAACAAATCTGTCAATCCAAGAACAAGGGGTAGAAGCTCCAAAGGTGCAAATTTAATCTTGACCTCAGGAGAACCTTCCTAAGAATTAGAATTGTCCAAAAGTGGGATGGGCCATGTGGCCAGTTTCCTCTGCTTGGAGGTCTTCAAGCAAAGACTGGATGACCCCTTGTTAGATTGTATTATTATACTGGAGATTCATTATATTCATGGTTGGACTAGATGGTCCCTTCACATTCTCAAATTCTGTAATTCTGGGTATATTTTACCTGTACTTGCAGATGAATATGCTGTTTTCCCCAGCAGAATGTAAGCTATCTGAGGGCAGGGATCATTTCATTTTTATTTTTGTATTCCCTCACACCTAGCATGGTGCCCAGGAGGCAGTAAGCACTTAATAAATATTGAATACCTGATTAAATGTTTTGTCTTGTTTTCTCCTCCAGGTGACTTCGGGTGGAAGAGCCAGCTACTATGTGTCCTACAGAAGAGAACCCTTTGCCCAGATCAAGCTGCCCAAGTATTCCCTGCCAAAGGTGAGTTTCCTCTTTCTCTCAAAAAGCAAAACAAAACAAACAAAACAGCTTCTATGAAGCCATCTTTTTAAGCTGTTGGAAATTTTGTTCCATCGTGATAATCTAAGTCAGAATTTATTTTGGTTGCCTGATTTTCTCTGTTTAGGCCCTTTGTTTTCACATTTTAAAATCCACATGCAGTCAGAGGGTTTTAATTTTCCTTGATGGCCCCTGGTGACACAGATAACAACTGGTTAGATTTTCCTGGGGAGGTAGCTTATCTTTGTGGGAAGTATACCATCTTTGAAGTCATCACTCAAGGCCCCTACTTCAACATTGAATATGAACATTATGAAATTTGCTTAATCTTTCTAGGCCTCAATTTTCCAACATGAAGATGGGATAGTCTCGGGATGGAGGCATTAGATTGTCTATGTGAAATTGCTCTGAGCTCTTGAAAGGAAAGTCATTGGATTTAAATTAAAAAATCTTTTAACAGTCAGTTCTCATGCATTCAATCTGTGGCTAATCTACAACCTCTTTCCCAACCCATGCTGAGTCCTAGACAGCCAAGTTGATGTTTAGCTGGGAGTGTCACATAAGCAGGCCAAAACTAAGAGTACATATGTTTAAGTTTGTGGAGATGGGCGTCAGTTTCTCTGGCTGGATTTCAAAGCTATTGTAAATGTGTTTTAGATTATCCTTTCCTTTGTCAGTGTGGGCAATTGAAATTTGACTGCCTTGCCAATACTGGGATACTAATGTTCTAGCATGTTTTTGCCCTTTTTGGGGGTATAATTGTAGCTTTTGTCTGTCTCTCCATTCAGAATCACAGAATTGTAGAGTTGGAAGGGACCTCGGTGGATCCCTAGTCCAGTCCACACTACAACATGCCCAAAGACTGGTTATCCAGCTTACCTTCCCAAGGCATCCCATTCTACTTTGAGACAGATTTACTTCTCAGGAAGTTTTGTTTACCATAAGCCTAAATGTACCTCTTTGAAACTACCTTTTGTTACTACCAATTCTGTTCTCTTGGACCAAGTAGAATGAGTCTAATCCTTTTTCCAGGTGAAAGCCTTTCAAGTATTTGCAGAAAAAAATCACATCTGCTCTGTCTTTCCTTTGAGGCTAATCATACCTAGGTCTTTAACCTCATATGACACGGACTGAAAGTCCCTTACCATTCTGGTTACCTCCCTCTGTCCACTCTAAGTTTACCCTTGTCTTGTGGCACCTACAATTAAACACAATATTCTAGATATGGTCTGACCAGGGTAGATTACAGAGAGAGTAACTTTCTTACTCCTGGCAGCAGTGTCTCTCTTAATGCAAGCCCATGTTTGTGTTAGCTTTCATGGCCACCATATTCCAGCATTGACTCGTATTGAGTGTGCAGCCCACTGATCTTTCTTCAGACACAGTGTTGTCTAATCATGCCTTCTCCATCTTGTTTGTATGAAGTAAAATTTTTGAACTGATGTATAAGACTACCTGTATTACCATTAAATTTTTATCTCATTAGATTCAGCCCAGTCTTCCAGCCTATTAAAATCTTATTGGAACCAGTTGCTATTCACTTGGTCAGGTGTGTCCAACTTTTTGTGACCCCATGGATCATAGCATACCAGCCCCTTTTTTCTTCCACTGTCTCCTGAAGTCTGTCCAAGTTTGTTCATTGTTTCCATGACACTATCTATTAATTTCCTCCTCTGCCATCCCTTTTTCCTTTTGCCTTCAATCTTTCCCAATATCAGGGTCTTTTCCAATGAGTGCCATCTTCTTATTGTGTGGCCAAAATATTAAAGTTTCAGCTTCAGTATTTGACCTGCCAGTGAATAGACTGAATTAATTTCTTTAAGTTTTGACTGATTTGATTTCCTTGCTGTCCAAGGGTCTCTCAAAAGGCTTCTCCAGCATCATAATTCAAAAGTATTGATTCTGCAGTGCTCATCTTTCCTTATAGTCCAACTCTCAACCATATATTGACACTGGAAAAACCATAGCTCTGATTATATGGACCTTTGTCATCGAGGTGACATCTCTATTTTTTAGTATGTTCTTTAGATTTGCCATAGCCAGATTGACACTAGGCACTCTTTGAGTCTGGCCATTTAACTAGTTTTGAATCATTTAATTCTGTTCTCATCTAGCCCACATCTCTCCCTGTTTTACACAATAATAGCATAATGTCATTTATCCAACGTCTTACCGAAATCTAGGCCAACTATATAAGTTCAGTAATTCTGTCAAAAATGGAAACAACATTAGTCTAGCATGACCTGGAGCCATGGATGGCTTTTTGTGTTCACTGCTTCCTTTTCCAGATGTTCATTTAACATACTTTAACTAATAACTTCTCAATAAACATAGCAGCTAGGAAGAGGCAGATCTTAGAGTAAAGTATAGTATTATGGAAAGGGCACTTGACCAAGTATCTAGAATCTTGGTTTCTAGTCCCAACTCACTGTGTGACTTTGGGCAAATCACTTAACCTTTTTCTTCCAAAATTGGGGGTTGGACTAGATGAATTCTAATGTGCCTTCCCTCTCTAATGGTCTATGGCTCTCTGATTCTGTAACATAATAATGAGCAAAAACTGCATTTAATCTCATCACCTATGTAATATTAAAGCCTGAGATAGTCTCTGGACACACCTGAAAACAGCATAGGGCTGGTTGGGGATGTGAGTCACAAATTTGGAAAGTGAGAATCAGCTAGCTGATGGAGACCCTTAGTAGGGTTGGGCATCCTGGGTTCCTGCCTGTGCCAGTGACATTTAGGACCTTAGGCAAGTTATTCCTCCTGCCTCAGCTTTGATAGTTTCATTTGTAGAATGAGAGGGCTGAAGTAAATGATTTTTCAAGATTCTTTGAAACTCTAAAATTTTATAATTTTATTAATCAAGGGGAAAAAATTCAGTAGGATCCTAGATTTATGGTTGAAAAGAACCTTATAGACTACTGAGTCTAACCTCTTTATTCTACAAATGAAGAAATTGGGACACAGAGAGGTTGAGTGACCTGTCCAGAATCATACAGCTAGTAAATGTCTGAGGCAGGATTTGAACTCAGGTCTTCCTGATTCCAAGTCTAGTATGTTATCTACTTATTGCAAGAGCCAAAAATGTCCATTATAGAAAAAATAAGGAGAAAAAAAAGAGGGCTCTTCAACAGAACATAAGGGTCTCCATATATTTTCCTGGGCCTACTGTGTTTCTCTAAACTAAAACATTATGCTAATATGATATCTATGGTGGGGGGGTGGGATTTGAAATTTAATTTTAATCTTGTTTCCTTTTAATGGAGAGCAAACTCATTCCTTACCTGGACCTAAGCTCTGGGTTGAGGTGAGGGGAAGGGTAGGGGAGAGGGAGTTTAGAAATGATGTTCCAGAATTGATCACAACATTGGGGCAGTCCATTAAGGACCAGCAACCCTGTGGCAATTTTTTCTCTAGCCACACCGTCTGCTAGGCCCATTTTCAGGACCACATCAAAAGCTGCCTCTCATTAACATGACGGCTGCTGGGAAAATCACTGTCTGCTTATTGATCCCCTTTATTAGCTTGTGTTATCACAGGCAATCATCACCAGGACAGGCAGCTGTCCAACTGGAGCATTCTGTTGCTTAGAAAGGGATGTGGCTTTGCATCCAGTTGTCATTGTAAGGGCCCGATGTGATCTTCTTTATTTTTTTTTAATAATAGAAAGATGACACAACATAAAAGCATCACTGTTTGACTATACTTACAGTCCTTTTCCATATGCCTAAAGCAGGGTAAATTTTATTATTGGAACAGAGAAAAGGCAGTGGACTAAGGATCTAGAGGCCTGGCTTCTAGACTTGGCTCTGCTATAAATTCACCATATGGCCTTGAGCAGTTCACCTCACACCCCTGGGCCTCGTTTGCCTTCTGGATGAATTGAGAACATTGAATCAGTTGATGCCTAAGGTCCCTTCTAGCTTTAATTTGCTTTGATTCCATGATTCTGTGATCTCAACTGAATCTGCCTTCTGGGAGTAGGGGTGCTGCTTGAGCTTTGGGGCGTCTTTGTACTGACTTGAAATGAACATCACAACACTAACTAAAAACTACTAGTACCCTGGAGGGAAGCATCAGTAATGGGCCGAAGTCAATGCAGAATGCAAGCAGATACCAGCCCAGGGCCCTGTTTGCTCATTCTACCCCACAATTGGCCAAACAAACCCTATGCCTGAGGGAAGAATAGGAAACCTATCCAAGTAAAGATCATACCCAGGAAAGCAACAACAATAACTTGAATCAATACATCACCTTTCTTTCAAGTAGCTCCAATAAAGCTCATTCTCAGCTTGGCCTTGAGCATGGCCTAGGTCTCAGCATGACCCGAGGCCTTCATCAGATTTTCCTGTATTCTCCTGTGTCTGTAAGGCAATTGGTTTATTGAATAAAAAGTGAAAAATAAAATTCTTCCCTGGGATTTTTATTTTATTTTTTTCCAGTTGATGTAGAGGTGCTTTTTTTTTAACTAAAAAAGAAAGGATACTTTTATGCAACATAGATGTAGTTTTTAAATAATCATGACAAATGACAGGAAGAGTTAAGGAATGCTACACTCACAGAACTCCATGAAATATACAAAATGCCCCAATATTTTGGGTTGTACGTAATAAAGGAATACTTTAAATACATTTTCAAAATGCTATTGTAACCAAGATGATATACTTTATGAGGTCATAGGAATGTAATTTAGAGGAAAAAAAAGGTCCCACAGGAACTACCCATTTCCTTAAAAATCACTGAACAAGACAAAAGCAATATTCATTTTAATAAACTGATTTTATACTGTGGTGTTAAAAAAGTTAGAGAGATATAGTTTCTGGGTTACTTGATAATTTTATTAATAATGCAACAGATTTATTAATAAAAAGAGGTCAGTGGCCCTCTTGAATGCCAAGGAAACCTCATAGTTGTGGGCTCACAGTTTATATGCTCTTGGAAGAGTAGGTGGTCCTGAAGGTGGCAGTCTCTCTGACTGGTTAATAATTAATGAGAAAATGAATATTACAGTGAGAAGAGGCTAGGCTATATTCCAAAGAGGTTCTTGAGACTATGTGCCTTGGATCACCCAAATCTTGGTCAAAGAGACTTATCAATTTCCATATCACCTGTCTGACAAAAGGGAGGATCCACATTTTCCCAGACCTGTCTGAGCAAACACAATGAGCATCATTAGCTTAAATTTAGAATTTCTTTTACTATCTTTGATTAGATTTCCAGCTATCCTGGCTGGGTAAGTCTTTGAGAAAGATTTCTTAACCTGGTTAATTTCTGGATAAGGAAGTAGAAAAGGGAAAAAAGCCTTGGTCCTAATTCAATAATTAGTTATTACTGTAAGAGAGAAATAATCATTTCCCTCATTGCACAATTCTATACAATATCTTTTCTTAAATCAACCCAACAGTAAAAGCAAGGACTCCCTCTTTTTTTGGTAAACAATCACGCGGTAAAACTATATCACTTTTCCTCTCTTAGATTTTACTTGAGAGTAGCCTTTTATTTAAAAAGGGCAGATTTGGCCTTTTTTGCTAATGTCACCAATGTTATTATTTCTTGTGATCTCAGGAAGATTCATATTGCTTACAATGGATACTGCACAGGCTGGAGCTCCTGCTAAGCCAGACTCAGGGTTCTCCAGTTTATCTTGCATATCAATTTGAGTAGCAATTTCATTCATGTTGGTCTCCAAAACCATTACCCGCATCACCATTTCTGCCAGGATATTGTGGACCTTATGTATATGGAAGATTAAATCCAGTTCACAGACCATTTTCAAAACATTTGTCTAGAGTTCCCATGAGTACTAAAATGCTAAGTTCACTTTCTGAAGAAGCCACAAAGAAGACAAAATAGAATGTGGCATAATTCTTTAAATCAGTTTGTTGTCAGAGTTACCTATTAGCAAGCCTCCTTCTAGGAAATTACACATATTTTCATCTCATTTAAACACCGAATGGGAAGTTTCCCTGATGATTCATTGCTATGTATCTTCACTATGCTAGATGGGACAGTGGATAGAATGCTGGGCCTAGAGTCATAAAGACTCTTTTTCCTGAGTTCAAATCTGGCTTCAGACACTTGCTAGCTGTAGGACCCTGGGCAAGTCACTTCACCCTATTTGCTTCAGTTTCCTCATGTGTAAGAATGAGCTGGAGAAGGAAACGGCAAACTACTTCAGTATTTTTGCCAAGAAAACCCCTATCTGGGTTTCTTTTGACTCATGAAGAGTCAAACGTGATTGTAAATGACTGAATAAAATCTTTACTAGAGAGTTGGTAAAACCTGGAGAGCTGGAGTTTCCTTTGGCTTTTGAAAATGAAGATCATAGCCTTCATCATGGTAGAGTCTCAGGCAGGGGTAACATTTAGGAGGAGAAAGGATGTGGCCAGGTTGGTACTGGCTCCTGGGAAGGCTAACTACTGGAAGCAGCACAGCCCTCTTCTTCTGCTTGGGTGGGCTCCGGGAGAGGGAGGGGAGGGACTCTGGGAAATTTTAAATCATATGAGCAAGCAATAGAAATCCAGTCTATTATCAGTTGCTATTATTTTTGTTTTTAAACAAAGCAAAGAGCCAAGACATGGGGAATTATTTTTTCTCTTTTTAAAGAAATATAGCTTTATTCAAAACTTAGTTTGTCTCCTCAGCTAGTCATGTATCATCAAAGGCTTCTCAAACATTTCAAATTGGATGTCTTATGGACATCTCGAGTTCAGCACATCCAGGACAGAACTGAAGGTGAAGAATGAGACATGTTTTTTGAATATGGCCAATGTAAGAATTTGTTTTGCCTGATTGTAGATATTTGTTACGATTGTCTTCCTTTCCTTTTCTTTCCTTCCTTCCTTCCTTCCTTCCTTCCTTCCTTCCTTCCTTCCTTCCTTCCTTCCTTCCTTCCTTCTTTTCTTCCTTCCTTTCCTCCCTTCATCCCTCCCTTCCTTCTTTCTTTTCCTTTCTTTCTTTATTCCTCTTTTTTTTAAATAGGGAAAGATAGGAAGGAGAGAAAAATATTCTTGTTAATTGAAAATAATAAAAGAAAAAAAATATCAATATAATTTTGTCTACGTACATCAACCTTCTTAAACATAGATATAAGAGAAGGAAATTAGAAGGTTGGGGATTCCATCTATAGAAATAGGAAAGTTTAGAAGAACAGAAAAAGGTTGAGTTCTGGTGAAAAGATATGTAATCATAATCCATCCATGGCTACCCATGCTTTGCTACTCATTCTTTCCCATTAAAAATGAGAAATGTTTGAGAAGTGGGACCTTACCCACTAACCATTATCTTCAGATACAGATTGTGCTTCAACAGTAAGGGTGATCTGGGTGTTAAGACACTGTGGGGAAAGAGATGGTGGAAGTTTGCCTGTCTAGGCAAACTTCTTTGTATGCCTGGGTCAAGTTAGGTTATAGCTGCCTTGAGGAGTGCAGCCTCTGAAGACCATCATAGAAGGTAAACTAGAGAGAGTGTGAAAGGGGATGATACACAGTTGTACTGTAGATAAGGCCAGGATTGGCTAAGGGGGTAAAAGTAGAATGTGACCTCTCTCTGATCAGCTGATCTCCTATCGCTTTCAAACAAGTCTCTACTTACTTAGGGTTGATTTCATAGTCCTCACTTTGGAGACAAATGGGAAAACATTGGGCTAAATCTTATTTAAGAAAGATAAATGTAAAGTCTTATGCTTGATTTCAAAAATTTGATTTCACAAATGTAAGATGGGGCGACATGTTTATGCACAAGGTCTTAGTGGATTTCAAGGTTAATATAAATCAGGAGTATGATGTTGAAGCCGAAATTACTCTTGTGATTTCAGGCTGCATTAAGAAAGGGATCACTTCCAAGAATAAGTCCCTCTGTCCTTATTAGATCCGGTCAGGAGAATGTATTAAATACTGTATTCAGTTCTGGGTGCCATAGTTTAGGCAAGATGTTGATAAGCTGATGGGATTCCAGAGGAGGGCAAATAGGCATCTATGTGGCAAAGTGGAGAGAGTACTAGAACAGGAAGCAGGAAAACCTGAGTTTGAATTCTTCCTCTAACACATACTAGCTGTTTGACTCTGGGTAAGTCACTTAATCTCTCAGTGTACTTATAGTATTGTCATAAGGCTCATATGAAATAATATTTGTAAAGTGCTTTGTAAATCATAAAGCACTACATAAATATAGTTATTAGTATGTTAACTATTTTTACTGAGAATATGTGCATGGGTTAAAGGAATTGGAGATATTCAATCTCTTTGTAGAAGTGAAGATTTTGAGGTGACATGCTGGATGCCTTCAAGTATCTGAAGAATTGTCTTATAGAGAAGGGATTTAATTCAGTTCTGTTCAGTCCTGGAAAGCAAAGCTGAGAGTCTCAAGTTGAAGTGTCAAAGACATACCTTTGGTTTAATGTCAAGAAAAAACCTTCCTAACAGTTCGATCTTTCTAGAAGAGTAATTGACTACTCTTCTGGAGGTAATGGGTTCTCCCTTATTAGGAGTCTTGAAGCCAAGACTGGATAACCACTGAATAATCACATATATGGTTTTAAAATGAATTTAAAGAGATTCTTCTTTATGGATGGATGGGACTGATAGCTATTGAGATTCTTTCCAGTTATGTAATTTGTGATTCTGTTATCCCATGTGTAGCATGCTATGTGGGACATAGAGGGTATCTTGTAATCTAAACTATAAATGGTTAGGAAGTACAACAAGGTAAATTGATGAAAACAGTGTAGCCAAGAGTTTTAGTTCTTTCTTTCTTTTTTTCTTTCTTTCTTTCTCTCTTTCTCTCTTTCTTTCTTTCTTTCTTTCTTTCTTTCTTTCTTTCTTTCTTTCTTTCTTTCTTTCTTTCTTTCTTTCTTTCTTTCTTTCTTTCTTTCTTTCCTAAATATTTTTATAACCATATTTCAACAAAAATAATTTCTTTTGCAATCCTATGGACTTTATTTTATTCATTAAAAAATAATTTTGAGAAGGTAACCATAGACCTTACCTGGCTGCCAGAGGGCGCATGACACAATAAAGTTGAAGAACCCTTAGATAGATCATGATAACACACAAATGTTGTTAAACATAAAGGAATTAGTTTCTAGACCAGAATTTGAGAGTATGTGAAGAAGTCCCATATCTATTGAGTCTTTGGTTTAAAAACAGTAGCATCAGCAGCAACTACAACCACCATCACCACCACCACCACCACCACCACCATCACCACCAATGTTAGGTAGGGCGCTCATTACTTGCTGCTAAAACCTTGAAATGAACAGAGGAAGAAATTATTTTCAACTTTTGACTTAATAAAATCATTATGTTGTGTCTCAACATTAAAAATGTTGAGTTAATGGGTTCAAATTTATATTTTAAAACAGCGTTTTCCACTTGGTATGCCTGTTCACTCCCAAATTAATTTCTCCTTGGAAATTCTCAAAGCCAGTGGATAATTTCTCAATGGTGAGCGAGTCATATGATTTGGAGATAGATGAATCCAACTCAAAAAATCTGCCCTTTTTCGTAATCCTACTAGATGAGCTCCAGCCAAGGCCACCTTCTCCTACCATGAAAGTATTGTATCTAGTATGACAAGTTCTTTCAGATAATTGTTGATTGACTCCCCTTTCTCTCCTCCTCATTTATCCAGTGAACTCACTCATGTCTTTAGATCTCTTGGGCTGGTCAATATATTGTCTTTGGAATCTTGATGGCATTAGAAAAGATTGGGAGAAACACTGGAATAGGGCAGCTAGTGCTTTATTGGATCCTTCTAGCCAAAGGAACTAGTCAAAATTCAGTTCATATCTATCTCTTGCTGAAGACCATCCCCAAGTTTCATTCATACTTTATTTCTTCCTCCCTTTGTCTGTCTGAAATAGCTTAGCTCATTTATTTTTATAACTATACCATATGGGAAAACCCAGGCATTGGTATTGCATTTTAAACAAAGTAAGTGAATTTACTTCCTATTTTCTCATTTTTTGTTTTGTTTTATATTGCTTTGTTTCTGTTCTCCTCCTTCCATTGGGTCCTGGGGTGTTCATTGCGCACCAACACACCAGTTTCATCCTATCCTCTTTTGGAAGCAACATCAATGGAATTGCCATGTGCTTTTTAGAAAACCTGAACTTTTGAAAAACGTCTTAAGTGGGAGAGAGAATGAGGAGTCTGTCAAGGTGACTATGAAAGTTCAAGTCTACCAACTGAACTTTTCCAGAGATGTTTTCAAAATAATTTTTTCTTGGATTGAGTTGAATTGAATTGATTTCTAGTACATTAATCATAAGAAACATGTGTTGTTTACTAACCTGTCATATCTCGAATACCTATTTCTGTATAATTCAATTCATTATTCATCTTTCTCTTACCCCTGACCCCAGTCCCTGCTATCTGCTTATCTTCTCTTTATCCATTGAGGGCACTACCATCCTTTCGATCACCCAGGTTCATGACTTTGGAGTCATCTTTGCCTCCTTCCATTTTCATTCCTCACATTCATTCAGTTACCAAGTCTTGTTGATTCTACTTACATGATATCTCTTACATGCATTCCCACCTTTCCATTCATATAGCTACCCTTTGTATTCAGGCTCTCATCTCCTCTTGGCTGCACCATAGCAATATTCTCCTAATTGGTCTCCCTGCCTCTTCTTTACAATCCATTCTCTACACCAAAATGATATTCTGAAAGAATAGGAATGAATGAATGGATGGATGGATGACAAAGTTCCTTCTCTCAAGGGGCTCACATTCTAATGAGGGAAACAATCCATATATAAGTTTTGAGCTGCAAGTCAGATGAAAAGTTAGGATATGATAGCAAAAAAGAAGGTAATTCCTCTTCTTTAATGTCATTCCACTGATAAAATAACTTGAGATTTTGATGTTGAGCCATTTTAAAGTGCCAAATACTTGGATTGCAAGACCTTTCTTTTATGGTTCTTCAGGAGCTGTGGCTGTAGTACCTTTACAAGCAGTTGTCAGTCTGCATCTCCCCAGGCTGGTGCCACTCCTGGGGCTCTTGGGCTTATCTGCCAGCTAGTGGCAATTGGTCAATAGTTAGTGTTGATTATGGTGAGGTCAATGATGGCTGCAGGACCAGGGGTGGAAGCAGGTCAGAGGTCTAGGGGACTCTGTTATTTTCAAGTTTAGGGTCCCAGGCTATCTGGCCAAATAGCAGAATGAAGTTGGAGATGGTGGAAGCTGCAGTCGAGAAATGAAGCCACACACCTAACTCAATAGAGGGCAGTCCTGGGTAACCTCATAGAGAGATGCCATTTGCAAAGATCCCATGTCCAGTGAGGAGCAGCTCAAAGATCTCACAAGAAGACATCAGGAGCTCTGTAGCACCAGTAATAGGTTTCTACTCCACATACATTCCCCAGGTTGGTTCTTCATGTGTTGTCTTTATACTTGTTCACTCTTTCCATAAAAGGTGTGTTTGTTTACTAGAGAATATACCCTAGGTTTTTAGAGAAATACTCTAGTGTAAATTTTCTTACTATGCTACTTCAGTAAATGCTTTTGGAATGGACTAATTGTTTTCTCTAGCTAAGTACTTGAATGCAAACACATTGATGAGGGCCAATGAACTGCAAGGTTAGGGATCTGCCAAATAATTTGAATTGAGGGTAGTTGTCCTTTAGGGAATCCAATCTGTGTGTGCAATTTGGGAGAATAACCAAGAGGGGTGCTATATATTGAAAGTAGATACAAAGTGATTTTTAGGGTGGGAACAAGAACTGATAACTGAACAAATTTAGTCTGACCTAGATGGTGGCACATGAACCATTGAAGGGAACAGGGGCTTCCAGTAAGTGGAAACCCTCTTGTATGTGACTCAAACCTAGAGGCCCTCTTACGGGGAAGGGGGGGGTAGGTGATAATGGTTTAAATTAGTCACAGAATCTGTAATCTTCCTGATTCATAGAGCCAGCCCCTGGGAAGCACTGAATAGATAAGAATTTATTATTTAGCCCCTTTAATTTTGCTTGTTTTATGACTCCCACAACTTTTCTACTATTGCCCAACCTCAAAATACGGATGCTCTCTACATCAGACAGACAACATGATGCCATGGAAATAGCATTAAGCTTGACATCAGAAAATCTGGTTTTGATCACAGTTGTCTGAGAACTAGCTGTGTGATTTGGGGCAAGGGACTTATTCTCTCTGAGCTTCAATCTTCTCCTCTATAAAATGGGACTGCTAAAACTTTGGTCCCTACCTCACACTAGTGTATTGTGAAGAATGAAAAAAGTAATGGGTGCAAAAGCATTTTGGAAGCAGTAAAACTGTATTTAGAGGTCAGCTACTATTGTTATTCTCTTTTCCTACTGCATCCTAAGATGTGTTTGCTTCTGACATGTATTTGAAGCAATGCCTCAAAAGTCTGAGCTGCAGGATATTTTAAAGAAATGTAGCTTTATTATTAGTTTTGCATTTTTCAGCTGCTTCATTTTTATGAGTGCATGCCCTCTCCTTGCTCATGTCCACATATCCCACTGGGATTGTAAGCTTCCCTAAAGCAGGATCTAAGACATGGCTTCTTAATCTAGGGTCCATGAACATCTTTCAAAAATATGTTTGGATAATTATTTCAATATAATTGGCTTCCTTTGTAATCTTATGTATTTATGTGATGCATTTATAAATCTTCTATTAAGAGGGTTCATAGAGTTCACCAGACTGCCAGAGGGATCTATGACACACGAAAGAGGTTAAGAACCCCTGGTCTAAGAGATTTACTCTCAGTTGTACCTAATGCAGCACTATCGTCACTATGTTTAATAAAGGGGTATGTATGTTTGTATGTTTATGTATTAATGGTAATAGTCGGAGATGTATGTGGGATGGGAAAAGGGAATGAGTTCCATCTTCACTACATGTGGTTCACCTTTCCAAAGCTGTCTTTGTGTTAGTGGTAACATTAACATTCAAGTATAAAAAAGGATATGTATGTATCCTGCAAAGCCCTGGAAAATGACAACCACCAAAGCCCCTGTCACCCATCCTATAGTCATTAAGAAAGGAAAAGGAATCATGACATTCATAATTTATAGTCTCACTCTAACACGAAATTGTTTAACATCACCTATAACTCATGCTCCTTATGAACTGTTTCCTAAGGCAGGGTAATTACTTGGAGTCCTGGTGGGCAGGAGAATGGATAGGGAGAACTGCAGGATTACAGGTCTTCCATCTTCTTTCAACAGGACATGCATATAATCAGCACAGATGAGAACCAGGTGTTTGCAGCAGTTCAAGAGTGGAACCAAAATGATACATATAACCTCTACATCTCTGACACACGTGGTGTCTACTTCACCTTGGCCCTGGAGAATGTCAAGAGTAGTCGGGGCCTAGAGGGCAATATCATCATTGACCTATACGAGGTATGTGACCAAGGTTGTCTTTTGGAATCATTTGTCCACTCTAGGACACACCATTACAAAGAATATTGTAGAGTCATTGCCTGGCTCTTTATTACCTATAGGGTGTCCTTTCATGTTATTGAATATACTTGTCTGCCTGAAGCAGAGGTGGGGACTGGTCCCAATTATCTCATACGATCTAGAGCTAGAAGGAACAGAGATTATTTCATTAGTTTCCTTGTTTGATAGGAAATTGGAGCCAAAACAAATGTAAAAGACTTTCTCAGGGTCTCACAGATAGTAAATAGTAGAGCCAGGATTTGAACTCATATCCTCTGATTGTAAATACAGTGCCCTAGCCCATCCATACACTGTGACTGATACAAATCCTTTAGGATTCTCCCTTGGAGCTTCTTAAGCTCAGGTAGTGGTGCTGTGCATGTGTCTGACATCCTCGAGGTAACCTTGCTGCAGAGATGGGGGCCATGTTGGCTATTCCATACCTGAAATTGACAGGATCATGACTTAATTTGGTACAATCCTATCCTGGGGTAGGAGAGATGAGAATGGATGGAGAGGCAGTTCATAAAGAGAGATGATTTAAGTTTATAATAAGTTTCTTTTTCTTCTCTTGTTATGTATTTAAGTTTTAGTATTTGTCTAAAAGAAAAAAAGGAAAAACAATTTGAAAAAAGAGAGAGATGAAAAATGGAGTGGATAAGATGAAAAAAAATATCCATTAATTCCCTTCTCACTCTCTAAAATTCACCAGGCATATGTTATAACATACAGCTGGAAGGAAATGTCCTGGTTGAGAATAGCCAAGCTCTTGGGATGGCGTGATTACTCCGTAGAATTTTGCTGGGGTTTGCAGAGGCTAGTTCTAGCTAATGTTCCCCAGAGTTCCTTAAGTCGTCCAAACAAGAGACATCAATGTCAGAGTTGTTGTGTTTCTTAGTTTTTTGGCCTAGCTTAGCCTTGGACTGTTATGATAATAATTTTTGGTTCCTAGAGCCTATCATGTCCTCTTTTTTTAACCTGGGCTCTGATAAAGAAGCGTCAATGAGGTTACCTTTGGTGCGGTTCTTTTTCCCCCTTTAGAATTTCAGGAAGAAAAAAGGGTAGAAAATATCCCCAAGTGATTTTTAATCCCAGAAATTCCATTTTATTCAACTGAATTAATCCAGTACAATAAACACTGAGCTCTTACTTTATTCAGGAGCCTTGTGCTAGGCTTTGCAAAACATATTGAAGATGACTAAGGCAAGGTCACTACCCTAATAGGGAAGATGAGACATACAACCACCTAATTCTCTACAATGAAAGTAAAGATGTCCTTAAGTGTAATAGGGAGAGAACAAATACCAATGATAATAGTAATATCTGATATTTACATATCAATTTTGAGGTTTTCAAAGCACTTTGGCTACATTCTGTCATTTCAGTACTCCCAAAAGATCTGTGAGCCTTGGATTATTGGTGTTATTTACTTCCATTTAACAAATGAAGTGAGGCTCACAGAGATTGTGACTTGCTCATGGTCACACATTTACTAAGTGTTAGAGGCAGGATACAAACTCAATTCTCTTCTGATTTTAAGTTTGATTTTTTTCCCCTCCTTTACATTGCTGTCTTCAAAGAAGGGAATAAACATTTATCATTTCTTCAATAAGAAGGCTGGGAGAAGGAGAATAGATCAGGGAAGGCTTCATGGAGGAAGTGGCACTTGAGAAATACATCTATCCTTGACCCTTCTAATGAGCTAATAAGTAGATTTGCTGCCCTCAACCATTCATCTTCCAGTGAAGGGAAGTGAGAGGATTGCTTGGTCATTTAGAACAGTGAGATGCATTGATCTGAAGTGGGGCATGAATCAAAATGATATGTGAGTCAAGAAGTGCACTTCCCCCCCCCCTTCTTACTAATATATACTTTCTGTCTTTGGGAGAAAAGTATATACTGTCTCTACGGCTACAAAGTATGGGTAAAACACTGAGCTTGCCCTAGATTCTGGCAGTTTGTTTAAAACAGGACCTGCTTGATGCAATGTTACTGTAGGAAAGTCTCATTTCTAATTCAATTTAATGACTGTCTCTTAAGACAGCACTTTGGAAGAGACCAAGAAACATATAGCCTAATTGGAGAGAATAATAACAATAATAATAATTCACATTTATATAGTACTTTCAGGTTTGCAAAGTGTATACAGCTAATGAAAGCTTGCACATATCAGCTTATTTGATTTTTAGAACAACTCTGTAAGGTGGATGCTATTAATTATTTCCCCCATTCTACAAGTGAAGAAACTGAGGCTTATGAGAGTGACTTGCTCTAAGTCTGAGTTTCTAGAGGAAATTTCTGAACCCAAGGCTTCCTGAATCCATTTCTAGGCACATGAAACAGATGATTTATGTAGATGATGTAGCAATTTGGACAAGTAAGGGTAATGAGGGAAGACTTGAAGGAAGAGATGGGGATTGAGTTGTGTCTTGTAGAATGAGTAAGCTTTAGATAAGCAGAAATTAGGATAGAAATATTCTAGAGTGAGGATATGGGAAATACAAAGAATTTAAAAGCTCCAATAAAAGAACATATTTAGAAATGGACAGGATGTTTTTAGAGGACAGTGAGAATACTAGTCTGCTTAGAGAGGGGCAACTCCAGGGAAGACCAGGAAATATGGATGGAAAGTCAGGTATGAGACAGATAGTAGAGAAGTAGGCAGAAGCATTTGGACCTTGGCCATGAGGAAGTTTTTGAGCAAGTAACACTAGCTTGCATTGTACCAGAATGTTCTGTGATTTAAGGGAAGGCCTCTTTCCTTGTTGTTAAGTATTTTTCAGTCATTTCTGACTCTTCATGACCCCGTTTTGGGTTTTCTTGGAAAAGACATGAAAGTGGTTGGCCATTTCCTTCTCCAGCTCATTTTACAGATGAGGAACTGAGGCAAACGGGGTGAAGTGGCTTGCCCAGAATCACACAGCTAATAAGTGTCTGAGGCTATAATTGAACACACAAGGATTAGTCTTCCTGATAGAGCCCAGTGTTCTCTCCACTGTAACACCTAGCTGTTCCTTCCTTTAGATTAATTAAGCCTAAATGGTACTATGACTGTGGCGTCAGGCCCTAGGATTGTGTGCCGTCCAACAACGTAGGCTGGGGGAAAACTCTCTTTGGGTCCTTAGTTTGGGGTACATTACGTCTATGGATGATGATGCTTCAGGAAATGCAGTGGCCTTTTACCTTAAAAGGACTCAGACTAGACCTTTGCTGTAGAATCTTTGGCCAGGGTGTGCTAGGCCTCTTTTGTAACTTTCCCTTGATGTTGAGGTTGGTGAAGCAATGCCAATCATATGGAGACTTAGACTGACCTAAGACAAGGCGATAAAACTGATATATCACTCCATCTTCCTGTGAATCAACTCAAAAGCAGATATTGGTAGCATTCTGGTTAGCATCACAAGGTAGATGGGGGCTAGGGTTAGAGAGGGTCTATTGAGTAATTTTTCAAGACAGTTTTTGGTACTGAGTGAGGCTGCCTGCCAGAATGGTCAGCCTCATCAGACTCTATACATAGCCAGCTAGGTGGCACAGTGTAAACAGAGCTGGACCTAGAGTCAGGAAGATCTGAGTTCAAATCAGTTTTAGACAACTTTACTAGCTGGGTGACCCTGAGCAAATCATTTAATCCATTTACCTCGATTTCCTAAAATGGAAAATGAGGATAACAGCAAGCTACCACCCGAGTTCCTTGTGACGATCAAATGGAATAATAATTGTAACGCTCTAAGCACAGTGCATGGTAGGTGCTACATAATGCTTATTCCTTTCCCCCTTCCCAGGTGTCCAGGAAAGCAAGTAAGCCAGACTCTGTTATGTTATCTGACTGACATTCTAGTTCTTTCTTGATGAGAGAGAAATTCTCCCTCTAGTCTCTGTATGGAAGCAAGTTATTTTTTTTCTCTCTGTAATTAAATAATCAGGAGAGATAAGACGACTTCAAGGCCATATAATTCATCTTGTGTTTGAGGTGTCAGGAGTCCATTTGATGTTGGATGGGACTGACTTAAGTAGTTAAAGCTGTCAATTATAGATTCATGTCATCATGAAGGCAGGAGAAGAGCTCTTTTAGTCCATCAATGTCCATCCTTCCCCGGCCCAGGGCGGTACTTGAGATTGGAACCTCTCCCCAGCACAGCATGAGAAGGTGGCTAAGTGGGGCAGCACTTTCATTCTGGGTAGCCCTTTCTAAAATCCTGGTGATTTTCAAATGGAGATCCCTGGCAGCCAAAATTTCTCCAGTGGGTAAGGTGTATAGCCACTACTCATTCTACTCCAATTGTGCGTCTTGATGCAGATGTTGACCCTGGGATCTCAAAGATCAAGTTAATAGACTATGAGCCCTGGCCAGACCTACCAAGCTGAAAAATCTTCAAGCCCAGTTGCAATCACTATTTGTCTCTTGTCTGAGGACCAATATAGCTATGTTGGAGAGACTCACTACCAGGTTAACCATATGCTAATGATGTTTTTCAATGAGTACTATTCTGACCATGTAACATCTGTACTTCATAAACTCAGTGGCTCCCTATTCTCTCCAGAAACAAATATAAACTCCTTATGCTTATCTTTTAGAGCCCCTCCAACTTAGACCTAACCTAACTTTTGTGCCAACTATCTCATTATACATTTTCCCCTTCCTGAACTCTGCCATCCAACCAATTGGCCTTATCTTTATTCTTCACGTGTGATGTTCTACCTCCAATTTCTCAGCATTTGTACTAGTTGTCCCGTGCTTGGAATGCATTCCTTCCTCACCTTCTCCCTCACAGAATTCTTCTCATTCTTCAGGATTCAACTCCCAAGAAACACCATCTACATGAACTCTTTCCTGATCTCCCCCCTCTCACACTTCCTAGGATTTCTCTACACTACTGTGTGTATTTGGGTTTCTTTGCTTTAAATTTATTCTGTATATACCTTAAATGCCCTTGTTATCTCCTCCATTAGGATGTGAGCTCCTCATCAGTAGGGACAGTTTCATTTATTGTATTTGGAGCCCCAGCACCTAGGACATAGTGCATAAAATAAGTGCTCATTGATTGATTGTTCAGTTGTGTTTGACTCTTTGTGACCCCATTTGGAGTTTTCTTGGCAGAGATACTGGAGACGTTAGCCATTTCCTTCTTCAGCTCATTTTACAGATAAGGAAACTGAGGCAAACAGGATTAAAGTACTTGCCCAGGGTCACACAGCTAGTGTCTTAGCTTGTATTTGAACTCATGAAGATGAGTCTTCCAGATTCCAAGCCCAGTGCTCTATCCACTGTGCCACCTAGTGGTCCTAATTGATTGACTGGAGGGAGGTATTGTCATCTGTACTGGGAATCCTCCACCAACAAAACCTCAGATCCTTAAATGCTTGAGGGGAAGCATTGTTTTACAAATTTTACTTATAAGAGTTTATGAGATGGCATTATTATTATTTTACAGGTGAGTCTTGGAGGGGTAAAGTAGCTTGTCTATGGTCAGCCAGCAAATATAAGGTGTCAGACATAGATCTCAAACCTCACAGTGAGATACTAACATATATCCTAGATATTATTCCTAGGTACTCTAACATGTATCTCCACATGGGGTCTTTTCTCAGACATCACTCACTGGAAGATATAATTTTCAAAGCCACAGGCCATGCTATTTGGAGGCATGCACTGGAGAGCTGGTCTGACTCATTTGCTTCAAGGATAATTTAGATAGATATACCATGTGAGCCATGGTGTCCAATATCTACTGCATGGCATAAAGAAAGAGCGTAGGATTTGGGGTCAGAGGAACCTGGGTTTGATTTTGTTAGTTAATATTTGGTTATTTAATATTCTTTTATTTAATACTCCAATGATTTAGGGAAAGTTATTTAAGCCTCTGGCCTTCATAGGATTCTGGATTTAAAGCTTGAAAGTTTCTCAGAGTTCATCTAGTCCAATCTTCTCATTTCACAGATGAGGAAAACAAGCCTCAGAAAGGTAAAGGAATTTGCCCAAGGTTAAACAGGTAGTCTGGTTGCTAATCCATGATTTGAACCCAGGTTCTCTCAACTCTCTATCTAGCATTCCACTATTGCATATTGTCTCACTTTTCTCATCTATAAAATGAGGGGGGCTGGACCAGATTAAATCTATTTGATTTAGTTAGGCAATGGTAATACTCTTACATTGTCCCTGTTTTCTCTCACATCACTTCTCTCTACTGTCTTTTTGCCCTTGAATCTCCCTGACTAAATACCTGTCCTCCTTTCCCTGAATTCTCCAACCCTGGTTAAAAGCCAGATGGGCAGCTGCTGGCAAGCTAAAGCCAAGACCCACTATGTGAAAATGACTATTCCATCCCTTTCACCTATTCCTCATCAGAGACTGTGCTAGAGGAAGCATCCCCAGGGTACACAATAGTAATTGAATTTCTCTGCTGGACCCAGACCTCCTTGTCCTGGGAGGTGAGGGACAGATGCCTGTGCCACCTGGAAATGGTGGCCTCAAGCAAGTGGCCAGTTGTCAGATACAATGCCCAAAAGGACAAAGTTTCCAAGAGGAGTGGATGATCATATCACAGTGCCATGTTCTCTTTGGCAGCATACCTGATCTTCTGCCCTTTCCCTGGGGGTGTTGGCTCGTAGCAGCAGACATATTTGTTCATTATAACATAGAACAAAAGGCACTAGTTTCTGGAGTTAAAGGATCTGGGGTTTAAATCCCACCTGTGGCACTTTACCAGTTATTTGACATTGAACAAATCACTTGACCTTGCTGTGTCTTAGTTTCCTCATTTATAAAATTTTGGCATTGGACTATATGCCCTCTAAAATTCTTTCTAATTCTTGATCTAGGATCTTGGTTTTCCGAAGCTGTTTACTGAGGGGAAAGAATCACATTTAATTCAAGTTTATCTGTAAAACACTTCTTTCCACTATCTCAGTATCTATCTCCATAGAAAAAGTCAGTGGGATTGTTGATCCATATCTTCTCTGCTACTCAGAGAATGGATGTCTGATATAGAAATTTCCCCTGCCAGCCAACTGTTCTACTTTAATACAGGAAATCTAGGGCTTCTAAAAAATTCTAGACAGTTCCTTGAGATTACAAAGGTTACATTAACGTTGGAAATCAAGAAGAGATTGATTAATGAAAAACAAAAAACAGTCAAAGATACACTTGTGGTGATAAATCATGGTGATATATAGCTTTAAGGATGATGGGGTGAGATATAGCCATTGTAACTGACAAAGCTGTTCTGAAAAACAATGTTTAATTTTACCTGGTCATATGAAATGATTATTAATATCCCTGGAATGAGAAGGAAGCAGCAGCGGCTTAAGCCCATGGTAATTTTGCATAGTGACCTGACATCTCAGAAATGGGACCACTTGGTTTGGGGAAAAGAGATGGTGGATGGGGAATTCATTTATCTACAATGTACCAGTTGTCTGGTTTCAGAGAAGGTATGAGGGGCTTGACAAATCACACAACACCTCAGACCAAGAGAGATATCAGGAAATTATGGGCTGGGATATTCTTCCTTGGCTGGCAGATGGAGGAAGGAAAACTGGCATCCTATTCTGCTACAATTAAAGACATGAAAAACTACAGAGGCCTTTGTGCCCTGATTTGGTCTGTGCCAAATAACAGGAATATTCCTCTTCCTGAAGTTATTAGGAAGTCTTCTACATATGATAAAACAAGTTGACTCACCAAGGTAGGTAGCTGGTAGAAAAGCCTTCTCCTTACAGTGCTCCTGTCTTTCTTTCTTCTCCAGGCGTCTCTCTCCCTTCTCATCCTTACCTTTTTTTATTTTTCTACTAAGATATTTAATTAATTAAACTGTTGGCCATTTTGCAAACCTTCCAAATTGGGTCTCTTCCAGATAAACTCTCTTTTTTCCTTGATGTATTTTGTTAATCTTTTATCTAGATTGGCAGCTTCTCTGGGCCAGTGAAATTTCTGTTAAAAAAAAAAAGCCTTCTTTTTTCATTAAGTAAATGAATATACTGTGATTTCTGAATCTGAAGAGCACTTTTCTTCTTGTACCCAAACAACTCCTTTCACAGCTACCATGGAACCTGGGCCTCTAACCAGACTTGGGAAAAAGGGTTGGCTTGATTCCAGTTCTCTCTCCTGCTTATGCCTTCCTTCTGAGCTTAGCTTCCAGCTGCTTTGTCTATAACTTGTATGTATGTTGTTATTTACATTTGACTCCACCATTAGAAAGGGAACTCCCTCACAACCTCAGTTTTGTGCATTTTTGTATCCACTGTGCTTAGCACAGTGCTTCGTACTCAGCTGTCCTACTGATCTTCCTAAAACTCAAGGCTGTCCCCATACACAATTCAATAAACTTTGGTAACAAATAGGCCATTAAAAATAATTTTTCCTCTCCTCTATGTGAAACTGAGGATTAGGGAGATAAAATCACTTGCTATAATAGATAAAGGCTATTTTTTTTTTGTGGGAGTAGGGGAGACTCTTGATTTCCCATCACGTTTTCTTTCTTTGAAAAATAAGTACTAGCTTTGTGAATAACTAGAGCGAATAAGCAGATCACCATGGTCTGATTTATGGATGTTGGTTCTGAAATACCTCCCATGTTGCCATTTTGGTGTCAGTTCTCCATTAAGGGTCCCTTCCTCTCTGTTTTGAGGTTTTCCTATCTACAGTAGCCACCTTATCAGCCAACAGCTATTTCAGAGAAGAGGTGACCCCTTAAACCTTTATCAGTTAACGCCTTAGCTGAAATTAGTTTACAGTCACCTGAGCAAGTCCTTAGAGGAATTAGGGCAGGTAGGGGGTAATAGAATGGCTCTGAAAAAAAAGGGTGCTCCCTTTTCATGGAGACAAACTCCACTGCCCTTTGAATTTTTGCTTCCTCTCTATAAAATAGGCCCCTTGAGATGTCCTTCCTTTTTTCTTCCTTCAAAAACCTTCATGTGACTGGGCTGCATGGTCCTCTTGGAGGAGAGATAAGTTGGGAGTCCAGATATCTGGATTCTTGGCCCCATTGTCACTATTTTGGTGTCCTTGAGCACATTACTTCTGTCTGGGCCTCAGTTTGTCCATTTGTAAAATGAAGTGATTGAACTAGATGATGTCTAATGTCCCTTCCCACTCAAAAATGAATGAAGTGTGTGTTGAATGTTTTTGTGATTCTTTCATGAAGTTTTGCTCCTAGCTCCCTTCCCCAATTGTATTTCTTCTTTCTCTCTCTCCTTATCCTAGGTAGCAGGCATCAAAGGGTTATTCCTGGCCAACAAAAAGGTGGATGACCAAGTGAAGACTTACATCACTTACAACAAAGGCAGGGATTGGCGTCTGCTGCAGGCTCCTGACACTGATTTGAGAGGGAGCCCTGTCAACTGCTTGTTGGTCAGTCTTACAGCACTTAGTGGGTTCTTTTTTGAAGGCCACTAGATGAGTTGATTAGTGCCGAGGGCTACTGCTTTTGGAGGTATCTGTTGGCAAAGATTACCCATATATTCAGTCAGATTTGTTCAGAGATCTCCTATAGCTTCTTTGGAGAAATCCTGGGAACCCAGCTTTCATACTTATGTAGCACAAAAGTCAGGATGGGCAGCCCCTAACTCTTTCATGATTTGTGTGAATCTATCAGTCAGCAAGGAGTCACTCATAACAGAGAAACTGAGTGTCTGCCTGCTATGTGCTGGTCCCGGCACTTGGTGCTAAGTGGTACTCAAGAATGAATAAAATACATCTCCTTCTTTCATGGACCTTACATTCTAGTAAGGGAGATGACACAGATAACTACAATACAAAATGGAGCGTGATCAGTGCCATAAGAGCTACTACATAGTCCTGGTGGGGAAAGGATCATTTCCAATGGCGGGTCTCGGAGAGGTAGAGTCATGGAAGACCTCATGGAGGAGGTGGCACCTAACTTAAGCTTTGAAGGAGGGGAATAATTTAGATAGGAAGTAGGGAAATAAGTTAGATAGGAAGTAGGGGGAGCCTCCTATGTTTGAGGGGATAGCATGAAGAAGGAGGAGAAGGCAACAAGATACAAGGTGTATTTATGGAGTTGAGAGTGCTGAACTATCTTGACTGGCTAAGGCAGACAATGGCTGTCATCAGTTAGTGGGGAAGGTCTTAACTGATAACAAAATGGTCATCTTCATTATACAAAGCCCGGAAGAAGATGCAAGCACTGTCCTTTTAAGCCATGTCCTTCTCGGGAACTGTTATTCCCCTCACCTTACCTCTCAAGTAGTGGTTTCTATACATAATGCTATTTCCTTTTTCTTTTCCTTCTGTAGCCCTTTTGTTCCTTACATCTCCATCTGCAGCTCTCAGAAAACCCATATTCAGCAGGACGAATCTCCAGCAAAGACACGGCCCCTGGGCTGGTGGTAGCCACAGGTAAGGATGATGCTCCTTCTTCCCTTTCATGGACCATCTCCTTGAAACAGTGACAGCAGTAACAATAATGGTGATGATGATAATTATGAATTGTAATCATAGCTCACTTGTATTTAGGGAGCTTCAAGTTTATAACTATTTTTTCATCCCTTATCTCATGGAATCCTCAGAACTACATTGTGTAGTAGGTAATGCTGTAAAATTATCATTTTAGAGATAGAATGCCTTGCCCCAAATCACACAACAAGTTAGTAAAAAAGGAAGATCCAAACCCAGATCTGCTTATTCCTAGGCCAGGGTATTCTTTGCTTTGTCCCATTTCTTCTCAGTGCATGTAATTGAGGGTCCCAGAAAATCGGAATGTATAAGCAATTGTAATAGCCCAATCATTATCATGTGACATCAGGATCATAGGTTGAGAGCTGGGAGGAACCTCAAAGTCCATCAAGACTAATTCCTTCAATTACAGATTCGGAAACTGAGGCCCAGATAGATTAACAGATTTGCCTGGGGTTAAAAATTTGCAAGTGACAGAGCTGGGTTTAGAGCCTAGGTCTTCTGACTCTAAATCCCACATTCTTTCCACTGTCCCACATTGCATATAATGACGGTCATCAGAATTTAGCAATAGCATATCTAACTACTAAAGACAAAGACTAAAACTGTATTTATGTAGGTGTTCCCCCTTTAATAAAACCCGACGTAGGAAAATCTCAATTCTAAAGCATAAATTAGGGATGATTACTCATGTTATAAAAAAGATTCTTTTTAGAGTTATTTAACTAACAAGTTCCTTTGAAATCTTAGTTTGCAAATGATTAGCATTTTGATAGACAATTTGGGAATAAGAGGTAAAGAAATGTAAGGTTAAACTGAAAATCACTAGAATGCTTGATATTTACAAATTGTTTTATATGCATTATCGTTTGATTCTTACAACAAGGTCATTTTGCAGATTTAGAAAAAAAAACTTAGTCTCAGGGTGCAAAGGCACTGTCAGAGCAGAAATGTGGACCTAGTTGTTATGACTCCAAGGCAAGTCCTCTTTCTGCTAAATGATACCAGTAGGTTTCTTCTTTCTTGGGGATCCCTGGAGGGTCTTTGGACTACAATGAATTAATATGACCTAGCCTAGCATGGACAGCATATCCAAATGTGAGAAACTGGACTTCTTTGGAAAAAATCTTTCCTTTGGATGAAAGCTTCCAAATCTCATCTCAATGTTTTTGAAAATTTCATTTTTACTCTTTGCTTTGGAAGGCCAGTCTATACCTCTAGCTTATTATCAGCTATGAAAAGGCGCTAGACTTAGGATTTCATGGGTACAAGGTATTCAGGAGGATGAATGAGGAAACTCCCTCTACTAATGAAGGTCACTATATTATCTGCAACCTAAAGTCATAGAGAGGAGTTTAGAAAGCCCTGAGGGGTTAAATGACTTTCCCAGAGTCATGTAGGGTACCTCAGCTGTAAATTGTGAGGGAGTTGGACTGGATGATCTTTGAGATTTCTTGCAAATCTAACACTCTCAGCCATCCCTACCGTGTGCTAACCAACTGCCACCTATGGCGGTTGGCCATCCTAGCAGGGGTACTGGAACATTGTGGGTACCACCATTACTCTGATGACCATTACCTCCCCATGGACCATAGGGGAGAAAACTTAGGTCCTTGTGTCTAGGAGCCGGGAATGCTCCATAGACCCTCAGCTCTGCTCCCAGCTTGGGCTGCTCAGTTGACATTGAGGGGAGCCCTTACTATAAAGAGGGGGCTCTTGTTCCTTGCTATGACTGCTACCAACTGCCACTGAGTAACAGGTACACCCAAGAGCCTCAGGAATGGCAGCACCCACCAGACCACAGAAGCTGCCTCCAACCCAGCCCCTATGGCTGTTATCCCAGGAATTAATCCCCATGGAGGTGGGGCCTGGCAACCATCTCTATAGGCACAAGAATCACAGCGGCCAAAAACACAGAAAAGAAAGTTCTCTCCACAAAAGTAATTGACTTTGTCATTGAAAATGTCATTAAAGCAGAGTCATTACCTTCTGTTTTGCTGCTGCACCCTGTTGGCCATGAGATCTTTATATCTGACTTGCCCCTGAAACCTTCTATATGTATTATCTCCCCCATTAGAAAATGATCTTGAGATTAGGAATGGTATTACTTTTCTATTTGTATCCCTATTACATAGTATAGTGCTTTGTACTTAATAAATGCTTTTTCCTCCCTCCCTCCCTCCCTCCCTTCCTCCCTTCCTCCCTTCCTCCCTCCCTCCCTCCCTTCCTTCCTTCCTTCCTTCCTTCCTTCCTTCCTTCCTTCCTTCCTTCCTTCCTTCCTTCCTTCCTTCCTTCCTTCCTTCCCTATTCAATCAGAATAATGTACTGATAATTAAGGTCCTGGAATTAGTTCCTAGATTGGATACCAGTGAATTCTGTGACTTTAGGTAGTTGACCTGACCTTGAATTTCTGCTTTCTGCCTGTGTGACATTGAGCAAATAATATAAAATGCTCTCTGCCTCAGTTTCTTTATCTGTAAAATGAAAGCGTTGGACTAGACCTCTAAGATTCTGTTGAACTCTGTAGGACCATTGTTGCCCTCATTTTCCCCAGGCAAATTCTTTTGTTTCAGAAAAGGCATTGATCTATCTGGGTAGAATAGTCTCACCTGAAGTACACTGATGAAAGCACAGGTTTGGTAAAAAAAAAAAAAATCAACCCCAATCTCTATAAATCTCTATTTTCACCAAGGAGACAGTCAATATTTACCTTGTTCCAAGACAGATATTTATTTGTGCCCATGAGCCTGGAGAAAAACCTGAAATGACACCCTTCTCATTCTGCCTCAAAATCATACTCACAAAACTCTCCCATATGTTTCCTAAGGTTCCTTCAAAACTATAAAATATGGACTCAGTGATTCACCTATGAATTCTAAAATAACTTAAAATTCACTCTTTGCTTAAAGAAAACCCTTTCATGAATATGCTCTGTACATAGCTCAGAATATCAACATCTCAAAGTTATTTTTTCTTCCCTGTATTTTGAGTTTAGGATTAATGGATTTGATGATATGCCACAGGGAGTCTGGGAGGAATACATTGTTTGCATTCAAAAAATGGTTTGCAAATGCTGGATTAAAAGCTAGAGTTGGAATCATTGGAGTTTGTCTACAAACCTGCTCCCAACTTCTTCCCTATCAGATACTGTCATGGCTTACTTGTGGCAAGGTTGTGGTGTAAGCAAAGTCTCTGGTGGCCCTGGACCTCCCATTTTGCATTTTTTAATCTCTTCAGCTAGACTCCTTCCCCATTCCCCCCCACACACACACACACGCGTGCGCGCACACACACAAACTCACCAGGGCTCACTGCTTTCTTGATCTTTTTACCTTTCCCTTATAGCCAAATCTATACCCACATGAGGCTATTCTGTCAGTAGTTTACACTTGAGTATGAATTTCAGGTACGTGCCATCTCCTAGGGAAATCTACATCATCTGCCTTCTCTCTTAATGATGGAAGAAAAGGCTGTATCTCCCTGGAAATAGAATGTCAGGCAGCAACAAAAAACAAACTGAGGATCCTATAGTATCACACTCCCTAAGTAACTAGTAACTCTGTCTCAACCTACATTTGCCCCGGGTCTATAAAACTAAGCAACCCCATTCCAGTAAGGGTTATTGATACCTCAGTTCTGGAAAAAGGTAACTAAGTCCCAACTCAGACAATGTGATTTAGAGCAGGAATGTTAAAATTGTCATTGTGGGTGATGAAACTTCGTTAGTGTTCCGATTAACCTTTAAAAGGTAGTCACTCTTTTCCTCTCTCTTACTCCACAACCTATAGGGAATAGAAGCATCTGCTTCCCTTAACTAATATACCCAAGTATTTTGGCTGATCCTTACCACCTCTGTCACTTTACCTGTTTCGAACATGAATCCAAAATAGCCTTTTTCTCAGCCATTCAAGATATTTCTAGCAAAGAGGGGCTAATAGGACATTTTATGAGGTAGTGCAAGGTGCTGGGGCATTTAGAGATATTGATGGAGACACTCCCATCTCTTCTATTATGTTGGAATGAGACCTGGATTTAGAAGAAGAGGATGTGAATTAGAATGCCAGCTTTGTTTGTGTGATCTAGGGAAAGTTTCTGAAGCTCTCTGGACCTCAGTTTCCTCATTTGTAAAATAAGGGGGATCTCTTTAGCTCTAAAATCTTTTTTTCTTTCTTTCTTTTTTTTTAGGCAATTGGGGTTAAGTGACTTGCCCAGGGTCACACAGCTAGCAAGTGTTAAGTGTTTGCTTTGAGGCCGGATTTGAACTCAGTCACTCCTGACTTCAGGGCCGGTGCTCTATCTACTGTGCCACCTAGCTGCCCCTTTAGCTATGAAATCTTAAGCCCTAATAATCATATCTTAACAAATGGGAAGAATAAGATAAACTGACCGCTGTCTTCTTAGACCCCCTTGAATTCAGAGCAAAGCTTTTCAGATGTGCTGATTTCTGTGATTGTGAACATCAAGCCCAGCAGAGATGTATGAAGAGGGAGGTAAAACCAACTCCCCAAAGCCCACCCAAATACCCATGAAGATTAACCCACATTTCTTGTAATATGATTTTCTGACAAGTAATGCAAGCATTATCCCCATTTTCAAATGATGAAAATGAGACCCACAAAAACAAAAGACTTGATCATCATACAAATAGCAGATGTGAGAAGCCATGATGACATCCAGATCTTCTGAGTCCCAACCCAGTGTTCTTATCACTACATATGTTCTTATCACTATGATGTTCTTAACACCATGACACACTGAACTGAGAGTCAAGATATAACACAAGAGGCAGCATTGGTGGAGTAAAAAGAAAGTGGATTGAGAGCCAGGATGTGCATTTGAATTCCTGCTCTGTTATTTATTTTCTGTACATTTTTAGGCAAATCACTCTCAGTTTCCTTACATGTAAAAGAAAGGAATTACACTAAATAACCTATGAGGTCCATCTTCCCTGGAAAACGAGGGCTCATCTAACATGCCAGACATCTGTCTTTTTGGGGGAGACAGCAAGGGTTAGTGAACAGAACTCTCTGTCTTAGGAGTCAGGAACTTGGGTTCACATCCCATTTCTGATATTACCTGTAGGACTTTGGACAAGTTGTTGAACTTACCTCAGCTTCAATTTCTTTACCTATTCAATGAGGGAGTTATATTTGATGATTTTTTGGTTCCTTTCAACTTGAAATCTATGATCTTATTACCAGATATTCTCTAAGGCCCCATGAATTTGAACTCTGGTTTTAGATCAGCCATTAATTCTGTATGCAAGTCATTTCTGCCCCAGACAATTACTAGCTGAGTGACCCAACTCTCCTTACAGGAAGCTAAGTGGTGCAGTAGAAAGAGTGCTATACTTGGAATCAGGAAGACCTGGGTTCAAATCCTACTCAGACACTTAGCTTTGCAACCTTGAGCAAGTCATTCAACCTCTTTCAACCTGTTTCTTCCTATGTAAAATGGAACTAATAATAGCACTTGATGGTTTGTTGTGAAAAGCAAAAGAACTAACACATACAAAGCACTCTGTGAACCTCAATGAATGGTGTAAATGCTAACTATTATTATTACTATTATCATTATCATTATTTCCGTCTTCAAGCCTTTGGTTTCTTCACTTGTAGAATGGAAATAAGAACATTTTCAATTCTTGTCAGTAAAGCAGTATGTAAACAATGTGAGCTGTTCTTCATGAATGGTTGGGTGGGCATTGATGAGCATATATTCAAAATGAAGGCTTAGACTAAGTGATCTTTAAGGCTCCCTCTCAGCTCTGTAATTCCATCGAAAGACAGCTTTCCCAAGAAGATCAGTAGCTTCTCTTTTCTTCAGTGATGTCTTCTCCAATCCCCAGTGAAGGGAATGGGATCATTTACTCTAGACACCCATTCTTTGGAGCTATTCAACAAACCTCTCTCTGATCACTTCCCAGCTCCACTGCTTATAAAACCTGGGGGTTATTTTTGGAAGCTTGCGTGTCAAAATAAGTTGGCTAGTTGTGCACTCTCTAATGCTGATGGGGGTTTGACAGGCAGTAGTGGGGATTTAATTTCTCATTTTGGAGCATTAAATGTCAGGAGCTCAATTAACATTTTCATTATTGCCTTTTTATTGTACTCTTATTTAGGTTACAGATGTGTAGGAGCTAACATTGCTTTCCTGCTATTTTTAAGGAAAAAAATGCCAGCCACTGCAATGCATTTTCACATGCATATATGTTTTTTTTTCTTTTTCCACACAGAACTGCCCCCCTTCCCACACACATGTACCCATTGACTTTGGTTCAAGGGTGGATTTGAGGAACTGGGATAGTTCTATTCATTCAACAAACATTCATTTAGCACTGTGCTGAAAAGGATGCAGATTATGGTTAAAGATGATTCCATATACAATATATTATTTTATTCTCACAACAGTGCTAGGAGTTAAAAAATATGAAGACTTTCTGTTTTATAGATGAAAAAGCTAAATCACTTTACCAAAGTGTAGCTTCACATCTGGTGCTCTCCATGTTGCCTATCAAAATTGAACTGCACAGAGTACGTAGTCCTTTTCCCCACTGGGAGGATGGAGTGGTGGTGGAGAACACAAAACTTCTAGAAGCAAAGATGATGGAAGGCAATGGAGTATATGAAAGATTATGAGAAATGAGCAGCAAGGGGTATATTTTCAGTTTTCTTTCAGAGTGGTGACCCAAGCAGCTTCTGATTGGGTTATCAAATAACATCCCATAGACGCCTGTTCTCAGTCCTAGGTACTATGTAAGGAGAAAAAGTAAAGCAGAGCTTTTATAGAGCTTTCAAGAGTTAGCATACACATGCTGAGACTTAAGGAGAATGAAAGTCATTGGTGTGAGCAAGCTGCTTCTAAATCTAATGTAATTTAAGACACTAAGAGAATGAAATAGAATGTCCAGATTTATTGTGCTCCAGTCAGGACACATCTGTATCACTATGTTAAGTTCTGTATGCCACATTTTAAAAGGAAATCAACAGTCTGAATATTATCCAGGAAATGAAAAATAGGACACTGAAGGACTCAAAATTATGTCATACAAGGAAGAACTGAAGCAAATGTCTGTTGAATTAAAAGGACTACAGATGTTCAAGAAGTGGTGTGGTGCACATGATAAGAGAGTTGGCCTTGGAGTCAGGAAGACCTAGGCTCTAGTCTTGCCTCTCACATTACAATGTGAGACTTCAGTGAGGCTTTGTGACCCTGGGCAAGTCAATTTACTTCTTAGTGTCCCAGGTAACTTTCCAAGATTATCAGTGGCAAAGCTGGTGGTGATATGCAATGGTGGAGAGAATTGATTGCTGAGGGCTCCATACACTGGTAAAATTGCAGGTCTGGTTTAACAAAATTTAAGAAAAAAGATAATTAAAGAAGAAAAAGAGGGAAGGGGGCAGTGAGGAAAGAGATGAAAAAATCTCAACTAGAGGAGCAAGTACATTAATACTGTATGGTTCCACAAGATAGAATTAGGGCCAGTGGATTGGAGTGGAAAGGCATAAAATTCTAGTACAATAAAAAGAGCTCATAGTTTTCCTTTTTTCTTAATAATATTTTATTTTTTCAAATTACATGTAAAGATACTTTTCAACATTAAGTTTTGTAAAATTTTGAGTTCCAAATTTTTTTCCCTTCTTCCCTTCCCTCCCCTTCTGTCTCCCTGAGACAGAAAACAATCTGATATAGGTTATGCTTGTACAATCATGGAACATTTCCACATTAGTCGTGTTGTGAAAGAAGAATCAAAACAAAAGGGAAAAAGAAAGAGAAAGAAAAAAAAACAAAAACAAAGTAAAAATAATATGCTTCAATCTACATTCAGACTCCATAGTTTTTTTCTCTGGATGTGGTTAGCATTTTCCATCATGGTCGTTTGGAATTGTCTTGGATCATTGTATTGCTGAGAAGAGCTAAGTCATTCACAGTTGATCATCATTACAATACTGCTGTTGCTATGTACAATGTTCTCCTGGTTCTGCTCACTTCACTCAGCATCAATTCATGTAAGTCTTTCCAGGTTTTTCTGAAGTCAGCCTGTTCATCATTTCTTATGGCACAATAGTATTCCATTACATTCATATACCACAACTTGTTCAGCTATTCCTCCATTTATGGGCATCCCTTCGATTTGCAATTCTTTGCCACCACACAAAGAAAGCTTATAATTTTCAAGCAGTTTGTAATGGTACATACATGCTTACTGGCTAAGGAAAAGAAGTCTTTGGTAGGACGGGGCTCCTTTAAAAGTAAATGTGCCTTCAAGCACTCAGAAAGAAGTAAAGCCTCACATTTTATTCTGCTTTTGTTGGGAATCCCCAAGTTGTCCTGGTGGTTCTGCCTTGGCTGTCCCATAGTGGAATGAATTGCTTCATTAAGTCATTCAGTCCCTGTTGCGGGATATATGTTAGTAGAGGCTAGATAGCTACTGATTAGGGAGGAGATGCTTGCACCAGGGCCTAATATTGACCAGTCTAACCAACTCAAGATTCCTCAATTCCATGATCCAAAATAGCTAAATATGTACAAAATCTCCATTGACTACTTGGAAACTCCAAGTCTTACAGTAATGTGATATTTTCCTGACTTTTTTTTGAAGCCTATTTTTCCTTCGTGCATTTGGTTTCCTTTCCCACCATGTGCTGTGGTTCTCAGATAGAAAAGTCAAAACCAAACAAAAGCTGTTCAGTACATTACTCTCTACAAACCAATTTACTCTCAAAGCTGCCTCATGCTTCTCAAATGATTTGCTTCTATTTCAGGTAACGTGGGCACAGAACTCTCCTACACGGAAGTTGGAATGTTTGTCTCTTCTGATGGGGGAAATACCTGGAGACAGGTAATTTAGGGAAGGGCAGAGGGAGACATGTCTGTATGTGTCAGTAGCTATAACCCTTGGTTGTGGGTTCTCACACTGCATAGAGATCTTAGGTGAGGACTGCACAACGCCCAAATGTTGGCTCCTTTGGATCAGTTCAGCAGAAAAACCAGGCAAACTGATTGTAGAGGTCAGTGTGCTGTAAGTGGATGGAAATATGTCAGAAGGTCTGGGTTCTAGTTCTGAATCTGCCCTATCCAGCTCTGGAGCCTTGGAGGAGTCATTTTACCTCTATCTTTAATTACTTCCTCTGTGAAATAAACATTTAGACTAAATGATGTCTAAGCTCCCTTTTTAGATTTAATTTTCAACAATTCTATGGCTATTCTGGTGTTACATAAACACAGCCTTACAGAGATTTTAGACCAGTTGAATAATTTGCCCAAAGAGCCATGAATTATGCATAGGTATGTGTTTTCCATTGAGTGGTGATGTTAGATGGTGGCCAAGGGATTCCCTTTTTAGGTCAGTTCATATTTGGGGACAGGAGTATAAAGCATTGTCCATAAGCTTTTGATGAGCTCATGCTCCATGTAAAGCCCTGTTCTACGTGCTGTGGGGAATGCAGAGGTGGGATCTTTGTCCTTAAGAAGAGAATGATGTTATAGTGAGGATTAGGAAATAGGACACAAGTAGCAGAAAACAGGTGGCAGTGCAAGGCAGAGAACAGCTAAATTCTACATGAACCTGCCTTTGTCTGAACATAATAACCATCAGTGTAGATTAGATAGAAGAAAAGGATGCAGACTGGAGGAACAAAACTTGCAGAAATCTCCAAGCTATACTGTATAGAAAGCCTAGGTTGAATCTTCATATGCCTGAAAAGCCTTTCTAAAGGCAAATACACTTCTGAGTGAATTTGTGATGTGCTCACATTGACTGAATAATTCTAATTCTCCTCATCCTTCTCTCCGCTCCCCCCCCCGCCTGATTTTTTGTTTCCAGATTTTTGATGAAGAGTATAACATTTGGTTCTTGGACTGGGGAGGAGCTCTTGTGGCCATGAAACACACATCTATGCCCATCAGGCATTTGTGGTAAGGACAAATCAATATCCCAGTGGAGATGGTTCTTTAATAGAGTTGGAATGGGCTGTTCAATCAATATCATTTCATACAAATGGTCAGAGGTGGGTTCTGGGGCATCGCTTCACGTATGTGTCCACTGCCTACAAAGCAGATGCCATTCCTGGCCCAGTACCTGAAAAATTCCAGCAAACTCATGTAGAGCAATATCTTTTTCATTTAATAAGCTTTTGCCATGCCAGAGTTTGAGAGGTAATGGGACAAGATGGACCAAAACAGGGAGTCTTTATAGATGTTAATGAAGCTAGCAGGTACTTTAAATCAAGTGGCCAAAAAATAAAGTGAAGAGTAGTCAAAGAATACTGAGAGAAACAGGCAAACACTATGAGTCTAGTCATAGGCAGAGCCCAGAGTCCAAGGGTTTAGGCATCAGGTATTGAGATCTCAGGCCAGGAGACTGGAGCACAAAGGTTCAGGAGCACAGGTCAGAGAGTCTGAGCCACAAGTCCTGTCAAATCAACAAGTATATAGTTAGCAACTTACTTATGTGTCAGGCACTGTGCTAAGCATGAGAAATATAAGGGCAAGCTGGAAAAACCAACAAACAAATGGCCCCTGCTCGCAGGGACCTCGCAGTCTCATGGAAGAAACAAGATCCAAACAGCTATGTATAAATGAAGTATATACAGCATAAGTTGGAGATAGTCATCAGAGGGAAGGCAGAAGCCACGAAAGGTTAGGATCTATGCAGAGGTTTCTGAGTAACAGGGTTAGGACCTCAGAAGCAAGAATGAAGACTGGTAACTAAGCCAATCACCTTCTGAGAGGGACACCTTAGATCTTCTTAGTCCACAGTGACAGTTTGTATATCTGAATCCATGAGTGAAAGCTAGTAGGGACACCTGAATGGAATGGGGGCAGGAGGCAAGGAACCAATGGATTTCTTATAATTTACCTGATATCTATTGTGCTCAGAGATCTGTGCTTACACAGTATAGTGGTAGTAGTAGTGGTAGGGAGGAAAAAAATGAAGAAAAACATTCTATACCCACCCTTGGGGAGTTTTTATTTGTGTGGGGAGATTTGAGAAGATTACATAAAGCAATTAGAAAACAGAAGTTACTGTTTCAAATGTCATCATGCTGCATTCTTAAATGATGGTATGAACTAGCATGAAAACACTTGTCATCCTGGATGAGTTTCTATTACTTCATCCAGGTGAACTTTATCCTAGGACACAATGATAATAGCCCAGTCATTGCCAGAGAACTTTGAAACATCATGGAGAACAAGAAGGGTGCTGCAGAATTATAAAAGATAAGTATTGTCCTTCTTCCTCTCCCCTTCCTTATTCCACCCCCCACAAAAAAAGGGAAGAAAATGAAGTTTACAAACTATAGGCCAATGAAGTTGATTTCCCTTCCTAGTAAAAATCTAGAATGTATTATTCAAGAAATTGTTAGTAAAAATCTAGAAAGGAAGCATTAATCACAAAGACATAGCATAGCTTTATTTTTAAAAACAGATCCCAGTTTTATTTATCAGTTAAGTGGTAGATTTTTTTTTAACATTCGTTTTTGTTAACCTCGTTGATTTTCAGAATTCATATTTTGATAATTAATTGAGGGTTTTACATTTATCGCTTTTCTAGTTTTTTAAATCTTCATGCCCAATTCATTGATTTGTTCTTTTATTTTGTTAGTGAAAATGTTTATATATGCATATGAAATATATTAGTGTGTATATAAGCGCATGCATATATATGTGCATGCATATATGTGTATTATCTATACATAGGTGTATCTATGTGTACATATATGCATGCACATACATTATGTATGTGTGCATGCATTATACATATATATGTATATATATATATACATATATATGTATATATATATACATATATATATATATATATATATATATATATATATATAAATTTTATATTCCTCTAAGCACTACTTTAGTGGTATCCCATTACTTTTGGTATATTGTCTCATCGTTGTCATTTTTACTGATGGAATGTTCTATTGTTTCTATTTGGTTTTGACCCACAAATTCTTTGTGTTTATGTAATTTAGGTTCCAATTAATTTTTAGTCCTTTTTTTCAAAGGCCCTTTTATTTCATTGATCAGTAAAAGATGTGTTTAGTATTTCTTCTTTTTCATATTTGTGAGATTTTTATACCCTAATGCCTGGTCAGTTTTTGTAAAGGTTTTATAGCACAGTTTTATAAGCACAGGTCATTCTAGATCAAACTGATTTCTTTTTTTTTGTAATTATTTGACTAATCAGGCTAATGCTGAAGATGCAATTTGACATATTTTTCATGAAGCATCTGATAAAGTTTCTCCCCTATTTTTCTGAATGAGAGAGAGAGAGAGAGAGAGAGAGAGAGAGAGAGAGAGAGAGAGAGAGAGAGAGAGAGGTTCAGTGATAGTACAATTAGATGGACCCAGAATTGCTTGAGTTGTACCCCAGAGAGTAACCATCAATGGACTTGCAAGGATGTCTACAATGGAGTGCCTCAGTAATCTGTGCTTAGCAGCTTATCTCTCTTATGGGTGGGGAGGAAAGATAGAGGGAAATAAGCATTATTAAGTTTTTATTACATGTGAGACAGTTGATCCTCACAGCAATCCTGCAGGGCAGGTACTGTGATTATCCCCATTTTACACTTGAAGAAATTGAGGCAAACAAGGGTTAAATAAATTGCCTAGAGTCCCACTGGTATAAATGTCTAAGGCTGCATTTGAACTCAGGTCTTCCTGACTTTGGGACCAGCTCTCTATCCACTGTGCCACCTAGTTACTTCAGTTTAATTGTTATGTAATGTTTTTGTTTGTGACTTGCATAAGATCATACTTGGAAAGTTTGTGAAATATGTAGATGTACGAAGGTGGATAGAACAGCCAATTCACTGGATGATAGAACAAGGATTTTAAGAGATCTTGACAGGCTAGACCATTTGGTTTTATCTAATAAGATGAAATAGAATGGTAATAAATACACTCATATTCTTGGGTTCAAAAAATTGACTTTAAAAGAACAATATGGGGAAGCATAGATAGTAGTTTGTTTGAAAAAAAAGTTTTATGAGTTTTAGTGGACTACAAGCTCTATATGAATTAACAGAGTATCCAAGGAAGCTGATAGGTTGCAATAAGGGGAGCATAGCCAGAACCATAACTAGGACATTTTGCAGCCATGGAAAATCTCCAGGGCAAGTGATATGAAGAGATGTCAGTTGAACTACGGGTGGAGGAAGAGAATGAGATTGGGGTAGGGAGAGAATAATTCATCCAACTGGCATGGTAGCTTCTTATTTTAACTGATTATTCTTAATAATTATGTGATGAGTCCTGTTGTTTCAATGTTGCCTGAGGTCTGTGCCATGAATGCCTTCTAAATTTATACCTTGGCTTTGGTATAACCCCCAGAAATAAGAAAGTGAAAGTCTTATACTCTGCTCTTGTCAGACCACATCTGGTATAGTCTCTTCAGTTCTGGGTGTCACATTTTAGGAACAACATTGATGAAGTAGTGAGATGTTTAGCATTAGGGAGAGAAGACTTTAGGGAATGAAAGTTGTATTCAAATATGGGAAGGAGGGATTAAACTGGCTCTGGTTGGCCCCAGAGACCAGAACCAGGAGTGATGGATAGAGATTGCAAAGAGGTAAATTTGAGGTTGCTATAAAAAAAAAATCACTAACAATTAGAATGATCTGAAATCAGAGTGGGCTGACCATGGTGGAGGTCATCAAGTGTCAGCTGGAAGACTATTTATAAGGTCTTTAGTGAAAATTATTCTTTTATCTGTGTGGGTTCGTCTAGATGACCATTGAGGTCTTTCTCACATGCTCTAGAAACACCAACTTAGGTATGTAGCAGGCGAAGGGTAGGGTCAGTTAGGGAAGTCTGCTTGAGAAAGGTGGGCCTTGAGGCAGGTTTTAAAGAACATCACAAATTCTAGTTTGTGGTCAAGAGACATTGCAGTCTTTACGGGTTCTGTATTCAGTAACAATAATAATAAGATTCTGGGACTCTTTTTTGTCTAAAGATATCTCAGAGAAACACTGTATTCTGATAGGGGACGGGAAGGAGGAAGGAAGGCAGGTAGGATCCCAAGACCTCAGGTCTTCAACCTACTCTCTCAGTCCCCTTGGGAATTACTCCCTCAGCTTTGGCATCTGTTAAGTGGGATAATCATTAGCAGCAGCAGCTGACTTCTCAGAAAGGGTATGGGGGAAAATTAATGAGAGAGATGCTTGCAATCCCTTGAGCCTTTAGTAATAAAGGTGCCAGATTAACTCAAGAATGAGCTGTTTTTTAAAACCAGTTCAATCTGACAATTAAAATCCCTGACCTTTAGGGAATGCAAATCCTCCATGAGATTAGCTGAATATGGAGATGATGGAACAGGTAGCCCCTTTAAAGAATGTCTTTCAATTTCACTTGCTCTGTATTTCATGTCATGGGGAATACAGGGAAGCATTAGACAGGTATTGCCCTCTAGACTCTTTTACTTTAGATGAAGATATCAAACAGATTCACCAAGTACAAGATAGCATGCATGTACCCCATGAGCATTTACTAAAGTTTCCAGTACTTCAAATGGGTGGATGGGATTTTCTGGGCAGAAAGAACAACATGAGTGAAGGAGCAGAGACTCTCCCTCCCTTCTCCAAAGCATCCTTGATAGAGGTGCCAAGGCAGAAAGATCAGCATAGATCATGTTCTTCCCCTGCTCAAAATTTCAGTCACTCCCTATTGCCTTTAGAATAAGAAATAATATCTAATTTATTAAATAATTCTATTTATAAATTTTTATAAAATATTTTATAGAAATATTTATAAACAAACATTTATTTAAAAGTTAAAATAAAATAACAATAATAGTACTATATAAAATACTATTATTATTATTATTATATAGTACTTTAGGCTTTACAAATACTTTGCATATGTTGTTTCATTTGTTCTTCAACAGCAGCCCTATGAAATAGGTACTATTATTATCCTCATTTTACAGGTGAGGGATCTAAGACCAAGAAAGGTTAAGTGATTTACCAAGAGTCACACAGCTAGTAAGTGTCAGAAGTAGAGTTTGAACTCAGACCTTTCTAAGTCAAAGTCCAGCACCTTGTCTATTACACCACCTAGATGACATAAAAATTTCTCAGCTTGGCTTTTAGAACCCTTTACATTGTGATTCCAGTCTATTTTTCTAGGTTTACTACATTCATAATTTCAACATTCCATCCAGAATGGCCTATATTCTGGTTCCCTAAAATCAAGGTTCTACCACCTTCCTTGATGTCCTTGCAAAGGCTGTCACCAATGCCTGTAATACATTCCCTTTTCACCTCTCCCTCTTGGACTCCTTAGCTCCCTTCAAGGCTCAGATCAACTACAGCCTCCCACGGGAAGTCTTTCTAGATCCCCGTAGTTGCTAGGCCTGGTTCTCTCCTCCTTATAGGATCACATATACATGTATTTTGACCACATATTGTATCCCCACCATAGTTAGTAAGCTTCCTGAGGGCTAGTACTGTTTCATTTTGTTTCATATTCCCAGTCCATAATATGGTGCAAATGGAAGGCATGTAGTATGTGATAATAGATGTTTTTGGTTTTGTTTTTGCATAGCAGGAATTAAGGGTAGACATTCAGTCCTCTAGGTTTCCAAATGGCCATTTTTCGGAGGACCTTGTATACCACAAATGCTAAAGAATTTGATTTTTAGCGTGTAAGAAGTCATTAGAGATTTTTGAGCAGAGAAGTGAAGGAAGGTAGTGTGGGTGTGGTGGAAAGAGCAAAAACTCAGGATTCAGAGGAACTGAATTCAGATTCTAGCTCTGAGGCTTACAATCACTGCGATAATTGGGCAAGTCATAATCTCCCTAGGACTCAGTTTCCCCATCTGTACAGTGAGGGTATTAGACTAGATGACTTCTGAAATTCCTTCTAATTTTAAATCTGTGATCTTATGATAATCATAATGGCTTTCTGGATTGCCTTAGAAACCTTTCAAGTTGCAAATAAGTAAACAAATTAAAATATTGCTTTGGATACTTCCTTAATTATTAATCATTCTGAAAGGATGTTCCCTTTATAGGAAACTCTGTGTGTATGTATGTATGCATATGTTTGTGTGTTTGGGGGTGGGGGGAAGACACCTGTACTACTTACACTAAGCTTAACTTGTTATTTAGAAGACGCCCCTCAGTTTTGTACAATTTCCAAAGAACATAATCAGCTAATGAATTAGACTGAATGGATTCTGGAGTTGTTAAACGGTAAAACCTCCAAAGAAACTAAAGGTTGTTTTACTTCCCTGCATAGAAAAGGTAGAAATCTCTTTACCCTGCTGCTGCTGCTGCTGCTAAGGACTTGTGCCTTCTATAGCTTTATGTGGGTCCTGAATGGTTTTGTTCGTTTGTTTGTTTGTAGTTAGCTCCAGAAGGAAGAGGTATTGGGACTGCCACATCTTGAGTCACACGTATAAGGACTTGTGCTCATGCAGGATAGGAATGGAAATGGAGCAGAAAAATCAGGAATTTAGGATTGGGGTGGAAATAGCTCCCACATGGAGGCCTTACAGCCAGGCCAGAAAGGGGAGGAGGGGGATGGAGAGACATTCACCACAAAGTTAACTTTACCTTCATACACACCTGCCTCTTCTCTCTGTTGGGAGGAAGAGCACAAGTCTGCTTGGCTGATTTTGTGTCTTTAGCGCAGAAAGGTCAATGAGTTGAAGAAAAATGAAGGTGTCTTTTCTCGGGGGAAAGTGTGAAAGTAAGTTCTATATTACTCTGTTGAGTAAACAGCACAATAAGTGGAGGACTTTTGGAGGGGTGTTATCTGCTGGGACTCTGTGTGGTACAGTAGAAAGAAGGATGAGCTTAGAGCCGTGGAATATAAATTCACATCCCAGCTCTCCCACTTACAACCTGTGTAACCTTGGGTAAATCACTTAATCTCTCTGGGCCTCACTTTCCTCATATGTAAACTGAAAGGGAATAGTCCAGATGATCTCTAATTTCACTTCCAATTCTACATCTAATATCCCATGTGATGTTGCTTTTTAGGAGGGGGAAAAAACACTTCCTAGCTGTGCTGCATGCCTGAGCATTTATGCTTTAACTATCATGGCTTATATCCACAGCCCTGCTCATTTGCAAAATAATGCCCTTCACTGTGAAGAGCTAAATGGAACTTGAATCATTATGTGGCCCTTTAAAGCCATAAGGGCTATTAGCTTTGATTTGAACTGCCCTAGTTCTTCTGGTTTTCAAAATCATAAAAGCAGTATTTTTAGAACCTCTAATGCAGGGTTTCTTAATCTGAGTTCTTCGAACTCTTTAAAATATTTTGATAACTGTATTTCAGTATAACTGGTTTCCTTTGTAATCCTGTCTATTTTATTTTGTGCATTTAAAAACATTCTGAGAAAAGGGGTCCATAAGCTTGCCTATGACTAAAAAATGTGTCCTTGCTCATATAGTTTATGATTTTATTTGTTTTTAACTCAAGTTAGAGATAATTTGATATTTGAATTGCTATCCTATTCTCTTTCAAAATACGTTGGTAAGGTAGTTGGCCCTAAATTCTCCAAACTTGGGTAGGGACCCTGTACTACTGTTCACACATAAGCATGCTTTGCTTTACATGTTGGTTTGTTGACTGTCCTTTGTTCTCGAAGAGGACCAAATGAGATCACTATGTTATGTTATTGATCAGACCAAAAAGAGCCCAGAATGCTCTACCACAGTTTGGGCACCGATAACCCATGTGAACTTTTGGGGTGGGTTCTCTAACTTGGAGCATCTCGAGTTTCTTTTGAGCTATTTCAATTCTGCTTTGCTCATAGAGCATAGCCCCTCCTCTGATGAGGGGATGCCTTGCTGGGCGGTCCTGTGCCAATGTCTCCATGTCACACAATCGATTCCAGAGTTCCTAAGAGAGACCTTGAGAGTGTCATCGTTTTGCTTCTTCCCTTCTCTTTCTCTTGTACAAATTGTTATATGCGGTAATTACAAAACTAACAGCTGAGTGTCAGAAAATATGTGCAGCAGAATAAAACTAACAAATTAAATCATTTTTGTGTCTGCACCTCAATTCCAGAGCCTATATACTGCATTTAAGTTTTGTTTTAAATTATAATAACAAACCTTTCCATTAACATTTTAGTTAATTTTACCTACATAGTGTAAAGTACCTTCTTAGACTTATGAAATGTAAACACAATGTCTTCTGATGGAGTTAACCCCTCTAGGTAATGAGATTATTTGTTATGTAAGGAGAGATTAATTAATTTGCTCATTGTTCCATATTGGTATGGCTATTAATTTTTTTTTTCAGTAATGGTACCTGTGGGAGTGTAAGAGAAAAAAGTACTGCCCTTCTTTCCAGCTCTGCACACACATTTTAATCATAGCAGTTCTCAGATTTAGATAACTAAATTGCCTTCAGAAGAAAATAGTGGTTTATAGTTGAAAAGCTGAAGGAGCTTGAGCTAGGCTAATAAGGTGTGTTCTTCCTTACAAATCGAAAGCATAGGTAGGCCCACAACTCAGTCTGTTTCTGAATACCTGCATTTAGATAAATAGATATTGGAACCTAAGTGCTGTTGCAGGCAAGCGAGCTTCCATCAAGTTTTACCTTTGTATTTTAAAAGCATTACTGTGAAAAACACAATATAGCCCCACAGAGTCCAGCTGTGCTCCGATGAAGAATGACCACAGACAGTGTTCCTAATCGTCAAGAGGATCCGTGGCTGTTTGTTTAGCTGCAATGAGCTGTCAGTGTCTTCTTTCAAGGAATGCTCCTGGAGGGGGGGATGAAAATATCTCCTGACCCTTCACGTGCTTGTGTTCATCCAAAAATGGCCATTAGCACTAGGGCTTTGATGGAGGTGGCATTAGTATAGAAATAATGATGCCCAGAAATGCCTACTGCTGAGGTCTGGACTTATATGGGAAAATTCCAAGTATCTTCATGTCATCTCCACACTTCAAGAGAAAACCTGGATGATAGATTTCACCTGTTGTCTCAAACCTGGATAATTTCATGAATGTAGCTCTTTCTCTAGTGGCAGTACAAGGTATCCTTTTCTTTAGTGTTTTGAAGAGTTGTTTTGAAGTGGTTTTTAATTTTTCATTCTGTTTGTTTTGCTTTGGTAAAAAGTGTAATAATGTAGAACCAGAGAATCTTACAGCAGGATGAGAACTTAGAAATCATTTAGTCCAACTTCCTACCCAGTTCAGGAATGCTTTCTGTAACATTCCTGACAAATGGTCGTCCAACCTTTGTTCTTGTATTTCTAGTAATAGAGAGCTTACTACTAATTCAAACTGACTGGTTTGATTTTAAGAGCAATCTTTGTACTGAAATTTGCATGCTTATAAATTCTGCCCATTTGCTTTAGTTCTGCATTCAGCTATTAGATGACAAAATCATCTTCTATCCTCCAGGCTAAAGATTACCAGCTCATTCAATCTTTGTTCATAGTCTGTGGTTTCTGTTTTCCTTTGCTGTTTCCCCCTTCTAAATTGCTCTTTATTTTGTCAATACTCTCTTGAAAGGTTATGTCTGGAATTAAACATAAAATTATAGAATCTTGGAACTAGAAGGAATCTTCTATGCCCTCTGGTAGATGACTACCTAAACTATTCAAGACATAGTTTTCTATTGATGTATTTGAAAATTTTAAAGAGTGAACACATTATAGCCTTTCTCAATCAAGCATTCTAAATTCTGTTCATCTTTAATCTTTCATCTTGACAGTCATACCTTTCATTATGTTCAACTACAGCCTCTTTTGCTTTAATTAAAATCCATTTCCTCTTGGTTGGTCTTCCACAAATAGTAAGAACAACTACTTAGCATCCTCATCTTATATTTACAGACCTTAATTAATTCACTCTACAACTTACTCTTTCCCAGGACAAATGACCCAAATTCAAATAATTCTTTCTAGCAAGACCTGTTTTTCCTCTCTTTCATCATCAATGACAGTTTTCCATATCCCTTAAAGTAGGCACACTTCTTTAATTCAGACCATAATGGAAGACTAGCTTGTTTAATTTTGTACACACCATACTCTTTGTAGCCCTCCCTAATACCACAGTAGCTTAATCTTTTTACAATAGCACCATTTTGGCTTATTGTTAACTTGTAGTTGAGCATGACCCTAAACCCTCTTTTGGTTTACATTAATGACTAATCCATTTTCCTTTATCCTGTATTTGTGTGCTTAGTAGTTTTAGTTTATTTTATTTATCAGTATGTGGACCATCTTATTGGATTTCATCCCCATCTCATTCATTGACCATCTTGCCAATCCAGGGAAGTCATTTTGAATTTTATTTCTGTCTCTAGAGTATTGGCAAATCCCTCTCATCTAGTTCTGCTTGTAGATTTGACAAACATATTCTCAATTCCTTCATTCAGGTTAACAAAAATATTGAATAGAGCAGCTCCTAAAATGGATCCTAATGTGACACTGTTCAATATGTCTTGTTGGCTTGAAAATGAAGAATTGATAAATATTGCTCACCAGAATTTTAATATAACAAGTCTTATAGAACCTGTACTCACAAGTGTCAAATCACGATGGCTCAGGGACTTAGATTGTTGTTGTTGTTCATTTATCAGTTATCTCTGACTCTTTGTGACCTCATTTGGGGTTTTCTTGGCAAAGATACTGGAGTGGTTTGCCATTTCTTCTCCAGCTCATTTTATAGATGAGGAAACTGAGGCAAGCAGGGTGAAGTAACTTGCCCAGGGTCACATAGCTAGTAAGTGTCTGAGGCTAGATTTGAACTCTGAAAGAGGAGTCTTCCTGACTCCAGGCCAGTCACTCTACCCACTGTGCTACCTACCTGCCCCAGGAACTTAGATATGGGGGCTTGATTTTCAAGTGAGTATTTTTTCCTCCAGAGATTTTTTTTTTTCCTGGATGGCTTTACTTTAGAAGTTTCTTCCATCAGAGGTCAAGCACTACTTCTCAACCAAGGTCTAATGGGTTTGTAAATGTGCTCTCTAAATGTGAAACCCAAATATTGACCTGAGGAAGGACTAAAAACAAGGCTTGGGAGAGAGGGACACATATACCTGAGGTAGTCTCTTTCTAGGAGAGTGACTTTTGGTAAAAAAAACGCTTTGCCCTCAGAAATACAGCATTTCTGACTTGAAAGGTGAAAGGGGCTAATGCTACCTGGTCTTTATGATCCTTCTGGATGTAGATGACTAGCTGTTGGCTATGGTATTCATTTAAACAACCATCTCTCTTCCAGTCATCCTTTTTTAATGATCATTTGAGGAGTTGCACTCAAGTACTATGTATGGAAGGAAAGGCAGCATCCTATAAGACTGGGGCCTCATTGTTCATTTCTGAAATGAGAAGTACATTTGCCTAGAAAAGGAGTCAAATTTCCCCAGTCTCTCTCAGTTGGCTGGGATTACTTTCTAGCCCTCACAGTACAGGTACCTATTATGCAAAGGGCTGAAATGACCAGTTCTTTAGAAATCAAGACAGAAACAGATAATTTAGGAGCAAATAAACTGTTATGGAAGGCTGTTTGCTCTCCATTTACAGACACAATCCTCACAGCATGCTCAAAGCACAGGAATGTTCCCTGTAGTATGCTGGCTACTGTAGAAGAATGAATAACTCAGTGTTATTTTTATATGATTTCAGAAAAAAGAATAAGGGGGCAAGGTTGATCTTGATGAAAAACAGAGATAAAGGGAAGTGAAGAGTTTGAGCACATAGGGAAAAAAAATGGAGATGGGAGACTCCCATGGGTAGAACACCAATGATATGGTGAATCAAGTTTGGGTAAATTCATTTGGAGCTTGAGAAAGGTCCTCTGGAAGGGTCTGGTAATTGCTGTGGTTAAATGGGGCTGAAGTTACTCACCTTTGAATAAGAAAAGGAAGCTAGGAAGAAGGGCTTAGAATTGATTAGTCTCTCCCCTTTATGCTAATACACATTGCTTATGCTCTGAAGTGCAATAAAGAAGTCATGGTGCTCGGCCAACAGCATGTGCCACTGTATGTGTGGGTGGCAACCTTAACACCCATTCTGAACAAACAGGAAATTGCTTTTCTTAAAGTTTCATCTGAAAGACACATACCCCTTTCCCATAGGGTACACTCTGCACTACTCAATTTATCTATGTCAGAAACATGGAGGGTTAGATTGATTCTAGTGTAAATTGCACCTCTGGTTTCAGTCTGGGTGCTTGAGACGTGACGCTTTGTCCACCAGCTACCTTCTCTGTTTCGGCATTTGAATTTTAATATGTTTCATTGCTTTCACTGATCAGACGCAGTCCTTGCCTGAGCCAGGAAGTACGTTTTTTGATCAAATCTCACAATAATATGGGGAGATGGAAAAGATTAATGCCTGCTGATAATCCACACTGCCAGAGCACAGGATGTAGAAAAGAATTTAATAATCTGTGAAATGATGATAGAACTACATGGCTTGATTTTCAGTTGTTTCCTCCATGTGTTTGTTTCCAACCCAGGGTGAGTTTCGATGAGGGGAGCTCCTGGGACAAGTATGGTTTTACTTCGGCTCCACTCTTCGTGGATGGGTCTCTGGTGGATCCAGGTGTGGAGACACAGATAATGACGTGAGTAATGCTGGTGGTGCAGTAGGAACCCAGAAAATCTGAGTTTTAACCCTACTCTGATCACTGACTTGCTCTGTGACCTTAGGTCTCAACATTTTTTCAGACCTCAATCCTCCATTTATAAAATGGGAGAATAATACAATGGGAATTTTGACAGATGTTATGTTTGCCTCCTGGGGTTGTGAAAACCAAAGGAAAGCATTTTGAGAAAATTAATGAGGGAATGTCAGTGGTAAACTCCCAGCTCATTCGAGTTCAACAAAGGACCATGAAGCTTAGAGAATAGAATTCTTTTTTTTTCTTATTTGAATTGTTATGAAATATGTGACAGAAACAAGGTGAAATCAAGGATTTTTTAAAAGCGCTTTCCATACTACATCGCAAGATCTATTGAGTCAGTCCAACCTTCTATACTTCTGTCTGATAAAATCATACAATAATAAATTTAAAGCTGAAACAAATATTGGAGGCCATTGGGTATGACCTCTCCATTTTCCAGATGGGGAATCAGGCGGAGAGAAATTAAATGACTTGCCCAGAGTCACATGGAGTCTGAGGGAGGATTTGAACTCAGATCTTCTTAAGACCAAGCCAAGTACTCTGGCCTGCAAAATACTGAGCTGTCATCTGATTTTTTCAGAGATTCAGTTATTTCCCATGGAATTCAGTGTCATTTAGGGAGATGCATTGGATTTAGAGGATCAGAGGATCCATGTTAGAATCCTTGTTTTGTGACTTACTGCCTGTGTAGCCTTGGGAGGTCACTTAAACTCTCTGGGTCTCAGTTTCCTCATCTGTAAAATATAGGGGCTGGGGAGGAGAGGCCTAGATGACCCCTAACATTCCTTCCAGCTTTACATTTATGACTTGGTGTTAAACATTTTGCTGTGTATTTAAATTCTTTTGAAATTGTTTACCTGTGTTGGAGGAAAAAAAAGCCTATGCTATAATTAATAACTTTTAGGTAACCAGACTATATAATTAATCAAATGGGATCTGTGGCATCATGAAGAACCAAGAGTATGTAAGGGGTGTCCAAAAAGACTTTGTGCAGTTTTGAGCTATGAAAGCATAGTAGCTAAGGTTTTTGGTTTCAGATGCTAAAGCTTAAAATTGCACCAAGACTTTTGGGACACCCCATATTACCTTCTAATGACTAATGTGCATTGAGAAGAGGCAAAAGGCAAAACAAGAAGTGACAAGTTTAATTTTTTCAGACAGCCTTCCTTCAGATAGCAATTGAGGACAATTGCATTAGGGTGTTAGTTGGAATCAGCTAATTGTAGAAAAAACTTGGACAATTAGGGCCTAATATTGAAGAGATCAAGACTGAAAGAATGGGAAGGGTTGCTATAAAATGCCTTTCTTAGGAGCCCTCATGAAAAGACTTGGCATGACAGACATGAAGTTTATCGTGGCATTTAACAGGAAGAATTGGCAAAGATAAGCGAAAACTGAGGACTTCGGTTTTAGCCAGCACAGAGGGCAGAGGGAATGTTCCAGTGACCTTCAGAGAATGTACTCTTGTTATGGTTCTTCAAGTGCCAAGCGAAAATTACTTACATGTAGAGTGCTGAGTCTGGCTCTTTTTCCCTGTAAGGACAGGTGGAAGGTCTGGGAGAAACTTTGCTGGTCTCCAGCTTATCAATTTGAAGTATTATGGGAAAGAATGGAAGATGTGCTTTGAGATAAATAGGGGAAAATAAGTCAGAAGGAAATCCTAATGTATTTCAGGAGGTTGGCAAGTGAAAGAACTTGCCAAAAAAGATAGAATAAGGAAAAAGAAAAACAATAAACCAAAAACAAAACTGTGGAACCACTGGGACTGGAGAATGGTTTTAAGTTATTGTGAAGACAGGGTGGATCTACACCATCTGAGGAATTTCTGTCTTCTCATATTCCTTCCATATAATAACAATGAAGATCCTTCCAGGAGGGAGGATACCTAACAAGTGTTCTTCACAGGAAGGAGAGATGAGTCATGGGGGCCTGTCAGCTCCATGCTGAGGGCCAGTTCTGTGTAAAATTGAAATGTAATGGAGAGCCTCACAAGACTTGTTAAGCCTTACAATCAGTGTGGATGCCAGTAGGGAGCATCTTTAAGTGTTACAAAGTCTTAGCTAAGAAACTGAAAACGTTAGCAGGCACAGAATGGATTTTCACAACTGGTGCTGTTTGAAGGTAGAGTTAGAAGAGAAATTTAGCTGTGGAAAGTAAACAGCTGATTGAGAAGATGGTGTTAGGAAATGGGATTTGAATTTTTGGATAAGGCTTAAGATACTGGAGTAACAGGCTCTGGTCCAGGGATGGAGTGTATCAGAGTACAATGTTAACAAGTGCCAGGAGCAGAGATATGATGTAGGGTGGATGAGCTGCCTTCAGTATCAAAGGACTTGGGTTTGAATCTCAGCTCTGTTACTTACGACTTGTGTGTCCTTGGGGAGTTCACTTTAACTCTTTGAGCTTCAGTCCCCTCATCTGTAAAATAAGGACATTAAATGAGATTATTTTTAGCTACAAATTTAATGAATGTTTTTCTTAAACTGAAGATACATTAAAGAAGACTTTATACTGATAATGGATGGGGAGAGAGTAAAAAAACCAACAAACTGGCCACATACATGTTTTTGCTAAACCCAGTAGTACTGGATTATGTTTGATGTATGATATATATGGATTATGTATAAAAGAAAAGCAGAGGAAATACCCAGTAATTCACAAGAAATGTTATCCACAGAGAGGAAAAATAGTAATACTCATTCATCTAAATAAATGCACTGAAGGTTAATAATAAAGGGAACTAAATATTTTAATGAAAGGAGGTAAATTTGACTTCTAGGTGTAATTGAGACTTGACTCTATTTGACTCACGGGTAAAACATAGCAGTGTAACCTTATACCTTATTCATAAAGGAACAGATTAGATAAAGTGGACAGTGGACTGTCATTATGCCACACATTCTTGTCTGAGGAAATCTTTGAATGGCAGGGAGGAAAAACATCATGAGAAACATTTGGCTTGGGATCAAAAAAGGAAGAAATATGGCAATGTTGTGGTTGCTGTATAGTAAAGATAGCCCAGCCAGAAGCAGGGGGAGTATGATGAGGTCCAGAAATAGTTAACAAATCCCACATATTAGACTATACACAGATTTGCTTGAGTTTAGTCTTGACCAAAAACAGATCATTTAATAAAGTGTTGACTTCCCTTGGTGATGATCTTATTTTTCAAAAGATAGAAGAGGCAGTGAAAAGAACTACTCCTGTGGAACAATAAGAAGGAATTCATTCCTAAAGTGGATAACAGGGAAACTTTATAGGGTATGCATTAGCTCATTATTTTAAAATAACAAAAAGTAAAAGTAGGCATGGTATGATTCACACGCTAGATTTCAGGAAAATAGATTTAAGTGTTGCAGAAAAAGGAGAGGTAAGTTCTTATAGCCTAAACTTCTGTAAGGGATTCAGCCAAAGAACAGGATGCTCTTGAGCATCAAATTCTTGCCATACGAACCAAAATAATTCCTATGAGAAAGAAAAGGGTAGTCAATCTGAAGAGACCAATGTCATCTTGATGGGATGCTTGGTTGCCTGTGCTCAGACGCCAATTCCAAGATTATATTTCTCTCTAGTCCCAAAAACACTATCCCTGGCAGTTTCTCCCAGCCCAAGGACACTATGTCTAGCAATTACTTATAAGTGGGCCCCAGAAAAACACTTATCTTTCTCCTTGGTATAGTAACAAACCACACCTGTAGAAATTATTAGTTTGAACTGGCTTTGTACTGTATCATAAAGATATTTGGTACCCACCGGACTCTCTATACCAAGTCCTTACCCCGTTACATGCATCCTGGACTCCTCATTATGTATATCCTAGACTTAAGATATAGGTACACTCTCAACATCTGTCTTGTTAAATAAGACATTGATTGGTGGCAAACTGGATAATCCTCTGTTGGCCCTGATCCGCTAGTTAACTTAGTGACATAGCAGACCTAAAACCACACCTCCATGTGGCCCCACTTTGGGCTTTTCCTGGTGAACTTTGGGTAAAATGCCTCCATAGTAGGTACAAAAAAAGTGTGTTCCTTCTTAACCACTCCCTTATCCTGCACTGAATCACCTAATTAGAGTACTTGGCACCTGTTTTACTATAGTTTTTCCTATATGAACTTTAACTATACCTCTCTAATGTTCCTTAAGAATTTTTGCCCACTGAATAGCATAACAATAAACCTTTGCCAACTTAACTTAAAGAATGCTTGAGTTTGTGAATTCATTCCAGATAACCCTGTCCTGTACTTTGGTCCTTGGGGGCCTCCCTGAACCCCTCAAACTGCATTAGTCTCTTCACTTCAATTCAACAAAAAGTTATTAAATTCTCACTCTCCTAGGTGCTGGGAATATAAAGAAACAAGAGGCATTGTTCTTGCCTTCCAGAATACATCTTAAACAGCAGCTGGGTGGGACAGTGAATAGAGCACTGGCCCTGGAGTCAGGAAGACATGAGTTCAAATTCGGCCTCAAAACCATGATACTCACCAGCTGTATAACTCTGGGCAAGTCACTTAATTGCCATGCCAAAAAAAAAAAATTAGAGTCAAGCATATACCTTAAGTTTAATGATTGAAGTGTCCTGTACGTGAGTGTGACATAAAGTAAAATCTCAAAGGATAGTCAGCCAAAGAACTCTAACAAGTTTAGCCAGAAATGCCCCTATGGACATCAGGGCAGGCTTCTTACAGGAGGTAGCATCTAAGATGGGCTTTAATGGAAATGAAGGCTGGAGATCATCATGAGTGATGATATGGAGACAGGAGAGGGGTGGGATAAGAGCAAGGGAAAGAAAACAGTCCAATTTGACTAGGAACATTGAATGGAGTAGAATAGTGTGGGGCTCAAACTAAAGAGTTAAGTTACAGCCAAACTGACGGAAGGGGCATATCAGGGTTGGTCATGTGTACGGTAATGGGGAGTCATTGAGGCTTTATGAGTAAATTACATGATCATAGCAGTGTATTAGGAGGATGACTTAGGCAGTGGTGTGTAGGCCAGAGAGGAGTCAAGAGTAGAGAGTGAACCAGAAGATTCCAGCTCCTTCAAAGCAGCTGTGACTTCTTTGTTCCTCTTAGTGAATGAAAGGTATCTCCAAAGAAGGTAGGCATGATGAACATTATCAAAGAGGATCAACTTAGAGTTAGAGAAGTTTTGTGATGCAGTGACCTTGCTCCAGCCTTAAAAGGGGTGAGTTTGGCCTGAAAAATGGCAGATTTCTTCACTATTCTATACATATTGTGTGTAATTCATAGAGTATAAAATCAAGAAGACATGGGTTCAAATCCTGCCTCTGACACTAGCTGTGTGACCATGAGCAATTGATTCAGTTTCTGAGATTTGGTTTCCTTATCATTATAATGAAGATTGAAAATGTCAATTTCCCTACTTCAAAACCTCGTTGTAAAGCCAAAATGAGATAATCTGTGCAAAATATTTTGCGAACTTTGAAGCACTCTAAAAATGTCAGTTATTATTCTTGTCATTGTGGTCCTATTTATCCAGAATCATATGCTGTCTTATAATTTTTAATAAAGGTCCAAATCTCTCAGCAGCAAGTTTCAAATCCCATGCTTTTTCAGTAATGTGAACCCTGCTACTGGGATGACTGTTCTAAAAATTGTTTCCAACATTGTTAAGATATCTAGTTACAGAAAGAAATCCCACATTACGAGGGCAAAACAGCTTTATAACTTTCTGGTTCCTTATCCAACTCACAATTTCTCTTCCCAAAAGCCATTTCTTATGAGACTAAATTAGCATGCCACTGTACAAAGATGGGTAGAGTGAATGAATGAATGAATGAATGAATGAAAAAAAAATAAGCTCTTTCCTTGTGCCACGAACTGTATTACACTTGGAGGGCACAAATAGAATGACCTCTCAATGAGCTCACATTCTAAATTGAAGAGACAATGCATAGGGGTTGTGAACACATCAGTGGATGGAAGGCCCAGGTGTGGTCCTAAGCTTGCAGGTTCAATACTGTTGGCAAGGCCCAGGGATTCTAAGGGTGTGTTGGTGGGTCAGATGTCAATGCATGGTAGTCTGGAGGACATCATATCAGGGCAAACTGTAAGGTCTTTTCTGCTTCCTGGCTAGCTGCTGACAACCGTCCTCTCCATCCCCCCACGGACCTCCCCAGTCCAGAATCATTGCCTTGTCAGAAGAGGTTATGCACTTTACTTTGAACGTCTCTTTGTCTCATCCTAACTTGAGGGGCTGCTTTTAATATTCAGCCCGGAGTGAAGTTGTTTGAGGTCAACATTACCCAGGTTTTTTGCCACTTCCTAGCAGATCAGGATTATACTGATCTGAGCCTTCCTCCCATCTCACAGACCCAATTTGGCATGCATCACTATGTATTCAGCTTTATCTGAGCTGATTTTATGTTTCTCCTGGGCATTCCTTTGAACAATACCATAGATACACTAATCCTTGCATGACCTGGAATTCCCTGGAAAGTTTCAGGCAATAGTTTAAGTT